>NW_023425355.1:62928625-63301125 GCF_014108415.1 Molossus molossus | reverse complement strand
TAAGAACAACCCATTTTTGATTAATGGGTCCATACTCATTTGCTCCATATATCATTTTACAGATGCCAATCATACCCCCTTTAAACATTTTTTTAAATCTTTATTGTTGTATTACAGATGTTCCCTCCTTTTCCCCCATTGATTCCCTCTTCTCTGCCAATCATACCCCTTTTCAACCTTATCTGTTTAGACAACAAAAGGCCTCTTTTTTTAAAAAAGGTTGTCCTCATATAATTATCCTCACACTCCATTCTCTTGAATCATTTTAGCCCTTAAAACTGATCCAGCAGCCCTGGCCGGTTTGGCTCAGCAGTTAGAGCATCGGCCTGTGGTCCAGAGAGACCCAGGTTCCGTTCCCACTAAGGCATGTACCTCGGTTGCAGTTTGTCCCTGGCCCTGGTTGGGTCGTGCGGGTGGCAGCCACTCGATGTGTCCCTTTCACTTCGATGTTTCTCTCTCTCTCTTCCTCTCTCTCCCTCCCGCTCTATCTGAATAAAAAAAAAAAAATGGAAAAATGTCCTCGGGTGAGGATAAAAAAAAAAACAACTGATCCAGCATTAAGTCTATCCTCAGCATCCTTTGTACAAAAAGATAATGCTTTAATGATGACCTGATTGATCAACTGCCTTCTCCATGCTGCTTGGAATAAATGACTCTAGCTGGTATGTGTTTCCCCTAACAGAGGCTTAGAGCAAAAAGGGGCAAATAATATATAAGCATGGAGACCCTTGCCCCCTTACTCTATCCCTATCCCCAGACTGTATCTCTCAGGACCTGGAATCTCTTCTAGGGATCTTACTCAGGCTGAGAATTTACATAGACTTAATTTATGAATGCCAAGACCTGTGTTAGAATCAAGAGAAGATGAGACAGGCTTTAATCCCACGGATTTTACTGCCTGTTGGGGAAACAAGACATACACAAGAATTAAAGAGCAATTCAAGACCTGTGGGATTAAGAGATCTTGTGGTGGAATTTAAGGGCTATGGGAGTTTAGAGAAGGGGGCTACATGGGTGTGGACTGTAGTTATCAGGGTGTAACCAGCTTCATGGGTTTGGGGAACTTGGTCGGGACCTTGCTGGATGGGCACTATTTGATTAAGCAAAATAGAGCAGCAAGGGCATGGCAGGCCTGAGAAACTCTGTAAATGATCCCGGAATGTTCCCTCAGGGGACCATGAGGAGACCACTGGGCTTGAAGCCCAGGCTTGAGTTGGGAAATCATGGGAAACAAGGCTGAGTAGGTAGGGTGGGGTCAGACTGTGAAGGACCTTTGGAAACCAAGCAGATGAGTCTGGACTCTAAAACTGCCTAGCACGGCTTGTGTGACCACAGCCATAGATTTAAATGTGTGCCCTGGAGTAGGAGTTGGCGCCAGCTCAAAGGCCGAGGGAGGAGCTAGGGAGAGGCAGGGCCATGCCTGGAATTTAATTTTCCTCACACCCAGTCAAGTGGGTTTTCTGCTGTATCAAGCCTAGTTGTTACCTTTTTCAAAGGCTTTCACATCTACTCTGTACAGCTTCCTAACAGTGACCACAGGCCTGGGGGGTAGATGGTGAAGACCAGCTTTCTCCTTGGCTAATGGTGTAATAGGAGGCAGAGTCACTGAGAAACACCCCTGGCTCACCTATCCACAGGTGCTCCTTATTGCCTGGGAGCCACTCCTTAGGCTAAAGCAAGGCAACTCCAGATGGCCTTTTAAAATGACAATGTGTTGCCCGGCCAATGTGGCTCAGTGGACTGAGCATCATCCCATGGACTGAGAGGTCCCAGTTCGATTCCCGGTCAGGGCACATGCCCAGGCTGCAGGCTCCATCCCCAGTAGGGGCGTGCAGGAGGCAGCTGATGGATGTTTCTCTCTCACATCGATGTTTCTATTTCTCTCCTTTCCTCTCTCTCTAAAAAATCAATAAAATCATATTTTAAAAAATGAGTGTGTTAAGGAAAGAAGTGACACCTTAACCCATTAACACATGAACATTGAGTGGTTTATATATCTGAACAGTGGGAAAGTCATTCCTGGACAGATGGGATGGTGGCCTGTGGAAGCCCTGATTGCAACTAGGGTCAGTAATCTTGAGAGGAGCTCGGGGTAGCATGAGATCTATGGTGGAGAGGGAGGAGGGGAGGCCTAAGGCTGTGATAGCCATGTGACATAGCGTGCCTGTGGTTACATACATTAATGGCAAAATTGCTTGAGCAGACTTTTTTCAAACTTTGTCACCCAAGTGCCCTAAACTATTCAATTCTATGCTTTACATCTAGAAGGACACGGTCTCATAACATTTCTCTGAAGTATGACATTTTATCTTAAGCGTGAATGTTGCAATCTACTGCCCATATATATATATATACTTTATATTTTTTTATTTTTATTTTTTTATGAATTTTTAATTTATTTTTTTGTTACAGATATTTTACCTTTTTACCCCATTGGCACCCCCCACCCCACCCCACCTCCGCCCCGTCCCTGGCTTAGTTGTCCATGTCCATTGGTCATGCATACCTGCATATAAGTTCTGTGGTTTATCTCTTCCCACCCCCCCACCCCCCCACCCCCTCTTCTGAGGGATGTCAGTCTGTGCCCTACTTCCATGTGTCTGGGTCTACTGTATTCCTCAGACTGTTATGTTCATTATATTCCGTATATAAGTGAGGTCATGTGGTATTTGTCTTTTTCTGCTTGGCTTCTTTCACTTAGGATAATACTTTCCAGGTCCCTCCATGTCGTCTCAAAGGATAAGAGATCTTTCTTTCTTACCGCTGCATAGTACTCCATTGTGTATATGTACCACAGCTTTTTTATCCATTCGTCTACTGGTGGACACTTGGGCTGTTTCCAGACCTTAGCTATTGTAAATAGTGCTGCTATGAACATGGGGGTACATATATCCTTCCTGATTGGTGTTTCAGGCTTCTTAGGGTATATTCCTAGAAGTGGGATCACTGCTGCCCAGATATATTTTAACTGATTTATCAGTGAACAAAATGGAAACCCCTGGAAGATGAGCAAGGTTTGGACAGTTGCTGATTCCTGCTCTGGAGTTTTGTCAGCTTTAGCAGGCAGGCCCTGTCCCCGTGGCACCTACCTGTGGACAAGTCCGAACTTGAACTATCAGGATTTTAGCTCAACTGTTGGAAAGGGAAATCCATCACCTGCAGCATGTTCAATTGCCTACTGTCCCCATCCCCTCCCCCTCCTTGGTTCAAATCTAAGCCTTGTGTTCTGGAAGAAAGTTGTTGGACCTGCTCAGTGGTTAGCTCTGGCCTCAGCCTTTGGGTGGGTGAGCAGATCCCAGGGTGGGATGGAGACCACGTGGGACCCAAGAGGTTCTGAAATCTGGGCATGGATTTGTGGAGGCCATGCCCATGGATTCCCCAGCTTTTCCTCCTCCAGCACACTCAGCCTGCAGCCCACCTTTAACAGTACTCTGCTGTTTAAAAAAAGTCAGCTTGTCCTCTCAAAGCCTTCCAGCCTAGTTGGGAGGGCATCTCTTTGTGGCTGGAAATAAAAGAGCCCAGGAAGCACTCCAGGCCAAAGAGCCTCCGCAGCAGCCTAAACACCTCATTCCTGTCCCAGTAGCCTACAGACAGAGACAAGACAATATAGAAAGAACAAAGCATGCTGTCCCCCAGCTTGGGCAAGGTAGATAAAGCACTATGAATATTCAGGTTTCGGTAGTAAGCCTTCATCCACACACCCCTGCCTACACAGGAGGGGGCCTCTCCAGACTACAGTGCCTGTAGTGACGAAACCATAGCAGGTAGGGCCCTGGGCAGGCTGGTGGGGCGGGGCAGCCAGCTGGGTGAGGCCCAGATTCCCAGGCTGATAAGGCAGCCTGTAAACACCCAGCAAGGGGAGGGGGCAGTAGGCAGGCCACCAGATGGCAGGAGAAGGGGGGAACCGGAGGCCAGGCCTAGCTGCAGGAAGTGGGGCTTAATGTGGAAACATCCTGTCCAGCGGGGCCTAGACCAGTGGCCATCAGCAATCATTCCCTCCTCTGCAGAGGCAAACTCAGCACAAGGTGGGGCTGCCTGGGCACCAGGCCAAGAACCTGGTTCCTGATGCCTCCAAAGGACATGATCAATGGGTCTCTATTATGGGTTATTCTCCCACTTAGCACTGCTTGGGGGGGGGGGCGTCCAGACCAAGCTACCCCACCCCCCGTGGGGAAAGGCAACAGTAGAATTGTCTGAGAGGAATTTGGCTCTCACGGGAAAGTCCTGGTCATCACTAGTAGTGGAAGTATCAAGTGGAACACCTAATTATGTCCAAGGCCCCCCTGTAGTACTATGAGAACCATATAGCTGACGTGCTATTCTATGCCATCTTGCAGTACTTGATAATTAGAATCTCTGAGCTGGTGGAGCCTTTTGCAAGGGATCACCAAACTCATCCACTTTGCAGATGGGGGCACTGGGATCCAGAGAGGAACATGACCATGTTCATGGCTGATCTTAGTTAAATCCCCTGCTCTAGAGTACTTTCTACTGCCTATACTGTTGTTTTATGTCCAGCTGCCAACCCTCCCACATAGGGCTGGCCCTGCCTTGCACACTCACTGAACCTCAGCACTTATCTTTGCTTAGGGTTATGGTGAGGCTGATAGGAAGAGAGAGCCCCAGAGACCTAATTCAGAAGACCTGGAGTCTGGCCTGAGCTGCTCCATCAACTTGTGTGTGTCCTCGAGTGAGCTGCTACCCCTCCCTGGGTCTCGGTGTTTTTTTAATTGCAGCTCTATTAGATATAGTGCAATAGCATATAATTTACCCAAATAAAGTACATGATTCATTGGCTTTCAGTATACTCACAGAGTTGTATATCCATCACCACAATCTTTTTTTTTTTTTTTTAATCCTCACCCGAGGACATTTTTCCATTTTTTGTACAGATAGAGTGGGAGGGAGAGAGAAGAAGAGAGAGAGAGAGAGAGAAACATCGATGTGAAAGGGACACATCGAGTGGCTGCCACCCGCATGACCAACCAGGGCCGGGGACAAACTGCAACCGAAGTACGTGCCCTTAGCGGGAACCAAACCCGGGTCTCTCCGGACCGCAGGCTGACGCTCTAACCGCTGAGCCAAACTGGCCAGGGCCACAATCTATTTTAAAATATTTTCATGACTTCATAAAGAAATTCTAGATCCATTAGCAGTCACTCCCCATTTCCCTGCAACCTCTGGACCTCAGTTTTGAAGAGACGTTTGCTATAGAATAGTTTTTTGGGGAAAAAAAACAGCAACATTGTTCAGGCAGATGGGCTACCCCAGTTTACTGAGAACTTAGATATGAAGAGACCCTACCATAGAGAATAGCGTGGACCCGGCAGTAAGCCCTTGAGGTGCTCAGGTCTGACTTTCCATAAATATTTGAATGAGCATGTGAACCAACACCCCAAGATAAGAACTCAGACTTACATATGTGTAAGCCGAGAACAAGTATATATTTATGGGGCAGGGCCATGCCATGGCACTCCAGGTCTTGAGCCAGGAACTCTCTGGAAACAGTAGGCCCCTGAGGTACAGGAATAGCATTGGTTTCCTTCATTCCAGAGCTGGAAGCCTCCTGTTCCACAGTACCCTTCATCCACAGCTGGCCACAGGGGCTCAACCTGTCACCATTTTGGTACATACTTGACCCAATAAGTTAGGATTCATTTATCATATGGAGCTTTGGTTGAGATTGAGGCCTCAAGGGGGATGGGACATTGACTTGGGAAGTTTTTGTTGAAGGGACATCACAGAGGCTCTGAGCCTTCAAAGTTGAGTGTTATGAGCAAGGCCCGAACAGATCTGAGCAGATGCCCACCAGCATGGGGCAGTGGGAAAAGCAGGTTACACAGGCCTGGGTTTGAGTTCTGCCACCATTCTTAGCAGGCAGTATGGCCTTGATCATGTTACCTAATCTTTTCTGAGCTTCACTTCTGTATCTTAAATGGAACTATTAAGGCAGGGTTGTTACCAAAAGAGATTTCATTGAAAATAAATTTCAAAGAGCAAAATATTTGGAAATAAACCTAGGTTCAAACCCCAGCTCTACCACTGACCAACTATTTGGTTGTAAGAATTAAAGGAGAGTGCCCACATAGTAAAGTGTCTGGCATGACACCAGCCCCACAGCTTGTACCCAGTAAATGTAAGTTCCTACCACCTTCCCTTTGGTCTGTCTTGTCACCCTGTAATTTTTACTGCTTGGCCCCCTTCCCCAGAAGCAGAGGGAACAACTTGAGGTGATATCAGAGGGCGCAAAAGAAAATCTTGCTCACGTTTAAACAAGTGCACACGCCCCTCTCTCCCTCCCTCAGCAGGCCCACGGTTGAGGGCACAGTGGCCACACTTGCCATCCCTGGCCCAGCACTAGCTCAAATGGGTGCCAACCCCAAAGTCCCTGAGCGGGCACTGATCTCAAGTGCTCCCATCCCCTCCGCCCGGTCTAGATGTGCTTTCTTCTTCTTTATTTTTTCCCCCTTAAAATTTATTTATCATTACTGTTTTTTTTAATCCTCACCTAAGGACATGCTTAGAGAGAGGAAGGAAGTGAGGGACAGAGACAGAGACAGAGAAACATTCATGTGAGAGAAACATGGATTGGTTGCTTTCCGCACATACCCTGGCGGGGATCTAACCCACTACCCCAGTATGTGCCCTAACCGGAAATCAAACCCACAACCTTTCGGTGCACAGGACACCCCTTAACCAACTGAGCCACTTCAGCCAGGTGAGATGTGCTTTCCAAACACGTGCTACCACTTTGAGTTGCGCTTGTAACCAAACCTCGGACTTTGGTTTGCACTGCAGATGTTGGGAGGGACTGGTAGGAGTCAAGGTGCCCATCCAGATGTTGTCTCTGAGGCTTCCTTGGCATCCTGCATACCAGCTGTGAAGCAGTATTTACTACAACTTGCAGGAGTGGAGAAACAGGCTTGTGTGGAGCAGACATTCTCCTTGGAGGCTGCAGGGCCCTATCACTGGGGCACTGGGTCCTATTGCCCTGAGGGGGTGTGGAGGGAGTAGGGAGAGAGAAAGTGGGATTCTGCTCTTTTGACAGAGAGGTATTATGCAAAATTATGAAATGATCTTGATTTCAGTGTTACCTGCTCCTCCAAATTAACCTCCATTGTTGGCCACTTTCCCCAGGCTTCTGCTTCAGCCCGCCCTTGTCTTCCATTTGAAGGCACCCAGGGGGCTGGTCCTCAGCCCAGATGGACATTGACTCAGCAGTTATTGCCCAGTCTCTTAATTTTCTAAGGCCAGGCTCACTCAAAGGCAGACCAGCATTATAGCTAGGTAAGGTGATGAACTTAACCTTTAATCACCTGCCTAACAAGAGAGGGTTTTTGGAGACCGCCCAACTCCCACCCAGGTCTCTGCTCCCCCAGCTAAAACAGTGTAGACAGGTGTCTCCTCAGCCTTCCTGTGAAGGACCCTCCCCACTCTCCCCTCCCTGTACTCTCAGGGCAGGGGCGGGGCTGGGAGGGACAGCAGGCCCTGAAGGGGAAACTGCTGAAACCCCTGGGACAGGAAGTGGCAGAGAGGAGCTGTTTCCTCTGGCAGAGCAGGGGTGTGGTGAAACCTGGCCCTACCTCCTACCTGTTGGCTGTGGGCTGGGGAGAGCTGAGAACCCTTCTTTCCCTGTTTCCACCCCTACAAAAAAAAAAAAAAAAAAGCTCTCAGCCCACCAGATTGGAGGGGGATCTCTCTCAGAAGAGGCCATGTTTCTTCTGCAGGGAGAGGAATTCTGGGAGAAGGGCAGACAGGTCAGCGGAAGGGAAGGGTGGAGCAGTGCAGGTGAGTTTGGAGCCAGGGGGCCCACGTTGGTAGCGGAAAACCACAGCTGGGCAGGGGAACCTTCTGTAAGCTTTTGTTGTGAGAGAAAATGATAAGGACTGTGCCTGCTCAAAACTGTGAGTTATAAATGTAACAGGTTGATGACTCTCTAAAATTTAGAGTCTAAATCATAGGGCTACAAAGGACCTTAGGCCATCCAGTCCAATCCCCTCATTCTACAGCTTAGGAAACAAGAAGCTAACAAAACAGAAGTGACTTGCTCAAGGTCACACCATGGGCAGAGCTACAGCCAGGACTTTCTTTCTAATGAGAAGCTGCCAAGTTTGTATTTGGAATTCCACACCTCCTTCTAGGCACCTCTGAGTGCTCTGTGACATTGTTCTCAGAAATGAACTTAAATAATCTATTCACACTAAGCCTTTAGTCCAGGAGTCAGCAAACCTTTCCTGCAAAGGACCAGATAGTAAATATTTTAGGCTTTGCAGCCCATACAAACTGTCACAACAATTCAATTTATAATGCAAAAGCAGCCACAATGAGTGAATAAATGACCATAACTGTATTCCAATAAAACTTTATTTGTGAACAATGGAATTTGAAGTTTGTATCATTCTCATGTGGCATGAAATATTATTCTTCTTTTGATTTTTCTCCCCACTCTTAAAAAATGTTTTTTTGTGTTTTTTTTTATCCTCACCCGAGGAAATTTTTCCATTTTTTGTTCAGATAGAGTGGGAGGGAGAGAGAGAGAGAAACATCGACGTGAAAGGGACACATCGAGTGGCTGCCATCCACACGGTCCAACCAGGGCCAGGTACAAACTGCAACCGAGGTATGTGCCCCTCGCGGGAACCAAACCCGGGTCTCTCTGTACGGCAGGCCGACGCTCTAACCGCTGAGCAATATCGGCCAGGGCCAATCTTAAAAATGTAAAAACCATTCTTAGCTAATGGCCCATACAAAAACAGGCATCAGCCTGGATTTGGGACATGGACCACAGTTTTTGACCCCTGAGTTTGTCTAAAAAGTCAGTCTAAGGTATTAGGACAAGGATGAGGAGGGGGAGAGAATATATCAGGTGGGGAGGAAGAAGGAAAGGCATTTGCTTCAGATATTTTTTAAAATTTATTTTTATTGTTGAAAGTATTACAGATGTTCTTTTTCCCCCCATTGACACCCCCCCGCCCCGCTCCTGCTCCCTCACCACACTGTGTACATATATGCATATGTTCTTTGGTTTATCTCCCCTCGCCCCCCCCACACACACACACACTTCCCTCTGAGGTTTATCAGTCTGTTCCCTACTTCCATGTCTCTGAATCTCTTTGTTCATCAGCTTATTTTATTCATTATATTCCACAATTAAGTGAGATAATGTGATACTTTCTTTCTCTGATTGGCTTATTTCGCTTAGCATAATACTCTCCAGGTCCCTCCATGTCATCTCAGAGGATAAGACATTGCCCTGGAAGGTTGGGCTTAGCAGTTAGAGCATCGGCCCTCAGACCAAAGGGTCGCGAATTCGATTTCGGTCAAGGGTGCGGACCTTGGTTGCGGTTAGATACGGGCCCTGGTTGGGGTCGTGCAGGAGGCAGCCAATGGATGTGTCTCTCTCACATCAATGTCTCTCTCTCTCTTTCTCTCTCTCTCTTTCTCTCCCTCCCTTCCTCCCTCCCACTCTCTTTGAAAATCAATGGAAAAATGTCCTCGAGGTGAGGATTAAAAAATATATAGATTAGAGGATAAAAGATCTTTCTTTCTTACAGCTGCATAGTATTCCATTGGGTAAATGTCCCACAACTTTTTTTATCCACTCATCTATTGATGGACACTTGGGCTGTTTCCAGATCTTAGCTATTGTAAATAGTGCTGCTACAAACATGGGGGTACATACATTCTTCCTGATTGGTGTTTCAGGCTTCTTAGGGTATATTCCTAGAAGTGGGATCACTGGGTCAAATGGCAGTTCCATTTTTTATTTTTTGAGGAAACTCCATATTGACTTCCATAGTGGCTGCACCTGTGTGGATTCCCACCAGCAGTGTACTAGAGTCCCCTTTTCTCCACACCCTCGCCAGCACTTGTTTGATGATTTGTTGATGGCGGCCATTCTGGCAGGTGTGAGGTGATACCTCATAGTCATTTTAATTTACATCTCTCTGATGATTAATGCCATTGAGCATTTTTTCATATGTCTCTTGGCCACTTGTATGTCCTGTTTGGAGAAGTGTCTATCCAGGTCCTCTGCCCATTTTTTTATTGGATTGTTGATCTTCCTTTTGTTGAGTTGTATCAGTACTTTATATATATTTTTGAAATTAACCCCTTATCTAATGTATCATTGGCAAATATGCTCTCCCATACAGTGGGTTCCCTTTTCATTTTATGCTGGTTTCTTTTTTTTTTTTTTTTTTTTTTTTTGCTGTGCAGAAGCTTTTTAGTTTGATGTAGTCCCATTTGTTTATTTTTTCCTTTGTTTCTCTTGCCCTAAGTATTGTACCAGTGAAAATTCTGCTACATGCTAAGTCTGAGATTTTTTTGCCTACGTTTTATTCTAGGATTTTTATGGTTTCACAAGTGACATTTAAGTCTTTTATTCATTTTGAGTTTATTCTTGTGCACGGCATAAGTTGATGGTCTAGTTTCATTTTTTTGCATGTACCTGTCTAATTTTCCCAACACCATTTATTGAAGAGACTGTCTTTACTCCATTGTATGCTCTTACCTCCTTTGTCAAATATTAATTGAGCATAATGTCTTGGGTTAAGTTCTGCGTTCTCTGTTCTGTTCCATTGTTCTATATGCCTGTTCTTGTGCCAGTACCAGGCTGTTTTGATTACAGTGGCTTTGTAGTATAACCTGATATCTGGAATTTTTATCCCTCCAACTTTGTCCTTTTTCAAGATTGCTGTGGCTATTCAGGGTCTTTTTTGGTTCCATATAAACTTTTGGAGTATTTGTTCTATTTGGAGTATTTGATCTGTGAAATATACTGTTGGTATTTTCATAGGGATTGCATTGAATCTATAGATTGCTTTGGGTAGTATGGACATTTTAATGATGGTGATTTTTCCAATCCATGAACATGGTATATGCTTCCACTTTTTTATATCTTCCTCTATTTCTTTTTTTTTTTTTTTTTTTAATGTCCTGTACTTTTCTGAGAACAGGTCTTTTACCTCCTTGGTTAAGTCTATTCCTAGGAATCTTAATTTTTTTGTTGCAGTGGTAAATGGGGTTGTTTTTTTAGTTTCTCTTTCTGACTGTTCATTATTGGTGTATACAAATGCCATTGATTTCTGGATGTTTATTTTGTATCCTGATACTTTGCCGATTTCGTTTATTTAATGCTTCAGATCTTGAACACCATGTGAAAATTTGAGCCACAGAACTTGGGTAAGGACATACCAGGCATAGGAGAGAGTGTGAACAAAAGCATGGAGATGGGGAAGTTTCTGTAGAAGTTCAGTGTGTTCTGCACCTGCGTGGCCTCATTGTATTTGCCAACCCTAGGTCATTGGTTGCTGTTTGTCCTCACCAGAGGAAAGGGTTGATTTCATTGAGGATGCCGAGAGACAATGAGGAGGGGAGGAAGAAAGATCTCCTGGAAGTCATGGCAACTAGCTGTGTGACCTTCAGCAAGTCACTTCTCCCTCAAGAACTTGGTGTCTGCAGTTGGATGATAGGAGGGACGGATGTGATGATCTTTCAGGTCCATTTTAACTTTGATATCCTGGGACTCTGATTCAAGTAAAGGATTTCAGCAGTGTGGGTGAAGAAGAAGGGAACCACTCCCCAGGAGCTCGTGGTGAGATCAGGGCTGAGGTTGTGCTCCTTGTCTGCCCATGTCACCCGCCCTAGCAGGCTGTCTTTATACCTCATCCTTCCTTGCACCCTCTTCTGGATGTGGCCAGAGGTAGAGAGTGCATTTGGATGGGCCCCAGAGCTCAGCAGTGAACCCAGCATGGCCCCTCCTGCCTGGGGAAGTTCCAGATCTGAGCAAGGAGCCTTTGCCTCAGTTTCTAGGACATGATCTGGCAAGGACCTTGACAAAGAACACTGTCCCTTAAATAAAAGTTATGTCACTTAATGTCCTGTCAGTGCCAAGTCACAGATTACCCCAGTTTCTTAAAAAACCAGTAATGGATTTAACTGATCTCTGGTCAGTGTTTCTGTTCCCTCTCTCCTTTTCCACCCTAGCCCCCAAGGAAGCAAGCCAGCCTTCCTGGGGGTGGGGGTGGGGGTATACCTTTCAAATCCAACTTTCATTCAGCACATGTTACTTGCTCCTACAGTATTGTGGCCAGATTGCCAGCCTCACCAGGCCAGGCCTGCTCTTATGGCCACTGAAGACCTGTTGAGGCCCTTCTTGCCTGTGTGTCTGTGTGTTTAGCAAAACGACTCTCTGTGTCCTCTTTTTTTTATTTAAATCATCACCTGAGGATATTTTTCCATTGGTTTTTCAGATAGAGTGGGAGGGAGGGAGAGAGAGAGAGAGAGAGAAACATCGATGTGTGACAGATACATCGACTGATTGCCTCCCACACGACTCTGACCAGGGTCAGGGATCGAACTGCAAGTGATGTATGTGCCCTTGACTGGAATCATTCCTGCGATCCTTTGGTCCATGTGCCAGTGCTCCAACCACTGAGCCAAACTGGCCAGGGCTCTGGGTCCTCTTTTTTCCACCATTAATCCTGGTTTTTGTTTTTTTCAGATAATCCCAACTTCAAAACGTCCAAGATGAACTCATATTCTTGCCATATTTCCTGGCTCAGTCACTTCATATCTCAACATTCTTACAGCAAGAACAGATGAGCCCTGGCCGGTTTGGCTCAGCAGTTGGAGTGTTGGCCTGCGGACCAGAGAGTCCCGGGTTCAGTTCCTGCTAGAGGCACATACACCCCCCCCCCAAAAAAAGAACAGATGATACATCTTGGAATCTCTTCAACTACCGTTTTACCCCATACTCTGTCATCTTTCTCCTTAGGGTGTTTCTGACGTTTGCCTCCTGGGTTCCAGCTGCCTCACCTGGTCTCCTTCCATCTCCTCCACTCATGTATCAGAACAAATCAATCTTCCTAAAGAACTGTTGCTTTGTGCCCCTCCCTTGCTCAAGAATTGACAGTAACTCCCAGTTGCTCTCCATATTTTCACATTCTGCTGCCGGGTGGATCTCGGACCTATGCACTTATTCAACTCACTTCCCTTCCTCCCCATAGCCGGTTTCCTCTCTCTGCCATAAGTTGTATGGTTGTTGGTTATGTCTTCCCTCTGTTTTCCTTTCATCCAACCATCCCCATTTCCCTTCCTTCCTGTCCATCTAGGTAAAGATATGCTGAGTACTTAATGAGTGACCATGGCCAAAAGGACATAAATCAGACTGGGAAAATGAAAAATATATTTGGGACATAACAGAGTTTTCATTTATGTTAACTCACTGGCCTTTCACAATCACCCTTTAAGCTAGGGTAGGTGTCCTCATTTCACAGAAGAGGAAGTGATCTGCCTAAACCCCAAGGCAACACTGGATCTTTTTGCTGGAATCCCCGTGCCTTTATGATCTTCTAGGACTTCTGAAGTCCCCCCATACTCGGGTTCAGTAACTGTCCCGGACATGGCTTTGCCTCTTTTCCTGCAGTGTGTTTTCCTCTTTATTAGCTTGCCCTTCACTTCACACAAAAAAATTTTGGTGTCCCTCTGCCTCCTCTCTGTCCCTGGAGCACTAGAGAGGAGGATGTGGTAGCCACAGGCACCTCCAGGGGGTGCTCTTTGGGCTTTCTCAGGCAAGGCCCCTGGCGGTCAGGGCAGCTGAGGAAATAGGTTCCCTTTGTCAATCACCCTCCCCCTGCTCATCCTCCCCTATTTGGCTTATATCTGCTCTTATTGCCACATAACCACAACCCAAAGTGCTGGGGTGGGGTGAAGGTGGTAAGGACAGGGGACTGGGAGCATTCCTCCAACCACGGCAGCCTGCCCCTTCCTGTGGGGCCCCCAACCCAGGCGAGGAGCCAGATCCTTCCAAGACAAAAACTAGAGGCCTCCAGCCCCATCCTGTCTATGTTCTGGAGCCAATGGGGGGGGGAATTCTGGGGGCTTCATGGTGTCCCCAGTCTCACTTGCTCTCTGGAGGTCACCTGCAACTCATCATCTGGATGACTAATTTATAATTTTCAAAGTGCTTTCCCACCACCATCTTCATTCACCCGAGACTTCCTGGTGAGCATCTGCTAAGCCTGAATTACCCTTAGCCCTTACCCACTTTTAGGATGACAGATACCACAGCCCAGAAAAATGGCTAACTTTTCCCGGGTTACACATTTTGTTGGGATGCAGCTGTGAGAGGGAGGGCTTCTGTCCTCCTCCCTCAACCTGGGAAGGGTACACCACACACTGGGTGGGCCTGCAGAAAGACAAGGGGCCATCTCTCCGCCTGTGGCCTACAGTCTCCTGCAGCCCTAATTGCTCCTCCAACTGGGACAGCCTAGGGCCTGGGAAGGTAGGGACAAAACCGGACCTGAAAAAGTTCTGGGAGCAGCTGGAGAAGAGCTCTGGGCCCGCCTTACCACTAGAATTGTGACAAGCCCTATGCTGGAATCAAGCAGTGACCCAGGGTCAAGGAAGGAAACTGGGTTTCTTATAAATGAGCACAGAGAAACCCCAAGCAACAGAGTTTGCAAAACCTTTATTTTTCCTCTCTTTTCCGGATTTCATCTCAAATGGAGGGAGTGGTGGAAATAAAGGAATAGAAGAGAAGGAGCTGACAAAATGGCTGTGGCTGGGGCCCCTTTATTGGGCATTCGCTCAAGGAGGAGAGTTCAGCTGGCCGTCTGAGTCAAGGTCGTGTGGGAATCCTCTGCTCCATCCATAGCTAGAGATTGGATCCCTTCCTAACTGTGGCCCTCAGCCTCTTAAATACATGCCACTGGTCATGTGATGCAGCATGCAAATTTGCTGCTGGATGACTATTAGCTGGAGGAGGGGCTGTTTTTCAGTGGAGGGTACAGATGTTCCTGAGGTAGTTTCCATTTTGTTTGTGGTTGTGGGGGAGGAGTGTTGAGGGAGTGGGAAATGGCATGAAGGAAATTGTCACTTCCTTTCCAGAGAATTCCAGAAAGGTTTCATGGGGGACTGGGTATTTTAGGATCCAGAGCTGGCCCAGAGGGGACAAGGAACTGAAGGAGAATTCTGCTTTGTGGCCCAGCTGACCATCTGGCCCCCATGTTTCCTGGCGTGTGTGAAAATGTCACGGGTGTTACCAGCAGTTCGGTGAGAGCCATTGGTTCAGCTGAACGGGTGTAGATTTAAACTCACTCCACGGAGACTGAGGACGTGGCTTTCACATAGAAGCTGTTTCCTGTAAAGGAGGCCCAGATGGGTGGGTGCTGAACACTGCTTAACGTGTTCCAGTGACAGCCCCAGAAAGGGTCTTTACGCTTGCACCACCACCCAGCTGTGGTGATGCAGGAGCAGCCCAAACCACTTCTATTTTGATATTTTGGTTTTGAAATGCAGTCAGAACCACAGAGAGCCAGAGGTGTGCATTTGCAGGCCTGGGACTTAGGCGCCCTCACTTGCTCACTCCCTCCTGTGGCTCACACATTTGCACAGTGTCTAGAGGCCATAGGCTCTCACAGAGGGTTTGCTTTCAGCCCAAGTACAACGGGCTCTGGGAGCCCGGGATCTTGCAGTGACCTTCAAGGGAGTCAAAGGAGTGGAGCTCTTAACACCCCGGGGGGTTGACTTTGACTGATGCAGTAATGGGGTGGGGTGGGAGGAATTCACCACTAGTTACTGTCCGTTCCCAGGTGCCTCAATTCCTTCAGCCAACTGTCTGTGTATACCCCACCACCACCAGCAGCCCCCTATTTGCTGGAAAGACAGTGCCCAGGGCTCTGGGCCGTTGAATCTGCGTCCCAGTGCATCTCTGAGGACACTGGTGAGGGGAGCCCCTGGTGTGGGCCTCTGTGGTCTCCAGCAGGGTGGGCCTTCTGTGGTGATGGCTTCTTTGATTTCAGGTTCCTAGGAGAGGGAGGTTATTTTGAGGGACTTGGGGAGGTGGTTCACTCCTCTGCTGGGGAGAGTGAGTGAGCATGCAAATGAGCCTCTCTCCACCTCTCACTTTCAAATCCTCAAACATCTGAAGGGGGAGGAACGAAACTTCTGGACTGGAAGGTTCCATGGTTGGTTGGGGCGCGGGGGTTATCTTAGCCTCAGCCAACAGAGTAGGACAAATGGGACAGCTACTTGCCCCCCTACACCTCAGGCTCAGCTTGGGCAGAACGAGACCTCAGGATCAGCTGTGGGTGCTGGGTACAGCCTCCCAGTACTTACAGCCCTGGACCAGTGGGATATGCACCAACCAAGTCCTTAATTTAGAGACTTAAACATGTGGACACATAGAGAGGGCAACTGGATCAGTCTCTTTTATTTCAAACCTCTCCTCCTTGTGCTGCCTCCCCTCTCCTAATACCTCCCTAGCAGAATGGAGCTTGGGGGGCTCACCCCAAGGACCCATTGGCCACATACATATTCTGCAGGCATTCTCTCCCTGGAAAGCATAGAACTTTGCATTTTTGAGGGGGGCAGTAGCAGCGGCAGCCCACCCCTATTTTCACCACAGCCAATATGAGCTGGCATGAGCTGGGGTGGGGAAGCGATGACTGAGCTTGCTGCCCTAATGGCCTGAGCAGGGTAGCCTTAAGATACAGAGGCTGTCACACACATGTCCCCACACTCGGGACACCTGGGCATGCCCTGCACATATATATCTACTGTGTGTTTGCACACATACAGCAAACTCCCATTGTAAATTACAATGAAAAAATATAGGTATTATGCACATAGAGTTCACACATTCCTCTCATTCTTGTATAAGCCAGAGGACACAACACCCACCCCACACCCATTATACAAACAGATATACTTATTGCCCAGAAAACACATCTCACTTGTATGGAATGACCAGTGCCATTGATTGATTCACTCCACAAACCCAAACTGAGTGTCTGCTACATGCCAAGCACAGTGCAAGATGCTAAAGTTTCATCACTGACTAACATAGTCATCCCTGTCCTCAAGGAAGCCACTGTCTGATGGGGGAGGCAGGGAAGATGCACTGAAGTTCCACAGGCTGAGGTCAGGGGTGCTGAACTCGCAAACATGAAATACTGACCTGTGAGGAGAAGCCCAAGAGATGAGCAAACCTGAAGGCCCCAGGCCCTTGGAGGGAGAGGAAACAGACACAGGAGTTTCAGAAGTTTTGTGTTTAGACAAAGTGGGATTAGGTGAAAGTGATAGCCTTTCATTTGATTAGTTTGAGAATGCTTCCTGGGGGCTGCCAGCTGGCCTGTGGGAGGACTAGAGCTTCGGAATGTGGGCCTTGGGTGCTTTGGTTGGGGGAGATAGACCTTCCAAGCATAAATGGCCCTGGGAGGCTCCTCAGGACACAGGACACTAGGTCACATGCAGGGTCGGGTGGGGGTGGGGTAGGAGGGGTGGAACTCAGGAGAGGACTATGGTTTCCCCTGTGCTTCCTCTCTGTGCGAGCAGTCATCAGCCTGTCACTTACCCAAAGGGAAACTCAAACCTGACAGGTTGAGTTGAGTGACTTCTCAAAGTTTTTTGAGGGGTGGGTAGAAAGGTGTGGGGATGAGAATAGGGGTGGGGAGAGGGTGGAGCCAGCCTTGTGGGCTAACGGAAAGGAAGTGGGAGAGGCCTGGGTGTCTCCTGCGGGGGAGAGCGGTCATCAGGGAGGTCATCTGTGGTCCCCCTCCCTTTCCTCCACTTTGCCCCTCTCTGAAGTTCCTCATTTCTTTCCAGCCAGGAGAAGGTTTTGCCACCCTTAGCACTGCCAAAGGAGTGTCGAGGAGGTAGGGGTCAAGTGTGTTGCTCCTACTATAGTGCATGGCCACAGTTTTTCAGACACTCATGGTTTAACCAGGCTGTCTGTAGACCCAGCGTGCACACACACACACACACACACACAGTGGGCCAAAGACATGGGCACCTGGAAATGGAGAAGCCCAACTGTTCAGGGCTAGAGAAGCAGAGCAGACTAGCAGGAGGGATGTGGGAGCAGGCATGGGTGGGACCCTACACAACACGCACAAGCAGAGCAAGCACAGGAAACAATTGGAGGCCCGGGTGCCATGTGAATGCCTGAGGTACAGACTTAGCATGAGAGGCATTCAAGGAGAAGAGAGACGTGCAGGCTGCAGCAGACAGATTTCCTGGAAAAGGAGGGCCTCTGAGCCAGCCCTGGAGGATGGGCAAGGTTCCTTGGTCCCCTCCCCCAACCAGGGCTCTCCTCACAAGTTCCCAGGGTGACAGTTCAGTCTTGAAACTGAAAGCAAAGCTGAACTAAGAACACAAGCCCACAGGCAGCACAGAAGCCATCTCTCTGCTGGTAGGTAGTGCTAGTGGGATGGTTGGTGATAAGTACTCAGAGCTTGTGAGCTCACCGGTCCCCGTCTCCAGGCTCTTTAGAGGTGTGGCCGTGTCTGAGAGTCCCATCCCCATAAGCAGGGTCAGGCGAACAACACAAGCCTCACAGCACATTTCTTCCTCTCGAGATTCTGCCCTTCAGAGCTAAGTGACTCCCAAGGTAAACTGAGCCAAGGCAGAGTCTGGAAGACCACCCTTTACAGCCATGTGTCCCCACCCACACCCCCTCACGCAAGATTCTTTCCTGAGCCAAAGGAATTTCAGGGCTTTTTCATGCTATTGCCCCATCCACGAGGCTCTGACTTTCCCTGTGGCCACACCCTGGGGACTAATGTTCAGGGTGGAGAGAGACCAAAGTCCCTCTACCTGTCACCTCCTGGGCAGTGGAGAAGGGAATGGAGGGAGGCTGCCTATCTTCAGGGCCAGCTTAGGTGCAGATGCTGGTGGCTGAGACTGGCACTGGGGCTTGGCCACTTCCCACTGCAAGTGACTCAGTTAACTTCCTTTTGCCCTCTTTCTTTACCTGCCTCCTTTCTTCTCCTTCCCCCTTCTCCCATTGCCCTCCCCTTTTAGCCATCCATCTTCTGGCAGCCTGCCCTGGTGTGGCAGGGTCTCTCTGGTTCACCAGATGTCCTGGGAACAGAGCTCCAGGAAGGTGATTACTCAGTGCCCTCACTTCTCCCTTCTCTCTAGGTCACTCCTGCGGTTGGCCCAGCCCAGCATGCAGCCTTGAACGTGGCTTAGGCCACCACGTACTCCAGCTCTCTACATCCCCATTCTCCTGTGGCTCCGGGTGTAGGCTCTAAGCTTCAAGGTACCTGAGCTGCATCTCTTCATCAAGAAAACCCTGCAGCTCCAGAGGGCCGTGCGAATCCTGCTGTTAGCTCTGAGAAGACAGCATGGCTATTACCTTGCAGCCCAGCGACCTGATCTTTGAGTTTGCAAGCAACGGGATGGATGATATACACCAGGTACAGCCCCCAAAGACTGGGGCTCCGTCAGCCAGTGCGGATGATCAAATAGACACAGACAGACAGGCGGGCAGGCAGACAGCCAGTGAGCCAGCCGGCTGGCTGGTTAGCCAGTCAGCAAATATTGATCAAGCACCTACTAGGTTCAGGGCACTGGGCCTGCTTGCCAGCCAGACTGTGTGCCAGCTAGTCACTCATGCAGCCAGTCAGTAATCATCAGGCAGTCATTTAGTGAGCTGGTTGCCCATGTGCAATTACAGGGCACGTGCAGTCACTAAGTCGGCCAAGCAGCTGCTAAGTATACCAGCTGAGCTGTTGGCTAGTCAACAACGTGGGTTGAATGCACAGTTGTACGCTGACCTTCGTATTCGTTTCCAGCCACTTCTCTTCATCCCCAGTGTCACAGTGAGAAAGTTGCTGGGATAACGACATAGCAGGAGTGAGCACTGCCAGCTGGAACTGCAGGGCAGAGTCCAACCCCCGGCATCTTCAGACTCATGTCTTTAGCCTGGTTGATGAACCTTCATAACCATCTTTTTAGCTTTGATCTGAAATTTAGGATAAACTGGAAATGGAGTCTTCTGGTGGGAGGAAGTTGGAAAGCAGGTCCTCCCCATTCCGTACCTTGCCCTGCGCTAGGGCTAAGAGAGAACATTGTCAATGCACTTAGCTGTACACATCGGATAGTGTCCTGGCACACTCATCACCACCCTCCACTCCCCTCTTTCCACAAACTAGAGAAGAGGCAGCCAGGTACAGTAGAAGAAACGGAAGATTAGGAGTCAGGAGTCCTGGGTTCTGATCTTAGATTGGCCACAGTGTCACCTAGGCAAGTCCTGTTCCCTACCCTTATCTGGCTGCCATCTCCCCATCTTCACCAAGAGGAGATCCAGCTGGATCTAAGGGCACCTCAGCCTAATTCTGATGCTCTCTATCCTAAATCCTTGTGAAGATGGAAAACTTGGTCCAATCTCTAGCATACTGCAAAAGGCTGCCCCCTAGTGGGCTTTGAGCACAATATACTTTCTGTCCTGTCTGTCTTATCTAAAGTTGCTCAGTTTTATTGAACACCTGGAGTGCCTAGAGGAGAAAGCAAGAAAATCTAGCCTTACCTGGGTTCTCAATGCTATTGGTCATTTTTTTACTTGTTTCTAGTTGCTTAGCAACTGTTTCTGTCCTTCATAGTGCCTGTTCATAGAAGCTCCCAAGCCCATACCTTCCAACCCCACAGGTACTCCTTCACCCTCAGCAGACAGCCTCTACTCCAATCCACAGAGAAGCTCAAGGCCAAGGACACCCTCAGTTGCCATCCCTCCTCCCTTTTAATGATAACACCACTTTCTTAACTCCTTTCCACTGGCCTGGGAAAAAGAACTGTCCCTGTTCCTTCCAAGGGTAATTCCTGGCCCTGTACCTAATCTCTTCTCTCCTACCTCCCTCAAGACCTCAAACCACTGATCACCTCTCTTTCTCTTATATTTTTCAGGCCTTCCAGACCTTTCTTCTCAACTTAGGACATAGTCAGATCTCCCCAGCCCTAAAAGAAAACCATCCCTCTCTTCTGCCCACCTGCTTCAAAATACCATCTTCTTAGTGCCATTCTTCTCCCCAGCATAGGTACCACCCTCTGTGTTTACTTTCTCTCCTCCTTTCTCTCACTCTTTTTAGGAAACAATTTTTACTGCAAAAAAATTTGTATCACGAATACAAAAGAGTGCATAAATCACGTGTGTGTGTGTGTGTGTGTGTGTGTGTGTATTTAAAAATAATTATAAAATGAACATCTATGAACTCGCTATGCAGGTGAAGAAATAAAATGTTACCAGTCCCCTAGAAGTCCCTGATACCTAAAACAGTGAGAACCTACTTTGTGCCAGGTCCTGTTCTAAGTTCTTTATACATATTGATTCGTTTAACCCTATGGGTTCAATAATATAATCACCCCAATTTTATAAATGAGGAAAATGTTGCACAGAAAAGTTAGGTAACTTGCCCGAGGACATACTACCAGTAAGTTGAAGAGCTTGGTTTCAAACCCAGGCAGTCTGGCTCTAGATCAGCACAATCTAGTAGAATATTCTGAGATGCTAGAAGTGTCCTATATTTGTGTTATTCAGTATGGGGCCACTAGTCACATGTGGCTATGGAGCACTTGAACAATGGCTAGCCCAACTAAAAACTGATTTTTATTCTGTTTTTTTTTTTTTTTTATCCTCACCTGAGGACATTTTTCCATTTTTTTGTTCAGATAGAGCGGGAGGGAGAGGGAGGAAGAGAGAGAGAGAGAGAAACATCGACGTGAAGGGACACATCGAGTGGCTGCCACCCGCACGACCAACCAGGGCCGGGGACAAACTGCAACCGAGGTACGTGCCCTTAGCGGGAACCGAACCCGGGTCTCTCTGGACCGCAGGCCGACGCTCCAACCGCTGAGCCAAACCGGCCAGGGCTGATTTTTATTCTTGAAAAAAATTTACATTTATATTTAACTAGTCACCCATGGTTAGTGGCTACCATATTGGACAGACAGCTCTTAACTGTATGGGCTGTAATCACTACACCTGACTGCCTGCCTCAGACTGTCCTCTCTGCGATCCATGGTAATGAGCCTTGGGACTCTAGCACTTCCCTGAAACTGGTTTAACCAGGGTGACTGCCCAGTGGCCAAACCCAGCGGCATGTTATTAATTTTTATTCTGGATCCTTCAGGGATATTAGGCAGAACTGAGCATTCTCATTATTTTTCTATGAAGAATTAACAGTCCCATGAAAGAAAATTGGAAAAAATGCTGAAAAGTAGAAAGAAAGGGGGGAAGTCCCAGAACTTAAATATAATCATTATGACAATTCTGGTATATTTCCTTCTAAACATAATTTATATAAAAATTGTAATCACACCTTTTTTAGTTAGCTTTGGTTTTAGAACAACTATGTCCTACAGGGGTCAAATTCTCCTCCTGATCATGTTTTCTGCTCCAAGGGACAAACTACCCTGTTGAGCTCTTGGACACATATTTTTTACTCCCTGAAAGGTATCTCTATTTTAAATATCTCTAGAATAACTTAAACTCACCATATCCAGACACTGTTCCCCTTATCTTACTCCAAAAACCTGCTCCTCCTCCTCCTCCTCCTGGGTCCCCCCTTGACATGAACAGTGTTCCCATGCACCCATTGAATCAAACTGGAAATTGGAACACTCTCCCCTATCCAGTTAGTTACTGAGCCCTTAGCTTTCTACCTCTGAAATGCCTCTGTTCTTCCATCTTCATTGCCACAGACTGAGCCCTAAGATGTCCACAATCTGAGCCCTTAACCCTCGGATCCCAACCCTGACTGTAGGCTGAGTCCCTCACCTGACTAGATTGAGCCCCTCACCCATGCCATTGACTAATCCTTTCCCACTGACCTCAGAATGGGCCTAAGCCTTGCCATAGATTGAGCACCGACCCTGGCCATGGATTAACCCATAACTACAACCAATTAAAAGTGTCTGCCCTTGGTTGAATGCAGGTGGTACAGAGCTAGCCCATCTCTATTAGTTAAAAATTCACTCACAGCATCATCTAGTGAGGTTGGACTCAGAGCAATGTCATCTTATACAAAGGACAGCTCTTGGGGGTTCTAAGAATTAGGAGTTGCAAGAAGGGACAGATTCTGGTAGGTGGGGGGCTTCCTGGAAGAGGTGGGTGGGTTTTGAACCAGATCCCTCCCTTCTCCACAGCTGGAAGACCCCTCAGTATTCCCAGCTGTGATCGTGGAGCAGGTACCCTACCCCGAATTACTGCATCTGTATTCAGGACTGGAACTGGATGACGTTCACAATGGCATCATAACGGACAGGACCTTGTGCATGACACAGGATCAGATCCTGGAGGGCAGTTTTATGCTGGCAGGTCTGTCTCCTTCCTGGGCAGGGAAGGTGTGGAGGAGAAAGGGGTCTGTCTTCAGGGAACAGTGGCCCACACACAGTGGCTTATAGTGACACATGCACCAAAGGCATGGCCTTCAGCAGCTGGAAGTGAGGTGGGGCAGTTAGGACAAAGAAAAGGTAGAAGAGGAAGCCATCTAAATGAATTCATGATCTTTTGAGATTGAGGGGGGCAGTGAGGAATGGAGGTAGCTGGGACGGATGTAAAGAGAAAGTGGAGGATCAGGGTGGGATGTGCACGGTTCCCTCCCAGGCTGTCCTTTGGTTCTTTTGCCCTGTTCTCTGGGCCTTGGTTATGGCTGTACCCCCTACCTTGTACCCTAAGAGAGCTTTTCTTCTCCCCCCTACCATGAAATCTGAAACCAGATGAAAATGAAGCAACCACACAAACCAGGTCAAGCACTGAAGTCTTGCTCAATGTTGAGTCTCCCAACAACATCCTGGATGAGAAGCAGATATGTAAGTGTGAACCCCAATACCTTACTTCAAGGCAACACACACCATTTAAAAAGATCACCTCCATGTGCATGCAGGCATATGTACCCATACCCACCGACATACACGTAAACTTGCTCTTGAGCTCTAACTGCAATGGGAGGGCGCTGGAAGGCACCATAGACCAGGAAAAGTGGCCAGGATGACTTTTTATCCCAATTTTTAAATTGTGGTAAAATACGCATAAAATCGACCACCTTAACCATTTTTTAGTGTACAGGTCAGCGGTATTATGTCATTTGTATTGTGCAGCCATCACCACCATCCATCTCCAGAATGCTTCATCTTGCGAAACCGAAACTTTCTATCCATTAAACAACTCCCCTCCCCTCCCCCTCAGCCTCTGGCAATCACCATTCTACTTTCTTTCTCTATGAACCTGACTACTCTAGGTACTTCATATAAGTAGAACCATATGGTATTTGTCTTTTGGAGATTGGCTTATTTCACTGAGCATAATGTCCTCAAGGTCTGTCCATGTTGTAGCACATGTCACAGTCTACTTCCTTTTTAAGGTTGAATACTATTAACCAGGGTGACTCTCCTCCAGGACTCCCTCTGACATTTGCTCTGACTCCACAGGAGGATTCCTGGCCTTAACTGCCCCTTCCCAAAGGGACACTGGGATACAGTCACTAATATTCATTTATGATTCAACAGATATTTACCGAGTGTCTACATGTACCAGGCATCAATTTGCTGTGTGATCTTGGGCACATGCCCTGTCATCTCTGGGTCTCATTTTTCTCATCATGAAAGCAGAGGAATTGGGCTAAATGATTTCTAAGGCCCCTTCCAGTTGGAAAAATGAGTGAATAACTAAATCCAGGTGGCCCTTTACCCTGGGTGTCGCCTGGAACTTCCCCACTACTGGCAGTGGGCTCGAAATGTGGCGGCCGTGAACGGAGCCAGCTCTTGCCCACAGTTCTGCAGATGTTTCCTCTCCTCTTGGTGCAAGACACATGAGGTGTCTGCGGGTGTCTGCTACGTTTGGGGCTGAGGAGACTGGCACCTCTGCTCTCCCCGGGAGCCCACCATTCTCTGGAGCACTGGGAGACCGTGCTCCTACTCTGCGCTGGTCTTTCTTTTGTAGTCAGCACCTCTGAAATGCTTCCAGACTCAGACCCTGCTCCAGCCATCACTCTTCCCAACTACCTGTTTCCTGTCTCTGAGCCCAACGCCCTGAACAGGGCTGGTGACACTGGTGACCAGGAGGGGCATTCTCTGGAGGAGAAGGTCCCCAGAGAGGAAAGTGCCAAGAAGACTGGAAAATCAAAGAAGAGAAGTAAGAGAGAAAGAAGTGTGTGTGTGTGTGTGTGTGTGTTCAAGGGGGTGGGTGGTAGGAGAGGGGCAGTCATGGAAACCATAGGAGTGAGTGGGTCACAACCCAGAGACACATTAAGAAGACAGCCCTCTGGTATGCTCTAGCATGGCAGGAGTGGATGAAAAGGCCTCTCTTTGGTAAAACCTGGCCTCATCAGTTTGTCCAAAGCCTGACATTTCTCAGGCCATTCCTTTCTGCCCAGCATAGATGTAAACTCTTCCAGAACTGTCAATGATCCCAATGGGTTGAATCCTAGGCTGGGTGTTCAGACACCAGGCTTGGCCTTCGGCCAGTCCCTGGCCCCCTGGGGGCCTCTGCTGTATGCTTCTCATGCTTATCTTTCTACTAGGAGCTCATGGAGCCGAAGCCATATATGGAAGAGGACTTTGGGCTTTCCCAAGCCCCAGTGTTACTGATTTACTCGGGTGATGGCTGGTTGATACTGCTTCATCAGCATGGCAACCAAAACCCCGGTGTCACACTTACCTGCACAACAGTCACACCTTTAGGCTGCCTTTTCATTTAAAAAATTAGACTAAGTGGATTCTGATTTAAAGATGACTCATGTGCAAGCACTACATTGCCCCACGTCGTAGTGGTGTTCTGGTCTACTTTCGGGGCCTGAAAATGAGGGCAGACCAATGGGCAGGTGCACATACCTGAGGGCTATGACCAAGGAGAATGATCCTGGGCTCTTCCTTGTCTGCCTTGTCGCACCCAACTTGATAATCTCCAGACTCTCCTTCTGGTGAGCCTGGCCTGCACAATTACCATGGTCTCAGCTTCACCCTGCTCTTAACTTCTCCTCACAGTCCGGAAGACAAAGGGCAACCGCAGTACCTCACCTGTCACTGACCCCAGCATCCCCATACGGAAAAAATCTAAGGATGGCAAAGGTATAGCTGGGAGTCAGGAGAGGTGGGAAAGGCGCCGGGGTGCCTGGGCCCTCACCTTCAAGGAGTCCTTTGGTACTGAGGGCCGTGGGGGATACTTCAGTGAATGTGGGTTCATCCAGTGAGAGCCCATCTCCCCTTCCTAGGAGGCCTGCATGGGCATCGGGCGCAATCCTGCCTCCCTGCAGGGTCACGCCTCACTGTTCTAGGGGGTTCCTCCTTCCCCACCCTCTCTTCAGGCAACACCATCTATCTGTGGGAGTTCCTCCTGGCACTTCTGCAAGACAGGAACACCTGCCCCAAGTATATCAAGTGGACCCAGCGAGAGAAAGGCATCTTCAAGCTGGTGGATTCCAAAGCTGTGTCGAAGCTGTGGGGGAAGCAGAAAAACAAGCCTGACATGAACTACGAGACAATGGGGAGGGCACTAAGGTAGGAGCTGCTGGGGGCCTCTGCCCTGGGGGGTCACCAAACTCTTCCTATGTGCAAGGAAGCCCTCCTGCTGTAGGGTCTCCTAACATTACCGTTTGTTTGCCCCTAAGCCCACTTCCCAGGCTCCCCTCTGGAAGGAACAATTCCCTCCCTCTTGCAGCTCTGTTCTAGCCTTTTCTTTTTTGATAGAAGAGCATTTTAGGACCTCCCATCCCCAAGGTCTTGCTTCACATTCTTCAGGCCAGAGATCTAGGGAGATGGGCCAGAGTAACCCACAGCTGGTGTCTCAGGCTGGAAGACTGCTGAACCCCCCACCCCAATCATCCGTCCATCCTCCCCCATTCTTCACTCACCACCTGCCTTCTGCCTCAAAGCAGGGTGGGGTTGTCATTTGAAACCCCTTTTCATGGATCCTTTGAGTCCTCAGGAGCTCTCAGGAATTTCATAAAAGCTCTCCAAGGCCAAGAGTTGGCTTTATCCATTGCCCTTGTCCTTGAGCTCCCATCTGGCTCCTGGCCAGCCCTAGGGTGGTGTGTCCCCAACTAACTCTTCAACCCTTTTCCTCAGATATTACTACCAAAGGGGCATCCTTGCCAAAGTGGAAGGGCAGAGGCTGGTGTACCAGTTTAAAGAGATGCCCAAGGACCTAGTGGTGATTGAAGACGAGGACGAGAAAAGTGAAATCGCAGAGGCATCCCATAAGGCCTCCACCCCCTCCACCAGCACTGCCCGACGAGCCAGCTCCAGGGTGTCATCCAGAGCCACTCCCCAGGGCAAGGGAAGCCCTCCCTGGGAGAAGCCTAAGGTTCAGCATGTTAGTCTACAGCCATCTGCAAGTCTGGAATTGGGACTGTCTCCAGATGAGGAGACCCCCACTACCTCCACTGTGCTTGTCTCTCCACCAGAGGGCCATGCCAAACTCACCAAAGCTGTGAGGTAAGGGCACCCAAGTCTTTATGAGTCTTCCCTTAGTACCTGAAGCTGGGGAGCAGTTTTCAACTTCCTTTTTAATTTTTTTTTTCCTTTATTGGTTTTAGAGAGAGAGGAAGTAAGAGGGAGATAGAGACAGAAACATCAATGAGAGAGAACATCCATTGGCCGCCTCCTGCAGGACCCCCACTGGGGATCGGGCCCACAACCTGGGCATGTGCCCTGACCGGGAATCGAACCGGCGACCTCTTGGTGCATGGGTCGACGCTCAAACACTGAGCCACACTGGCCAGGCTGTTTTCAACTTCTTGCAAAGCTCTGCCATGTGTCCAGCCTCATGGGACCCTCTCAGAATCCCTGTGAAGCCAGTAGGACAGTTTTTGGTCAAGAAATAAAAAACAGCTTGCCCGTGGTCACACACCAAAGTAATGGCAAAGCCAGTGCTTCACCTGGCAGACTTCTGTCGCCAGCTGGGGCTGTTCCTGTTACCCCAGAGGGCTCCCCAAACAGCCAACATGGGCCTCCACATCTGGGCCTCTCCCACTCCAAAAAGAAACAACAGAGAGCGTCGGCCTGCGGTCCAGAGACCCGGGTTCAGTTTCCACTAAGGGCACGTACCCCGGTTGCAGTTTGTCCCCGGCCCTGGTGGGGGTCGTGTGGGTGGCAGCCACTCGATGTGTCTCTCTCACATCAATGTTTCTCTCTCTCTCTCTTCCTCCCTCTCTCCCTCTCGCTCTCCCTGAATATGAATGCAAAAGTGTCCTCCAGTGATTAAAAAAAAAAAAAAAAAAACAAAAAAACAGAGAATGTTATAGGGACACCCGCTTTCCTCGGGCCCTCCAGACCTACCTGGAAAGCTCTTGATACTTCTTGTCCATGCTAAGTGCTTCCAATTTTCTCTAAAAAGGTTGGGTTTTGTCTAGGTTAAGTACGTAGCTCTCACTACACTGGCATGAGTCTCTGAGGTGCTCTTCTAAGGAGAAAAGGCAGTAGAGTGGAGCAGTGAGGAACATGAGCTATGGAGTCAGAAAGCCTAGATGTGAGTCCCTGTTAGTAGCTGTGTGATCTAGGGCAAGTGGCACAACCTCTCTGTACTCAATAAATGTTAGCTGAAACAAAAACAAAGAAACGAAACACCGTAGGCTCCTTTCCTCCTGTGCCCTCTTTTCTAGCAAGTTGGGAGATGCCTCCTGCCTTATCCAAATCTGTTTTCTGTTTCTTCTCAGTGTTTCTTCAGTGCCCAGCAACATCCACCTAGGAGTGGCCCCTGTGGGGTCAGCCTCGGCCTTGACCCTGCAGACCTTCCCCCTGACCACAGTGCTAACCAATGGCCCTCCTGCCAGTACTACTGCTTCAACCCAGCTTGTTCTCCAGAGTGTTCCGCCTGCTTCAACCTTCAAGGACACCTTCACCTTGCAGGCCTCCTTCCCCCTGAACAGCAGTTTCCAAGACAGCCAGGTGGCAGCACCAGGGACTCCACTGATTCTCAGTGGCCTCCCCCAACTTCTGACTGGGGCCAACCGTTCAACCAATCCAACAGCACCCTCTGTCACAGGGGCTGGAGCAGCAGGGCCCAGCTCTCAGCCTCCCGGGACTGTCATCGCTGCCTTCATCAGGACTTCCGGTGCCACAGCAGCCCCTGGGGTCAAGGATAGGTCACTAAGACCCTCCTCATATGTGCAGGGCATGGTGTCTGGGGCCCCCATGGAGGGGCTACTTGTTCCTGAAGAAACCCTGAGGGAGCTTCTGAGGGATCAGGCTCACCTTCAGCCACTTCCAACCCACATGGTTTCAAGGGGCTCCCACAACCCGAGCCTTCTGGGAAACCAGACTTTCTCTCCTCCCAGCCGCCCCACTGTTGGGCTGACCCCGGTGGCTGAACTTGAGCTCTCCTCAGGCTCAGGGTCCCTGCTTACGGCTGAGCCTAGTGTGAACGCATCTGGAAGCCTACTGACTAGATCCCCAACCCCAGCCCCCTTCTCCCCATTCAACCCCACTTCTCTCATTAAGATGGAGCCCCATAACATATAAATGGAGGGGTCGGGGAAGTGTGACCCACCAGGCAAAGCTGAGAAGCATTTTCGTATGGACTGCATCTAGCAGAGACTGACTCCAGCAGCTCACCTGCCCTCACATTTCAGTGGAATGTCAATACACCAGACTCCCCATCCCTCACCTCTGCCTGACTTCACCATGGCCAAGCCATGCTCAGTTTGAGCATCCCTGGCATCAAACCATGGCCTTCAGGAGCCCTAAGGGATATACTTTTGTCAGGGTAATGGACTGATGTGGTGATGAAGGAACAACCTGAGAAGTTGGTGGCCAGGGCGGGTGCAGGGGCTTCACAGAAACATCTGTTTTTGCTTGGCCATGTTTCACCATCTATGTTCCCTCAGCAGGGAAGTTACTATCCCATATGTGAATATCTTGGTATGTATTTGTGTGTACTTATGGGTCTGTATCTTCGTTTCTTTGGAAAGGACGAGGGTGCAGCTGTGAATTCTTCAAGAATGTGTCTCTTTGTGCATCAGCTGCAGAGATGAGGATTTCTTTTAAGGAAAAGCATTCTCTAGTTCCCTTTGCACAAACCAAGATTCAGTTGTTCTGAGGCTATGGGGTGCAGGTTGGATACCCCGAATCTGGAGAGATGTCACGGAGCTGGGGCAGGTCCAGGGTAGAAGAGCTCCGATTGGTGTGTGTTGGAGCAACTACCGTTCTAAGGGACGGGAGAAGGCCAAGAGGGATAAAAGCATGAAGAGAAGAAAGGGAATTCAGCCCTGGGAAGCAGCCCCCCAGCCTAGACTGAGGCATTCTTCCTGGAGTTAGCCTTATTGCCCACCAGTCACTTGCCAGCATGCTTGGAAACCTTGACTACCCCAGAAAAGTGTACTGAAGGGTTAGACGGGGGCCAAGTGCCCCTTCAGGGTTAGACCCAGCCACCGTGTCCCCAGGCAGGGCTGAATTAATAATGTTTGCACTGAGGGCTGGGGCTGGAAGACCAGTCTTCGCACCTGTCCTACACCCCGAATCCTGGGTTCCCTCTTGAGTAATTTTGCTCCTGATATTTTCCTGCTGTCAGGCATTGCTTGGGATAGTTGTGTAGCAACGTAGATTGGATCTGCCTCCATTACTGCTCGTGCGTGCCTGCCCCCCAGCCAGCCTTCTTCTCACCTCCTAAGTTTGTCAGCACCAACCCTCTCTCACCACGACTGCAGCAGGCATTCACATGGCCCGTTACCCCGCTTCTCCAACTTTCACACCTGACCCTGATTCCGTCTTCACCAGGGAGACGGGAGCCAGTGAATGTGAGCTCCCAGGACACTTCTCCTCTCTCTCCTCTCTCTCTATGGCTTCTCGCTTCCCTCTTCCCTTTTTCTGAGGAAGGGTCAACTGATTCTCTCTTCAAGTCAACTCCTCACCTAGGGCCTGGATCTCGTTCCCTCTCCCTTCTTTGCATTAGCTTGCCTCACTCCTGCCAAGTGTAGGGGCAAAGCTAAGAGCTAAGACAGGTCAGTCTCAGAAACAATTGTTATCTGGTGAATTTGGTTAATGTGAATCAGTGCCTCAGGACCTCTGCTATGTCCTTGGTGCAAATCCATCCACTTGATCTAACTACCTCCCCAGGTTACTCTTCTCTCTCTCCTTTTGTTCACTGCCTACTATCGTCCTCTCCCACTCTTCTTGTTTTTCCCCAGGAGGGAACTACATACAGTTGTGCAGGTGTATTTATTACACATCTTCAGCACTTGGCATTAAAGTGCCTTTTTCTAATAAACCAGTTTATTTTAACAATTTCCTGATGGTGGAAAGTAAAGCATTTTGAAAAAGTGACCTTAAATATTTCTTTTTTTTTTGCATAAAGATGCTGCATGGGTTAGGGATGGCCCTGTCCCACTCACCCCAACTCCATAGGTCACTGATATTTTCATGGTGACATCAAATGTCTTCAAAGCTCTTGGCCCTCATGAGCCCTCATAGCATGTGACCCTACTTCCCATCACCTCCCACACTAGCCCGGCTCAACTGGACCCTCTGTCACCAATCTCTGCTGTGCTGGCTCCAGATCTACCCCTTTCAGTGTGGGTATCCCCCCAAGGTCTCATCCATGCTCTTGGCTCTGTATCACCTGTTTAGGGATGAGTCCAAAATCTAGAGCTACTGCCTCTACATTTCTCCTCAGCTCCTGGCTCACATGTCCAGGGGGTTGCTGGACATTTCACCTAGACGCCTGCCAGTTCCTCAAAGACAGCCCCTCTCCCAAAAGTCAATTTTGAAAGTTTCCACACACACATAAAACATTTCCAAGTTGCTCTGGCCAGTGTGGCTCAGTGGTTAGAGTGTCAGCCCATACATCGAAGGGTCATGGGTTTGATTCCTGGTCAAGGGCATGTACCTGGGTTGTAGATTTGATCCCCAGCCCTGGTTGGGGTGCATGTGAGAGGCAACCAATAGATGTCTCTCTCACATTGATGTTCCCCTCTCTCACCCCCACCGCCACACTCCATCCCTTCCACTCTCTCTAAAAACCAATGGGAAAAAATGTCATCGGGTGAGGATTAACAACAAAACCTTTCCAAGAAAAAAAAAGCTGTCATGACTTGCGTATTTTGGTTAATGGCGTCACCATTTTTCTGCCTAAGCTCAACGTTTCAGAGCCATCCGAATGTTGCCTTCACTTGACCCTGTCCCCTCCCCCATCTCCTGAAGTCCAGTGCCATTTGCCATGTCTCTCAAATCTCGCCTTTCTTACACGTTCCCAGAGCTTCAAACTACCCAGAGCTTATCCCCCTCTCCAGACACATCCAGAGCCCCACTGTGACCTGTCTTGTCCCCTCCAATCTGCCAGGGTACCAATTCTGATCTAAAAAGCCTTCACAGGCCCCTCATAGCCTACAGGTAGAGGTGATACTCAGAATAACCTCTAATTCATTCTGGGCAACTGGGCATTAACCCTTAATTTGTTGAATCGTGAGGCAGTCCAGGGATCCTGGAGGAAGGGTGGGAGGGCACTTTAGGGCTCAGGGCAGTAGTTCCCAAAGTATTTTGAGCTTATCATCAGCCCTGTCTCAAGTCCTGGGCCTTCCAGCAAGGTCCTTCACCATCGGATCCCATTTGACTTCCACAGTCATCTCTCACATTGCTTCCCCACCCCCAATATATTACTCCAGCCAAACTGATACGACTCACTGGCCCTTGAACAAGCCTCTGTTCAAGTTTCCCCCTTCTGTGTTCTTGCTTTATTTGGTTCTGCTCAACCAGAATGTTCCCCCCACCTTGTGAGTACCAACTGGATACTATCCATCCTTCAAGACCCAGTTCTTAGAAGTTGCCTTCCCTGAGTTATTTATTTGAAACTTATAGCAATTACCACTCGTTTGGCAACTGATCACAAACGGCTTGTGACATCTCTTGTTTATAATCACAAACTGTTACTTAAATCTTCAATGACCTGGACTTATTTAGTCTCCTCTTTCTGAGGAGTGGGTGACTATATCACCCATAGAGCAGGGCACACTACATACAAAGCATTTAGTGAGCATCAGCAATTACTGATTGAGCTGGTGAGTGATGGGGACCAAACTTTGAGGCAGGTGATGCTGACCTCCCCTCTGCACAGGCACTCACCCCAGGCGCTCCACTGCCCTGCACTCCCTGGGCTCAGTGGCCTCATGGCCCCCTGACCCCCAGCTTCCACACCTGAGTCGTTACTACTTTGAATGTCCTCTTCCTAAAGAAACGTCCCTGTCCAGTTTCTTTCCTAACTCAGTGTTAAATTAGCTAATATGATAAACTAACCTGTGCTGATATAGTTATGGGAGAGGGCCAGAGAACTTCAGGAGACAGGTTTCTTTTGACCAGGGTCGTGTGGCAACAACATCCCTGCCTTTGTGATGGTTTAATGGAGTCATTGCCCCCAGCAGCTGGTGTATTACTCCCCACTCTGGGCTCCCACAGCACTTTGTAAATACCTCTTACTGTAGCACTAAGCACATGGTAGGTCCTTAGTTACATGTGTATGTTTCCCCTCCAATAGACTGTGAGCTCCTCAAGGACAGGGACTATGTGTTAGTCACTGATGTATCCCCAGCGCCTAGCACAATGCCTGGCACACAGTAGGTGCTCAATAAATGTTTATTGAAAGAATAAATGAGTCCTGTATCTAATCATAGGGATTACAGCCCTATGCTATAGCAGGTAAGAGGGGAGGGAGAAGGACAGCCCATACTTGGGGACTCCCACAGCTTTTTTACTTCTCATATAACACTGCAGGCAGCTGCTTCCTTTGCCACAGTCTGTGGCCACAAGGAACCCAAGACTGCTTCCAGCTGTGCCTTGTTGTCACCAGGTGTTGTGGGCAACTCCTGAACTCCTGCCCTTTGCTGCTGCCCCTTCCTGGGTCAGCCTTGTGACCATTTCCTCATTCCTGGGTGAGACTGAGTGACAGAAGGATCAGGCCGGGTGGAAGGGGCAAGACAAGAAGTTATTTTCACAAACATAGGTCTTTCTGAACCCATCACATATTTTTAAAGATGTCATTGTCTTCAGCTCCAAAGCTACTGGATCCAAGGTGAGTCAGCTCACTCCCCTCCCTGCAGCTCCCAGAGCTGGGAGCCTCCAGAGCTTCGGCCCGGTCACGCCGGACGTGGGGGCCGAAGTCCAGTAGGGGGCGCTGTCCAGTCGAGGACCGCAAGCAGGTGTCACAGCAGAGCCCAGGGGAGAGGCAGCAGGGGCGGGGCCTGCCGCTCCTGGCAGAAGCAGACAGGGCGGCATCTTTAGTCCCTGTGCTCCCAACTCTGCCCGGGTGACTCCGGCCCCCGCCAAGGCCTTCCGTTGCTCTGAAGCTTCCAACTTTCTCCGGGCTCCCGCCCCCTCCACTTTCCGGGGGTAATGTAGCACTCGATTGAACGCCTTCTCCCCATTGGCTGGTCGTGCCCTGGCTCCGCCCCTGCGGCCCCCTTTCCCAGCTTCCCTGACCAACAGGTGAGCACCCTGTGGGCCCCGCAGCCCAACTGCCACGCTCTCCCCACTAGTGGTGCGAGTGCTCCCCGGGCCGCCGCCCCGGCCTGGCCCACTCCCCTCAATGGCTTGTCTTCAACGACACTTGCACGCAGCGCCGCTTTCTACCTTGAAATCGGAAAGCGATCAGGGTGGCCGCGACATCCGCTCGCCAGCAGAGGGCCCCGGCTGCCCTCTCCGGGAGCCCGGAGATGCATCAGCGCCCAGCGGTCCCACGCTGCAGGCTGGCCAGTGCCCCTCGGGATGGAAATACGTGGTCTAGGGAACACATGGAGCTTCGGCCCGGCCGCTTGCGGGGTCCAGAAGGCCAGAGCACTACACCCCCCACCTCCCGCTAAGCAAGACGACCCCATTCTCCCTTACACACACACACACACACACACACACACACACACACGCACGCGCGCGCGCGCACCTGATTGGGGGTAGGACACAATAAAAACACCTAACAAGTTTACCCCATTGTAGGCTAGAATACGGAAGGGGCAAGAGTTCACCCATCCACCCAAATAGGGATGCTGAGATAGCGGATGGTCCTTTCTCTAGGAATATGGACACTTAAACAGGACCTGCGTTTCAACGCCACACCCCAAAGCAGAACAATCTGGTAAGACCGTCATTAACTGTAGGCTCATGAACTCAGGCATGTAGGAGGAACTTAGGCTAAACAGACTTGTTTACTCAGTATGATTATCTTCTGTAGTCGGTAAACTGAGAGCCCCATTTGGCAGATGGAGCAACTAAGGTTTGCAAACATTAGGTTCTTTCCCAAGGTTAACCGACCGAGGTGGTTAAGTGGTGGAGCTAGACCTTTCCTCTAGGCCACACTGAAGGATTAGGAAGTCATTTAATAAGAGGCCACTGTCCTTACCCCAATCTGTACCAGGGATGCAGATTTCATATCAGGGTCCATACCTCCTGCTTTGATCTTCCCACCCTGGCTGAAGGGCAGGGAAAGGACTCTAAGAAAGAAAGGTGTGGGGAAAGGAACCCAAAAGCAAGGAAAGAAGAAACTATTGTTTGGTTCCACTTTTAACTCTGCCTCCTTCCTCCAAGGGAATAAAGGGGTGTGTGCACCCACATAACCAAACCCAAATTCCAGTAGCTGTCCCTGGCTCCTCAAAAGACCATTGCCTATTTACTTGTGTCATTCTGACTGCCCACGCATGGCCTTCCTGCCTTAGAAGTAAATCCTTGTAGAACCCCCCCACCCCCACCACTTTTTTTCTTTTTAAATCAAGCAATTGCCTTTTCCTCCCTCTGCCCATCCGGTCCCGCCTCCAACACATTTTTTAAAACCAATTTATTAAAATAAAACAAATCACGGTCACTACCCACCTAAAACAAAAGGCCAACCTGTGCTCCTTGGGATGGCCAACAGGACACCTGCATCCTCCCTCCCTATCTGTCCCTTCCAGCTGCAGTGACACTAAAGTGGGTTGTAGTTTCCTGTACATACTACCTTCTTTGTACCCAAGCCTTTGCTCAGACTATCTCCTCTGTTCAAAGATTTTTCTTTGCCACCCCTAGTTCCTACTTTTCTACTAAAGTGTATGGGCATCACCTCTCCCAGAAAGTCTTTCTGACTACCCCAGTGCCCTTGCTCATCTAGCTGAGTCTTTGCATTCACCCCATGGCTTTCATGACCTATTGACATATCTGAGTTCTTACCTGCAAGTGCCAAACAGAGGACTGACATGGAATCAGTACTGTTGAGGTTATTTGGGAACCTGAGAAAGTAACTATAACTACAGGGCCTTGGGATCAATAAGTACAGAAGCAAAGACCAGTAAGAATCATTCATGCTGGGGCTCAAAGGGTATAATAATCTTCCATCTGGTCAGAAAGTCTCGGGTTGAGGACTTGAGCAAAAGAGCAGCTCACAGTTCTTTCCTGGGGATGGCTGGCCTCCAGTTGGCCAGTTATACAGATCTCCTGGCTATACACTGACAGGGCTCTCCGGAGACCTAAACTACAATGAGAAACCCTAAGAATACTACACATTATGGAGACAGTGGTCAAAGGGAATCATAGCTTCTACCACTGTTTTTCAGAAGTGGGAAGAAAAGTTCTAAAATCCAGGACATCTAGGCAAGTTGAGCATCTTGCCTCCATAATAGCTGGATCTTAGGCAACCAAAACCTTGGAAAGTCTGCACTATGTGGGTGGGCAGCCAGGACACAGGCACAACAGTGAGGGCTGTGGTAAGACCTTGCAGTCAGATGTCAGTGTGGGTGGTCCAGGACAAGAAGAGAGCCATGAGGCAGGTGATTTCCTTGAGTTAGAGAGGACCATACCTCATAGCCACCTAAAAAAAGGTTCCTGCCCTGGCCGGTTTTGCTCAGTGGTTAGAGCATCGGCCTGTGGACCAAAGAGTCCCAGTTCGATTCCAGCAAGGGCACGTACCACCTCCTTTGCAGTTAGTCCCAGGCCCCTGTTGGGGTTGTGCGGGTGGCAACCAGTCAATGTGTCTCTCATCAATGTTTCTCTCTCTATCTCCCCCTCCCAGTCTGTCTGAAAATACATGTAAAAATATCCTCAGGTGAGGATTAAAAAAAAAAGGGCCCCTCCCTCCAATGTGCACGCACATGCACGCACACACACACATACCCTAAACCAGCGGAGGTAAGCAATTCTCCCCACCAGCCCACTCCCAGGACTTGCCCCTCCCTTTCCTTTTCTTTCCAGATTTTGCCCCCAATGACCCAAGTGTTCACTAGCCACTCTACCTTGTCCTCCTTCATTACACCCTTAAGGCCCCAAAATTACAAAGCAGGATCAGGTGTTTCCCCTCTGACTTCCTCAAGATGTCCATCTTCTTTAAAGACGAAAAAGCCAAGATAGGAGGAGAGTACAGAGAGACAGGAGACAGAAGCCCTGACACAGGTTTTTCAGTATGCAAGTGTTTTTGACTCCACAGCCAGTTGCTTAAAATGAAACATAAAGGGCAGCCAGAAATACACACCCAAATGCAAAAAAGTAAAGGCAAACATAAAATAAACCACAAAATACCATGAACCCCAACAAAACAAAAAAATTAAAACCCCAAACCTCAACATTTATATGTGTGTGTGTGTGTCACACACACATATATATACACATATATGTGTGTGTGTGTATATATATATACATATGTATATATATATATATATATATATATATATATATATTTGTTGTTTTCAAAGGGAGAACAACCGTTCCAAACCAACTGGGCAGTATGTTGGGGGTAGGGAGCAGTCCTACAGAAGGGGGCTAAGAACCTCCCCCTGGGAACAAAGAACAAACACAATACAAAGAAAATAACCACCAATGCTCCCGAATGGGTCAGGAGTCTCCAGAGAACAGATTGTCCTCATCCTCAAACTGGCTTTTTTTGTGTTTTTTTTTTTTTTTGGTCTTTTTTTTTCCATTTTCTTCTTTTGTTGTTGTTTTAGCACCTGTACAATAAAACTGTACCATCTCCAACCAGAGCTGGCCACAGTTAGGCCCTCCTGCCTTTGGATGGCACACACTCTCTACAAGGATTGTTCGGAAAAATAGCAATTGGTAGAAAAATAAGAACAAGAGTGGGAGAGAGAATTCCAAACAGAGGGGTGGGGACAGGGAAGCAGCCCAAGCTCCATCTTTCTCCCCAAACAAGCCCAGTGCTGGAGTCCACGCACTCAGCCCCGGGTCCTGCCCGAGACCAGGCTCCTGCCCTCGCCTAGGAAACAGCTGAGGCCTGGATTTCACACCTGGCAGTCAACTCCAGAGCCCTCTATAGATTCCAAAGAAGAACAGTGGGCAGAGGGAGAAGGAGGGAGTAGAGAGAGGAATGGGATCCTATGAGTCTGGTGATGGAGAGAGATGGGGGGCAAGGGTTGGGAGCTAAGAGGCTCAGTATCCAGAGAGAGCAAGGGCAGATAGGGGTGGGTGGCTGGAGGTACAGGGGGGATAGCTGCAGGAACACACCCATATTGTGCACTCTGAGGGGAGCAGTGAAGAAAACGTGAGGAGGGGTCTACCTTATCCTTCAGACCCATTCTAGACTCTCCTCTACTAGTCATTCATTAACCCCTCACTCCCACAATCCTGTCTCTTCCCCAGTAAACACTTATGTGAAGATAGCAGGGCTGCTGCAAAGGGTAGAGGGCGATGAAACAGAAAAAACTGAGGGTAAGGGAGCACCAAAGTCTCAGGATTTACCCCCAAACCCCCAGCCCTGGGCCAGCACCAGCCACCTTCATTAGTCACAAGTGGATGGCCCACAACCCTCTCCGCCCCCTCCCCAGTGGGGGGGGGGTACCCTGGGAGTAACTATGTCAGAGGGAGGGAGGGAGCAGCTCCAGATTATCAAGAGAAAAACAAAGAAAGGAGGTGAAGAAAGTCCCTCAATACAAGTTGTCTCAAATTATCACAGTGATACAGACTTATCAGAAACCAATGAAATACAAATTAAATACTAATAAAATAAATACTATGGAAGACAGAAGAACACAGGGGAATGGGAGGGGTGCTCAGAGATTTAGGCTTTTCTCCTTTCTCCTCCAGACAGGCCATTGCCACCCAAGGCCCAGGTTTGGTCTTGGTCATATACAAGGAGGCCAGTCCAAGGGACCCCGATGCCACCTCCCACCACCCCTGGGACCTCCTGTCCTCAGATATGGAGTTTAACTTTCCACCCCCATCATCAACCACACAACAATAATGATGACAGGGAGATGAGAACTAATTGTAACCCCCCCCACAAAAAAAAAAAAAAAATCCAGTCACTAATGCTGGCATTGATAAGGCGGCTTCTTGTTGGTCCGTATTATTGCCTCATTCTGCAGTCTGGTGCTAGGTGGGGGAAAAACATGGGAGGTGGGGAAGGGTAAACTTGGGAGGAGAAAGAAGAAAAGGGAGGAGCTGTTTTCCCCATCAACTGTTCCAAGGGTGGAACTCCACCTCGGACCCCAGGAGCCGAAGTATCTCAGGCTCATACCGCACCAACTCCACAGTCTCAGAGGAGCCTGGGGGGCATTCGTCCATGGCTCCAGGCCTCTCTGCAGGGGTCAGCAGCTGACTAGAAGCCACCTGCCTGTAGAACTCAGCCTTGGGCAAGGTGGTAATTTCAAAGTGCGGGAACCGAGCCTGAAAGATCCTTGAGGAAAGCTTCAGCCTCTTCAGGATGTCAGTAAAGAGAAACCAGTTGCAGGGCCTGGAAAAGGCAAGGATGGGAGTTAGGGAAGGGGGCTGAGGGGAAGTGGCAGACATGCTGGGAGCACTCTGGAAGGCACAGGAAGACTACCAGTCTGGCTACTCCCCAATACTCCAGAGGCTCCTTGGGTGTAGCTGAGGCAAAAATCGTCTCTTACCTGCTTCGCTGGCTAGCACAGCTTTCAGCTAAATGGCAAGCATTCAACCCACTTCCAAAAAGTGGGAGCAGGAGGGAAAGGAGCCTTCCAGAACCTAAAGCTCTTAGCAGGTTTCCCTAGGCCTGTACTGGCACCATGACCTACAATGTACCATGTGCTGGGATCAGTTCTCCTCCCCACTCCTTGCCAGCCCCGCTGGCTTCCTTTGCCTTTTCTCCCTCCTGCTTCTCCTGCGTCCTTGTTCTCCAAGATCTTCCCCAGCAGAGGGGGGTCATGGAGAAAGGCCGAAACTGCGGGTAATCCAAAAGGCATTTCTCTTTGGCTCTGGAATGCATTAGACAAGTTTTTTCTCCAGCGGCAGCACCATCGTTTCTTCAGGGCCAGAGCTCACATTACAGCCAGTCTGCCTTTGCTGAGCACACTCGACTGGGTGGCAGCCTGGAGACAGCTGGGAGGGGTGCTGGAGACGCCAGCCACAGGCCCACTGCTTGCATTGCCTAGACCAGGAAGAAATGCTGCACCCCATGTCAGTGGTCCCTGTTTCCAGGGCTTTCCCCTCTTGCCATTCCGCTGTCCCACATCCAGCCTTCACCACTTTTGGCCTGGACTATATTACATCAGCCTCCTAACTAGTTTCCTGCTTCCAAGAGTCACTCTTCTGCCCCCCACCCGACTGGTTCCTCTGTTACTATTAGTTTTCTAAAAAGAAAATATGACCTGCTCACTCATTCCCTAAACAACTTTCAATGGACCCCCAGTACTTCCAGCAAAAACAAAAAAAAACCCTCCAAATTCTTTGGCATGATATTATGCAAGACCTTCCAAACATCATGACCCCATTCAACCTCTTCAGCCCAATCTCCACCCAACACTCTCTCTCTCTCTCTTTCTCTACTCCCCCCAGCCACCCAGTGCCAGCGAAGGATTAGCCATGCTTTCTGAACTTCCTGAACTTATATATCTCAGTGCCTTTGCACATGCCACGCCCTTCCTCTTCTTCTCTTCTCTGGCCTGGTTCAGACACTATCACCTGGAAGCCTTCCTTCAGTGTAACTAGTTGTTGCGCATCCCACTTTCTACAGTCTCTGGCACTTGGCTCACACCCCTATTGTACTACTTATAATGGAGCCCATTTCGGACAGGATACAAAAGAAACAGTGGTTCTCTCTGTGGCATAGGAATAAATGGGGCTTTGGGTGGACTGGACTGTTATTTTGCACTTGATACTCTTTTGAACTGTTTGAGTTGTTTAAAACAATAAATCTGCAACCTGGTTGGTGTGGCTCAGTGGATTGATTGAGCGTCATTCCATGGACTGAGAGGTCTCAGTTCAATTCCCGGTCAGGGCACATGCCTGGGTTGTGGGCTCGATCCCCAGTAGGGGGCGTGCAGGAGGCAGCCGATAGATGTTCCCCTCGCGCATCAATGTTTCTCTCTCTCCCTTCCTCTCTCTCTAAAAAATCACTAAAAATATATTTAAAAAAATAAATCTGCTTAGGACATTTGGTCTTTTATTACAGTTAATTATATACCCATCTATCTCCTCCACTAGACTAGAGACATTTTGAAAGGCCAGAGATGTATTCTGGTCCTCAGCATTTGACCTGGTATAACTGCTTAACACGTTTATGGAATTGAAGGTTCTGTGTAGCGCCTAAAACTTCCATCAAGACCTACAATTCTTATCCCTAATGAGTGCAAACTCTGTCATCTCACACAATCAGAGAATGAAGTGTTCTGAGTTAAGAGAAAGGGACTACAGATGCCATATACTTGGACCATCAAAGAATGGAAAACCCCCTATAACACTGAAACTAGTGATCAGAATTCAGTTTTGCTTTGATGATGCAGAAGGCACTTCTGAATCCCACAGGGCCTCAGAGTCATTGTTCCACACCCCCCTACTTCTTGAAAAACATACAATTTTCACATTGTGCTGCAGCTGTGGGAAGGGCAGACTCAGAAGAGGTGCTGGAAGATGTAACATCAGGAAAACCGTTACCCATACCAAGCTCTTGACCAAACACCTGCCTGCCACCCTGCTTGCTGAGCAGCGTGCAGCCCTGGTTGCCTGTGTTTGTCCACATCAAAAGCACACTACCCTGGTCCTTTTACTGTCTGGGGCCCAAGATCCTGTTTCAGAGAAGGAGGTACTGAATACTTTGGAGGAATTAATTAACTGTGCAATACTATATCCCCAAGGCCCAGCTCCGCCCTCAGGGATCAGTTTATGCCCAGAAGAATACGGACCAAAAGCCCCTGAAACTTGATCCCTACTAGTGTCATCATATAGGCTATTTTTATTCTTATCAGGCCATGGGGGAAGGGATGCAAAGAAACTGTAGTTCAATGGTTAGAGTTCTCAACAGAGGGACTTGTTTGAAGGGTTCCTAACCCACTGTCCATCCCTCTCTCTACCATGTGCACTTTGTGGGTTTTCACTAAAAATAAGGATCTGATATTTTAAGAATAGATAGCAGAGGAAAAGTATCCTTAAAAGTATTTGCAATGGTGTTTGAAATATGTAAAGAAGAGACCAAGAAGAAAATACTTGGTGAAGGCTAAGAAAAAAGGGACAATTCTTATTGCATCTTCCCAACCAGCACTGCCACACACTGCCATATGGTGAACCCAACAAGAACCACGGCCCTGCAGGCTGTCCAACCGCCTTCTGAATCCTCAAATAGAGATTAAATTGGGTTCAGTCTGATGTTAAGTGTCACGTAAATTCTCTTCTCTGAAAATGGGTAATCCCTGTTATAACATACATGTTAATCTGAGATGACAGCACCAATGCCATCATCTCGCCAGCATTAAGGCTATGAGAAACCAGCCTGTGGATTACTTAAGGACCCCAGTGGCTCCATACCTATTGCAACCGTATGTCCTGGCTTTTCCTAGAATCTTGATTTCAAATATTCTGTCTGGCTGTCCCCAGAAAGCACAAAAATTTCCCAGAGATTCTAATAGTTCATCAGCCCAAATATCTCCCAAATCATCTCTTATACCCAGGGACAGCACAAAAATCCTTCAAAGAGTGATTCTAGATTTGGGGTTTGGGAAATAAATACAGGCAATATATCTAGAGTGTACAGCCTCTATTGTGAACATAACCAAAGTGGGCTGGAAAGTCAGGCTGGCCTTGGTCATAAAGTATCTTTTTCATGTTCCAGCATTTGTTCTCCAGGTCTTAGATTCCTTCTGGAGAACTCTACCCTTCCAAGGGAGGCAGGCCAGGGGTTGTCAGGATCCTGGCACTCAGTCTCTACAGATCTCTCAAACACTTACCCATGGGACACTGACACTTGGAGGTTGTAGCAAGGAAGAAGAGGCTTGTCTGAGAGCTCAAACATAAAATCATCCTTTTCCCCATCATCTCCTTCATGATCAGAGTTCCCAGGGGGATTATGTAGGAGGTCACAGGCAAACCCTTCTTTTTCCTCTGTAAGGAGAGCACACAGGGAATTATGACTTAGCTAGATACACAAAACCAAAGAGCAGAAATGTTCCAGTAAGACAAAGGGGTATAGGCCTGGCTGGTGTAGCTTAATTGACTGGAGTATTGTCCTCTGCACTGATATATCACGGGTTAGATTCCTGGTCAGAGCACATGCCCAGGTTGCGGGTTCAATCCCTGGTTGTGGCTTGTACAGGGAGCAACCAATCAATGTTTCTCTTACATCGATGTTTCTTTCTCTTTCTCTCTAAAAATCAATGGAAACATCCTCACGTGAAGATTTAAAAAAAAGGACAAAGGGGTATGAAGGTGGGTGATTAGAAGATAAACAACAAGCCTACAGACCCCTGGCCAGGGCCAAGGTTTAATGACCCTGTGGCCATCCTTGAGAGGGCACATGAAAGTTCGAGCCCTGGAAGATAGTGATCTTCTGTGGCCAGAGATTCATTATACTACTCCACCTTTCACTTGGAGAAAAGCAAGGTGATGTGAAGGATGAGCTGCTCAGATGTTGCAGATGAAAGCCTGAAGGTACCATCACAGTCAAGTCAAAGGCAAGACAAAAACACCTGTCCTTCACTTCTCCCAGTTTTCCCAAATCACCCCAAATGCCTACTGGAATTTCCAAAATCCCAGAGGGGGCTTGGCTGGTTCCCTTCCCCAGATATGAGTTTGGGTGTGGTTTATTTCACTCCATCCCAACCTTCTCCTGCTCCAGTTTCCCCTAAGTTTAGGGGTTGGCACCTCCTCAATTTGCAATGCCTGGCCTGATGGTGAATGATAGATGACGGACACAGATAAAGACTGGCTGCTCTTATAAGAGAGGAAAACTTGGGCCAGAAAGCTAAGGGTTCAGGAGACAGCAGCTATCTCAGAAACCGTGCACATTGTGGGGCCAGGCGAGGGAGGGAATGGCAGCTGCCAGAAGAGGGACTGGGTCCCTCTTGAATGTGAACAATACCACAAAAGGTGACAATGTGCATAGGGGCGGTGTTTCTGGCAGGGTTAGGACAAAACAAGGGAGGAGAAAAGAACCTTAGAAGAGAGCGAATTAAAAATAAATACCCAGAGTGGGGAGTGGTAGAGGGCTAATGGTAGCCTTTTCCAAATAAGTGGCATCTCCTAGTTTAAGATATGAGTTCTGAGTTTGGGGGAGGCTTGCACTAAAGTTTAGGCTGAAAGGGTCTGTAAGCTACTAACAGGGGAAGAAGGGCTACCTCAACAGGGTCACTCCTGCCTTTAAGAATTAGTGAAATACAAAACAAATCTCAAATCTGTGAGCCATACACAGGGGTGGGGATGGGGGAAGAATCCTACTGCAAGCTTACCCAATACAGAACTGCTGTAAAAGTCCCAGGATACACCAGGATCACCCTCTGCCCGGCCCTGAAGATCCGAGAGGTGATCTGATAAAAGAAGAGAAGGCAATGAGACAAGGAGGGTAGGCTGGATAAAGAATCTGAAGCAAAGTATTTCCACATGGGGCTAGGAGAATGGGACAAGGGAAGGACCACAGGAGGGCCTGGGAGTGATGAGAGAGTGATATGCTTCTGGTTGTCAATCAGAGATTGCAAACCAGCAGCCAGGAGCCAAATCTAGCCCACTGACCACCTGAGGTTTGGATCAGTGTTTTAAACCAAAAAATAAATAACAATAATAATAATAATAATTAACGTCCAGCATTTTATTTATTTTGTTTTTATTTGTATTTTTGATCTTTATTGTTGAAAGTATTACAGATGTCCCTCCTTTACGTCCAGCATTTTAAAATTGAGAGATTTCACTTAAAAAAATCCAGATTTTCAACTTTTCTTGAAAAAAAATATCAGAAGATCTGGCAATACTGAATCCACATTCCTGCATGTCAACAGTTGGCTGGAGGGAGAGGCGACATGTGCAGTTCTCTAATTCAACAGTCCCCACCCAGACTTCTCTGTTTCTCTTACAGGATCAGCCTGAAGGCATTTAGGTCTGGGATCCCTGCTTTAAATGGAGCAGGACAATTGCTCTGCCAGCAGAATTCTAGCTAGACCTATGGTTACAATGTTCATTTATCCAATTATGATCTTCCTGAATTAAAAGTAAGAGAAGGAAGAACAATTACTGTTTCATCTTTGAAAAACATCTAGAAGATGGCCAAGTGTATCCTCACAAAAAACCTGCTTCTACTTACTCCTAGATATAGACCCACAAGAATTGAAAACGGGTGTTCAAACAAAAACTTATAACCAAATGTTCACAGCAACTCTATTCACAATAGCTCCAGAGTGGAAATAACCCAAATGTCATTCAGCTGATAAAGGGATAAACAAAATGTGGTATATCCATACAATGGAATATTATTCAGTCATAGGGAGCAATGATGTGCGGCTACGTGCTCCAATTTATTTATTTATTTTTTATTTAAAAACATTTTTTTTTCTTTATTGATTCTAGAGAGAGAGGAAGGGTAAGGAAGAGAGAGATAGAAACATTGATGATAGAACATCAACTGGCCGCCTCCTGCATGCCCCCACTGGGGATTTGGCCCACAACCTGGTCATGTGCCCTGACTGGGAATCGAACCGGTGATCTCTTGGTGCATGGGTTGACGCTCAACCAGTGAGCCACACCGGCCAAGCTACATGCTCCAATTTAGATGAAACTTGAAAACACCATACTAAATGAAAGAAGCCAGACACAAAAGGCCACATATTGTATGATTCCATGTATATGAAATATCCAGAACAGACACATTTATAGACACAGAGAGCAGATCGGCGGTTGGGAGGGAACAGGAAATGACTGCCTAATGGGTACAGGGTTTCCTTTGGGGGTGATGAGAAAGTTCTGAAACTTGATAGTGGTGATAATGGTGATAGTTGCACAAAATTGTACTTAATATCACTTAATTGTACACTTTAAAATGATTAGAATAGTAAATTGTGTTGTAAGTACTTTACCACAATAAAAAAATTTTAAACCACCTTTTGCTTACTTGATCTGAAGACAGACATAAGGTCACCACTTAGCCTCCTTGTTTCCTACCTCAGCTTCATCCAGTGCAGTGGTTCTCAACCTTCCCAATGCCGTGACCCTTTAATACAGTTCCTCATGTTGTGGTGACCCCCAAGCATAAAATTATTTTCGTTGCTACTTCATAACTGTAATTTTGCTACTGTTATGTCTTAGGCGACCCCTGTGAAAGGGTTGTTCGACCCTCAAAGGGGTCGCGACCCACAGGTTGAGAACCGCTGATCTAGTGGAACTGTTTCACTTCGTAGCCCCATGTGGACAAAAAGCAGGTTTTCATTACAAATTCAATTGTATCATCTGTGGACACATGGCCCAGAGGTTACCTATATGCCACCTAGTACAGCTGGCAAGCTGGTTTATCTGTATATGGTTGCCACCAGCCCTTAAGTGACACATGGGCAACAGGACAGGAGAGTCCACAGGGCACAGATGAGGTGAGGGTGCCGCTGAAAATGAAATCACAGGAGGAAGTGAGCAGGCAGCCACTCTTAAAGGAGTAGAGCTATTTTCTCCCAATGCAAGGTACTACTGAACTCCAACATACTTTCACACATCCTATCAGGAAAAATACCCATTAGCTATTGTGACCTACTGAAAGGTATCCTTTTTTAAGTGATGTTCTAGGAGATGAAAGGGTTTCTTCCAGTAGGAAAAGGCAGCCAGAGAGAAGGTTTCAAAGTAATGGCTGAGCAGCTAGAATAGAAAACCTTTAGTCAAGTACATTAGATCTTTCGTGCATTCAATGAAAAAAAACTCTTAGGTCGTGGTTGTCAGCATATGTGCTCTTCTGTACCCTGCACCACTTGAGAGTTGACAGTAGTTTCTTCCTAGAGCACTTGTCAGGTAGGTAGGTGTCTATTCTGTGCCTAGCCCTGTGTTAGGTATCCTAGGAGATAAACAAATGAGATCATAAGTTCCCAAAAGGCAGGGACCACATTTGTCTTGTTCTTCATTGTCTCCTCGGTACCTAAGTCCAGGTGCCTGGCACATAGTAAGAACATAATAAATATATGGGAAAGAAAAAGAAAGAGAAATTACCACAAGACAAAACTATGGGCTATAAATCAATATGCTTGCTTAACCAACATGCCCAAACCTATGCATTCAAGTGACTACTGTCCCCACCAACAGGTCACATGAGGACTCCATCAGAGCAGCCCTAGGTCACCGCATTCCTAGGACTCCTCTCTAGGAACTGCCTTCAGAGCCCCCTGGCACATTCCTCTAATTCTTCTCACTAACAGCTGTTCTTTGTCATTTGCAGGTAAATTTACCTTTTTAACTGGCGTGAGCAAAGATGCAAAAGTCAGAACAGGCCTGTGAGTGGAACACAGGAGGAAACAATGAGGTTTGCTTGATGGTGCAGCTTCAAGTTACATTTCCTCACTGGTCTTCACATACAATCAGGATGAAGAGTGACCTTTCCTTTTCCTTGCACCCTCCCACAACTTTCAATCCTTTACTAGTATTCTTGCTTTTAAAAATACCCTCAGTCCAGCAATCTTGCTCCTAGGTATATAACAAAAGAGCTGAAAACTGGTATCCAAACAAATACTTGTACATGCACATTCACAACAGCGCTAGTCACAATCAGCAAAAGGTGGACACAACCCAAACATGAGTCATCTGATACATGGGTCAGGAAAATGTGGTATATCCATACAATGGAATATTAGTCAACCTTAAAAGGAATGAAGTACTGAAACATGCTACCATAAGGATGGACCTTCAAAACACGCTGCTCCATAAAAGAAGTCAGACACAAAAGACCCCATATTGTATGATTCTGTTTATATGAAATGTCCAGAATGGGCAAATCCATTGAGACAGAAAGTACAGGGGTGGTTGCCAGGGGCTGGGGAGAGAGGGAAATGGAAAGCAACTGGTTAATGGGGTGTGGGGTTTCATTTTGGGGGTGATGAAAACGTCTTGAAACGAGATAGAGGTAATGGCTGTACAACACTGTGAATGTAGTAAATGTCACTAAACTGTTTACTTTTTTTTTTTTTAAATCCTCACCCAAGGACATTTTTCCATTTTTTGTTCAGATAGAGTGGGAAGGAGAGAGGGAGAGAGAGAAAGATCGATGTGAAAGGGACACATCGAGTGGCTGCCACTGCATGACCCAACCAGGGCCGGGGACAAACTGCAACCAAGGTACATGCCCTTAGCGGGAACCAAACCCGGGTCTCTCCAGACCGCAGGCAGATGCTCTAACTGCTGAGCTGAACCGGCCAGGGCTAATTTTATTTTTTTTTAATTTTTTCCTTTAGTGATTTTAGAGAGAGAGAAAGTGAGAGGGAGAGAGATAGAAACATCGATGAGAGAGAACATCGACTGGCCGCTTCCTGCATGCTCCCCACTGGGGATCAGGCCCATAACCTGGATATGTGTCCTGACCGGAAATCGAGCCGGTGACTTGGTGCATGTGTCAACACTCAACCACTGAGCCACACCGGCTGGACTAAACTGTTTACTTTTAAATGGTTAATTTGATGTGAATTTTACCTCGATTAAAAATTTTAAGTGCTCAATGTCAGTGGTCACCCTGGCAATCAGAGTTTCTCTATTTCCCAAGGTCCCATCATACCCCTCCCCATCTTCTCCAACCAAGTCACCAGCTGAGGGACATGAAAGGAGAGAAAAACCAAAAACAATTGGTTTTTGACATAAGGTCATATGGCAGAGGTCTTTGGCAGGAAAAACAAAAACCTGTGATTCAGTGACCTCAAGTGGTAAACTGCTAACCCTTTCATCAGTGGAAGGAAAAGCTGTCCTGATACTTTCTCCAATGCCCCAAACCAAATGGCAACAACCCCACCAGCCCCCACATTCTTTCTGACAAAGGAGGAAAAATGAATCTGTTTTCCCTTCGCTAGCTTGTATATTATTCTTCCCTTTACAGGGTCATAGGAAAATCAGTTATAGGAGGGTTTGGATGGCTTGGTGCTCCAAGACCCAGGATATAAGAGAAAGGGCTCACTATCTGGCCTCTAGTATCCAGCACTGTACCCAAAACCTAATAGGTGCTCAATAAATGTATGGCTGAATAAGCGAATGAAGGAGTGCTACTACATCCTTCATGATCTCAGGAGAAATGGGCCTCAGTTTTAAGCCAACCCAATATAGGAAATCCACATTTACAATCCAGATGAATAGCAACATCTACTTTACAAAAGGATTCACAACAGGATAACTACAAATAGTAACATTCCTTTGTGTATTTATAACAGGACTTGATTCCTGGACTCTTTCTGAACAAGGGCCTTACACAAAGTGAGGGTAACTCTACACAAGGTACAACCCTGATGTGGGAAATGAAGCCCTTAGAACCTTATGGAGATCCGCCTTCATTTTCTGCCCAGTGGGATCTCCACTGGGGGAGGAAGAAGACAATCTATGGAGAGTCTGGTCAGGCAAATGCTTGGGGATGAAAAGCAAAAAGCTTTTAAAATACCTCAGCCAGACAGGGAGGGTAAAAAAGAAATCCAGAAGTCCACCCAAATGCATCCAAGTGTAGGGACTGGGGAGGTGGGGGAGTAGAGGGAACTGCCTCTCCAACCTCCAACCTCATGGTGCTTCCTGGATCCACTATGCCACTCTACCCAGTAGCTTCTTGAGATCTGGGGAGAAGGGATACCAGGACAAAAAAAGAGAAATACTCAGTTCAAGGAACCAAAAAAGTGCCTGATGATGGTTGCACAACATTGTGAATATACTGAGTGCCACTGAATTATTTCCAAATAGTTGTTAGGTGAACTGTACCTGAGTCTTTAAAATATCCTGAGTACTGTCCTTCCCTGCTTCTCCCCCCCCCCCCCCCAGCAAAAGAGCCTTTGGACCCAAGGCATCCTTTCTGGAAGCCCATTGACTCCTGTCAGTGCCTGCCTTCCTGGGGTGTTGGGCCAAGGTCCTGGCTTGGCTTGCTAGTACTTTCTCCAACAGGCAGACAGAACTCTGCCTTTACTGCCACTAATATTTGGAAGGAAAAGAGGTGGTTCAGTTTTAACACTCCCTTCAGCTCCTAGCCCCTATTATGAAGCTATAGCTCCATTCCATAAAATTGAGAAAAAATGTCAAGATTTGAGTGAAGGTGTTTGGACTGGACAAGCTAGGAAGTATGGGAATTAAGAAAAGTTTCTCTTGCTTCTGCAATAGGGGCTGGCATTCAAGTTAGTTTAAAGAGGCATCAAAAGGCTGCCCAGTATTTGGGATGAGTTAATAGAAATGGGAAGAAGAAAGGAAAACACGTTTATTTCTAATTTCTTTTTTCTTTTTTTTTTTAATCATCCTCATCCGAGGACATTTTTCCATTTTTTGTTCAGGTAGAGTGGGAGGGAGAGAGAGGAACAGAGAGAGAGAGAGAAACATCAATGTGAAAGAGACACATCGAGTGGTTGCCACCCGCACAACCAACCAGGGCCGGGGACAAACTGCAACCAATGTACGTGCCCTTAGCGGGAACCGAACCCGGGTCTCTCCGGACTGCAGACCGATGCTCTAACCGCTGAGCCAAACCGGCCAGGGCTATTTCTAATTTCTTAATTACTTAAAATGGTTTCAACATTCAAACTCCTTTGGGATTTTGGAGAAGGGGTCAGAGAAGAGTTCGTCTGCTTACTCAAGTGGGTCAAAGATACCTTTATGTGGACCAGAGGGCTCCAAGACCCTCAGGAGGGCAGTCTCTTGTCCACAGAGGCCCTGGATTAGAGCTGTTGATCAGAGACAGAGCTTCATGTGATGTGTTTATCAAGTTGAGATGCTCTGGATGGTCATCTGTGCCAGCTTTTCCTGGGAATTAAGTGGTGTGCAGACAACTACACGTGTGTGTATATAAGAGAGAGTGCATGCAGGGTATGGTATGTGGGAGGAGGCCACAAAGAGTGCTTGCCCTGAGCCCTGCACTCTGGTGATGGTTCAGCTAAAGGGAATGGGAGTCATCCCTGACCCAGGACAAATGACTGAATGAGCATCACAAAGTGGCTCTGCCCCTCAATGACAGGAGCCTGGGACCCTAGAGCTGGGGGAAAGGAAAAGGCAGTCCTCCTTCCCTGAGCCAGGGAGAGGCTGGGTCCAGCTGTGAGGTCTGTGGCCTGTACACGGTGACAAGCAACTGCAGGGTTTAGTTGACTTAACTGGGGGTGGAGAGGAGGCCGGCTGAGCAGAAGCCAAGGCCTCACTCAGTGGCATTCCACTGCTCTCCCTCCAGCTTTTATTAGTATCTAGGTGGCACTTCCCATCTACTCCTCTCTTCATGAAGATCTTCAATTCCATTTCCTTTGTTTCTTCCTCCATCATCAGCTACCTAGTTAACCTTTGTTCGATAAACAAATGAGCCCCTGGTTGGGAGCCCAGAACTGTCTCTTTGGGTGGGGGTGGGGTGAGACTAACCAGGCAGTGGCCTTGGGCAAACCCTTGGTCCTGTGGGCTCCCAGTCGGAGAGGGGTTCTACCACAAACATCAACACCTCCCAGGAGAGTCAATGATACAACACCGTCTGTCTGTCGCCCAGGCAGTCTGAGGAAGTAACTGCTAGAGCGAGGGCCAAGCTGTGATGTCACTGAGGAGGCAGGGTTTCTTCCTTCAGAGGTCAAGTTTGAGGAGATTCCCACTGAGCATGCCCAAGCTAGACTTCCCCTCCTTATCTTCCTCCCATTGCCCAACTCAGTATAGCTGTCTAACTGTAGACAAACAGCTGCCATCTGCTAATGAGAAAATGAACGCATGTTGGCTTATGGCCCTTGCAGGCCTGAACACCAGACACTTTTCCAGAGGGGTTAGGTGAGGAAGGAAAAGAAAAGAATTGGGGGGACACAGAGGGAATATCAGTTATCACAGGCAAGGTTTGTGAGAAATAAAGCATCAGGAGGGGTCCTAAGGGTTACACTCTGATCACCAACAGGAGGAAATGCAAAAACAAAAGCAAAACTCTAAGCGTCACTCACTTCTTTGCAACTGATATCCCATTCAAAGCACAGGTCAATACATTTTGCCCCAACTAAATCTATTCGTGGGGCTGCTGTCCCACAAGAAGACCTGCCCCACATGCTTCACTGGAAAATGGGTTCCCCACAGGCTACCAGGGTCCTGAAGAGGATGCATTCAATGTGGACACACACAGCACAGGGACAAGAAGAAGCGTGCCTTTAGGCTTTTTAAAGTTTATAGAGATTTCTGAGACGCTTAGAAGAAAGCCTGTAAAAAGGGCTGACACGCCTCATGGGAGCTGTTTGAGATGAACAATATCTCCCCAAAAATTCAGGAAATCAGAGGCCAGCCTCAAGGATGATGGCTTCAAGTCTGGGCTGAGCTTACCGCTGAGAAAGCGCTTCATGGTGTCGCTGCTGGCCAGCTTCATGGCTGTCTGTCCTGAGTAGGTGGCCAGCGTGGGGTCAGCCCCATAGGACAGCAAGAGCCAGATGGTCTCCAGGTTGTCATTGACCACTGCATCATGAACTGGCCTGTGGAGGTGATACAGGGTGAGGACAATAGGGCGAAACTGGGGAACCTGGGTGTCTAGACCACAGGCTACCTCATCAGGGAGAAGTAAAATGAGATGACCCCAGGGTAATGTGGGTAAGTCTTAGAGCAGGGAAACCATCTCTGGCCTGCACCCCTTACTACATCTCCCTACTTCCTTCTCTCCCTGTGCCTCTTTCTCCTCCCTCCCATTTCTCTCTTATGTTCCCCCCACATCTTAGGACAGTATCTATGGCACAATGAATACTGTCCATTAGTAGCTCTGGAGTTGGAGAGAATGGGCCCGACTGAGGATAAACTTAAAGCAGATGCTTGGGGTAATGAACAGAAGGACCTGATGTCCGCCCAAGAGCAGGGATAAGCAGAACAGCTCCCACACACCAGGTGGCAGCCAAGCAGAGTCACAGTCCTTTGACCCAAGTCCCCCCACTTGGTATGCGGTTCATATCTCAATCTGCCCAGGAAGTAAGCCCTCTGACAGAGCAGAGGAAAATGGGTGCAATTTCTACATTAGGTGTCTTTTTAAAAGTGTAGAGAGATCAAATCAGGAATCAAATCTATTTTCAGTACCCACCTGGCACCATATATAGTTATTACAATATTAGTGACTATATTTCCTATGCTGTACTTTACATCCCCGTGACTATCAGGGGAACACTTTGTAAAGTATATGATTGTCTAACCACTATGCTGTACACCTGGAATTAATAGAAAGTAATATTGAATGTAAACTGTAATTGGAAAAGAAAAAAAGAATCAAATCTAGATGTTACTCTAAAGTCAGCCTCCTGGTTCCTGAAGCCTGAGGTTCTGCCTGAGACAGGTGCACCACCAGAATGATCTGCGGAAAGTCCGAGCAGTCTTCTTGGTGAAGCTGCATCTGCTGGGGTGATCCCTAGACAACCTCATCCTCCCCTTGGTAAATGTTGTGGACTGGCCAGCCAGGAACACATCCACCCTGCCCTAACCCAGTTTCCCCTGCAGTTTCTAGATGTCTTCTGGAAATGCCTCCTGGCAAAGCCTCTGTGCAGCTCGCGGCCTGGTAGCCTGGTGTGCTGCAAAGGTCTAGACTGGACCTGAGCGGGGGAAGGATGAGAGTGGTGGGGGGAAGCGTGCCTTGTGCCATCCTGTGCGCTGCAGTTCACATTGGCCCCGTGTTCCAGCAGAATGTTCAGAATGTCAGTCCAGCCCCGAGAGCAGGCCTCATGCAGGGCCGTGTAGCCAGCGTTGTCGCGGTGATTCACGTCCTCACTGTCTTTCTGGAGGCAGTAGAGAACGACATCCTGCGGGGACAAGGATAGCTCCGTGAGCAAAAAGTGGCCTAATTCTTGAAACAACCTGTTAGGTTCGAAGCTCTCCAAATGTTTGGGAGTGTCAGATCCTGCGCTTTATTCTGGGGACCAACAGGTAAGTCTCAAAATCTTTTGTCAACAAAATTAGCCCTGAGCAGCCATCGCCAGGGCCTCAGCTCTGGGCTGTTTCCTCGGCAGTGGGGGGGGGGGGGCATTTCTTATGACCAAAAACACTCATTTGGGTGTGGGTTGTTGGAGTGAGATCCTCAAGAGGTTCACCTACCCACCTAGAGCTCAAACCCTCGGGCCTCCACTCCCTAGTCCAGGGCTTCTGCAAGAGCAATGACACATGTGGTGGCAAGCTGGTAATTCGAGAACAAGGAAGAAAGAACTGGTTTAAGTATTATCCACAGGTGCTTGTTTTCATCATTTTAAGTCCTATCTCTGGATGCTTATCCCAGCCCTCCCCTCAAATCAAGATTGTTCCCAGTATAATCCAGTGTGGTAACTCATCCACGTAGTAACTACCAGCTTTCCCGGGCTGAGATGCTAGGACCAGAAGCAGGGGCTCTGGGCCTAGAAGCACCCTAACTAGTATGGGATGAAACTGGTGAATAAGCTGGGGGAGAGGAGAAAGGCAAGCTTTCTTCTGAGAGAAGAGGCCACAGCAGACACCATGGGCCCATCATCAACCCTCCCAGGCCCTTGTGAAAATGGCCTGCTGAGCCATGCTGACTAACAGCTAGCTCACAGCCTGGTTGGTAGAGTGAGTGAGCAAGTGAGCACACAAGCATGTGTGCCTGCATTGGGGTGCTGCCTCCTGCCTGTGCCTGGGGGCAGCATGAGGCCCCCTATTTTCCTAACCACTGCAGATGTTCACCTCTCCCCTAGGCCTCAGACTACCCCTCCCTCCCTCTCGTGACAGGCTTTCCTACCGCTCTAGCCCTGTCCTGGTTGGTGCTCTTGCAGTTTCCTGTTTGCTGCTCTGGCCCCAGGTTAAAGAAAATTAATCTTGAGGGCAGGGGTTGCTAATAGTTTTTTCTTCAGATCTCCCTTGGCAGTTCTCCAGGTCCCACACTAGGTATTCAAGAAAGACGGCAGCTTGCCGGTGAGACACTGTCAAGGCAGTTGTCCTATGCAGATCAGCCTGGCTAGGAGTGCGCAACTGTCTTTAAATGAGTTGGTTATAGGCATCAGAAGCCTAAAAAAAAGGGGGGGGGGGCTACTCTATAACCCAGAAGCTCCACCCTGAAGAACAAATCCTGAGGAAATACTCACTGTAGTGGGCCAAGTTACATGATCAAGGGAGTTCATATCAACAAAAAGTGGAAAACAACCAAAATGTCCAGTAATGTTATTTCATGAAGGTAAATGAGTCAGGCTTTGACCCCTATCCTGGCACTTCGGAATCAAAAAGACCTTGGTATGAATACAGACTCATATATATGTAGTAGTTGGATGATCTTAGACATGATACTTAACATTGCTAAGCCTTGATTTTCACACCTGTAAAATGGGGCTAATAAAACCTACCTCCACAGGCTTATGGTCAAGATGAAATAATATGAAGTAATCAGAGATTTTAGCATGACAAAAAAAGTACTCAATAAAGCCAGCTTCTTTATCAGCTTTCTTTCTGATCCACAGGGAAGCAGTACACAGTGGGGTGTCTCACCAGCAAGCTGCTATCTTTCTTGAGCACCCAGTGTGGGGGCCTGGAGAACTGCCCAGGGAGATCTAAAGAAAAAACGATGGCCTTGGCCAGTCTGGCTCAGTGGTTAGAGTGTTGGCCTGTGGACCAAAGAGTCATGGATTCAAATTCCTGGTCAAGGGCACATACCTCAGTCACAGGTACCTCAGTCACAGGTTTGATCTCTGGCCCTGGTCAGGGTTCTGTGTCTCTCTCGAATTGATGTTTTCCTCTCTCTCTCTCTCTCCCTCTCTCTCTCCCTCTCTCCCTCCCTCTCTCCCACTCTATCTAAAAATCAATGGAAAAATATCCTCAGGTAAGGATTAAAGAAAAAAAAAAGAAAAATTGATAAACAACCCCTGCCCTAAAGATTAATTTTCTTTTTTTTTTTTTACTTTTCTTTATTGATTGAATTTTTTAGAGAGAGAGAAAGGGAGAGGGAGAGAGAGATAGAAACGTCGATGAGAAAGAACATCAATTGGCCACCTCCTGCATGCCCCCCACTGGGGATTGGGCCCACAACCTGGGCATGTGCCCTAACTGGGAATCAAACCGGTGACCTTTCGGTGCATGGGTCGATGCTCAACCACTGAGCCACACTGGCCAGGCAAGATTAATTTTCTTTAAGCTGGAACCAAACCAGCAAACAGGAAACTGCAGTAGAACCAAGAGGAAGAACAGTAGGGCAGCCTGTCACAGGAGGGAGGGTTAGTCTGAGGCCAGTGGGCTCAAGCCCTAAACAAAGTCCTGCTCAGGCCCCAGAAGAGCCAATGGGAGAAGTTTCTCCACAGATGCTAGGGCAATTGCATCCTTCGACCAAATGCTCCTTACCTTATAGCCAAGACGTGCTGCCCGTTGCAGGAGGGTCTCACCCGCATTTTTGTTCACTATCAGCCGACGTGCCTCTGGGGGAATCTGCAGGGCTGCAGGGGACTCTGAGGCCTCTTCTAGGCTGGCACTTCGGGACTTAGAAGGTGTGCAGGGTTCTGTGGGTTTCACTGAGGTGGGAGACTTGGGAAATCGTATCTTTTGCTGGTTCCAACGCCCTTTGCCCTGGAAAGCAGAGATACAGTCCTGAATCAGTACAGGTTCCCATTCACTTCTATCCAGTGAGCAGATGCTAAAGGGGCTGAAATCCTCAACCATACAAACCAAGGAATGACGAAGGGATTGGAAATCAGAGATTGAGGGGACATCTCAGCTTCTCTCAAGCACTCTGCATGCCTTCTTTACCTGTCTCAATCTCCATTTATTGAGGTTTCTATACATCATCTCTATAAATAAGCAGAAGCAAACTCTGAGAGTAAAGGAGAGACAACTATCTTTGATTAAAGAGGGACAGCTGCGGAAGCCTTCATGGTTGTTGCAAATACCTTCCCCTATATCTAACCCTTACCAGGTTTTCCCCATCTTCCACCACATCGTGTCTCCAGGTCCTACTCATGCCCACCTGGAGTGATGGAAGCCCTCAGGTTTGGGATTCAAACAGACCTGGGTTTGAATCCTGCCTCTGCCATCCACTAGCTGCAAGGGCCAACCACTCTGACCCTCGCTTTCTCTCCTGCAGGGTCTTTGAAATAATGAACTAGAAAGACCCCAGAACAATGAAGAGGAGTCCTTTCTTCATGAATGACCACCATGTGTCTCCTTTTTCCTCCCACTGAACTGGAATGTCTAGAGCAAGTTCCCATGTCTGTCCCGCCATTGTATATTGCATCTATGGAAACAAGTAACTTATCTCCTTAGTTCAGTAGTCTTCGTATCGAGAAGAACTCTGTTCCAGGACCTGCATCCAAGAACCAGACCCAAGAAGCCACACCTGAACCTGGACCTAAGTTAGATGAGCAGATTCTAAATTTGAAGCTGATGCCATATTTGGTTGAGACTTTGAGGGGTCTTGGGAAAAGTGGGTATGTCTTGCATGTGGGAAGGACATGAGTCATTAGACTGTATCCTCATCAGACTCCAAGATGGCCCTTGACAATTCCCACTTCCTGATAGCCATATTTTTGCACAGCTCCCTCCCACACTGAACAGGGCTAACCTTGTGTAGCCAATAGGCTATTGCAGGGATGACGATGTGCAACTTCTAAGGCAAGGTCCTAAAAGACAATGAGGCTTCTGCCTTGTTCTCTTTTGGATTACTTGTTCTGGTGGTAAGCTAGTTGCCATGTCATAAGGACACTCAAGCAGCCCTTGGGAGAAACCCATGGGCAAGGACAGGATACCTCCTGCCAAGAACCAATATCAACTTGCCAGTCATGTGAGGGAACCACCCTGGGAACCCCAGCCCAGTCAAGCCTTCAGATGAATGTAGCCCTGGCTGATACCTTGACTTCAACCTCATGAGACACCCCCAAGCCAAACCCAGCTAGGCTGTTTCTGACCCTCAGAAAATATGTGACATAATGTATGTTTATCATTGTGGGAAGCTGTTAAGTTTTAGAGTAATCTGTTACACCATAATAGATGACTAATACATCCCTCAGGGCATCCAGGTCTTACTTAAATCCTGTTTTCTACAACACTCCAGTACCCACTGCCCACTTTCTCAGCATGCCCAGAACACCTAGTATGAATCACATAATCTGGTGCCTGATACCTGACTGTCTTAATTTCCTTACAATGTTTCATGGGCAAATCTGGCCTCCCCTGCTAAGTTTAAACTCCTCAAAAGCAGGGTTTATATTGTCATCTTCTCTTTTGTTCCTTACAGCACTTAACTCAGGGGAATGGGCATGTCACTGCAACAAATGTTTTTTTTGTTTTTTTTATCCTCACCCGAGGACATTTTTCCATTTTTTGTTCAGGTAGAGTGGGAGGGAGAGAGAGGAACAAAGAGAGAGAGAGAAACATCGATGTGAAAGGAACACACTGAGTGGTTACCACCCGCACGACCTACCAGGGCCGGGGACAAACTGCAACCGAGGTACGCGCCCTTAGCGGGAACCGAACCTGAGTCTCTCAGGACCGCAGGCCGACGCTCTAACCGCTGAGCCAAACCGGCCAGGGCAAATGTTTTACTTGATTCAAGCCAGCCATGTGCCGAGCCCTAGACAGCCAGATAAGTTGCCTAGAAAGACATTATGCCAGGAAAGGCGGGCCCAGGGCATTTGTTTCTTCTGGTCAATCCCAAGACAACAAGAGCTGCTATCCATCCCCATCCCAAAGGGGCAGAGAGGTATAATCCCTAGCAGGAAGGTACCGGTTCTGAGTATAGAATGCTGCTCTACTGCCAGGAAGACAGAGGTGTATAATGGTAGTACTGGAGAATGCTGGGTAAAGTGCCCAGGATTTTGCTAAACCAAGAGAGGAGCCAAGGGGTGACTCTCCTTCTAGGGCCCAGAGTTGCCAGAGACAAGGGAGGCTTGCCTTAGAGGGGGAAGAACAAGATTAAATGGGGGCCACCTCCCCCTTCTTTCCATCCTGGCTTGGATCTCCTGTGAGAAGCCTTTGGCCAGTGTTCCAGCTGTAGTATTGCAGGCATGCCCCCCCACCCCGCCGCCTTGCTTCCCACTACAAAGCACCATGCCACGGGGGCAACTGGGGCAAGTGGTGCTAACTTAGAGAGAAAGAAAGAGGCCCTGTGAAGGGACAAAACCTCTCCAGGAGGAATATTTTAGTGGACACACTGCCAAACAGAATAACCAGACAGAAGCATCAGCGAGTGCTCCTGAATGTCAGGCGGCTGGTCACCTCTGTGTGGGACAGGGCCATCTCAGTGTTAGAGGAGCAGAGAGAAGGGAGGGGGACTCCTACCTTTTGCCAGAACTGCTCAGGGTTGCAGTGTTTCCCTGCCCAGCTGTCCCCTTCCCCAGTGTCTACCAGATACAGGGATACAGATAGCAGCCACCCATTCACAGGTTGGAGGCATATGCAAAGAGCAGGGTGGGTGGGTGTGGGGCTCCAGGGGGCAGCCAGGCCTGCCTCAGGACACAACTGTCACATAAAACCACAAAGCAATCTCGCACAAGACCCTTAACTTCCATGAGCCTTAGTTTCCTCGCCATAAAAAGACAATAGCACCTATCTCCAAGAATCACTGTGAGAATTGAGAGCCATCATGTGAATGGAGCACTCAGCACCTGACTTCCCTGCTCCACCTACCAACACCCCAGCCCCCAACCCTGTCTCCTCTGGGGGTCGTAGGGAATGCTACCTTGCTACTCCATGCCTTTGTCCCCTCATTCTTGCCTAGGCTAAAGCTCAGGGATGTACACCAACCTTGTAAAGCACTTCACAATTATCAAAGCCTTTAACATCATTGTCACCTTTGTTCCCCTAAGCACCCTTGTGAGATGGAAGGAGTATCATCTCTATTTTCATTTATTTATTTATTTAAAAAAAAATGTTTTTCTTTATTGATTTTAGAGAAAGAGAGAGAAACATAGATGCATGAGAACATTGATTGGCCACCTCCTGCATGCTCCCCACCGGGGATGGGGCCCACAACCTGGGCATGTGCCCTGACCACGAATCGAACTGACGACCTCCCGGTGCACGGGTCGACGCTCAACCACTGAGCCCCACCGGCCGGGCTCATCCCTATTTTTAAAGATGAGAAAATATATTTGAGTACCTCATCTGAGCTGGAACCAGATTCCAGAATGGAGAAGAAGAAAAAAGTAGGGGGAAACAAGCACCTAGTCTCCCACCTTTTGCCAGTGCCACACAGGGATCTCTGCTTGGGAGCTGGAAAGAGCAGGAAGAAGCACAACAACCAAAACAAGCCCAATATGACCTTATTTTTGTTGTTGTCAATGATGAATGTGTATTATGGGTATATATTTGAACCCAAACCTTCACTTCTCTCAAGGTCAGCCAGGATGAGGACTGTATGATTTTTTTCAAATTGTATAATGTGCCTGACCGGTGTGGCTAAGTGGTTGAGCATTGACCTATGTACCAAGAGATTGCCAGTTCGATTCTGGGTCAGGGCACATGCCCTGGTTGTGGGCCAAATCCCCAGTGGGGGACATGCAGGAGGCAGCCAGTCGATGATCTCTCTCATCAATGTTTCTATCTCTCGCCATCTCCCTTCCTCTCTCTCTAAAATCAATAAAGAAAAAAAATTGTATATCATGGAACCTAACACCAATTTCGTGAACATCAGACTTAAAAGATGTCAATTTTGAACAGGGTTTCTAGAATGCTACCAATTGGTGAGTGCCCACTTACCTGCTCCTTTGCTACCACGAGAAGCAAAGGGACTGGACAGTGGGTCTGGGGAAGGGTGACTATAATGGGACCCAAGTGGAATTCCTTCAGCCCCACCCTCCAGCAACCTTTCTCTGGACATCAACTACCTTGCTTCTACAAGTTGTTTTCTACCTTGATTGATTCAGAAATCTCCCTGATTGATTTCTAGTGAGTTAAGCCCAAACAAAGGCTTCTTGGTCGGATGTTAACAATCTATTCAGGCTGATATCCTGCCATATTCTTTAATTCTTCCTCAACTCAAAGGAGATCCAAGGATTGTCGAGGGAAAGCTATTGTGAGCCAAACCGTGTATTTTGCAAACACTTATTGTTAGCTCCAACTTTAGTTCCCATTCATCAAATCCTCCTCTGAACACTTCTTGAACTAGTTTAAAATACTTTAATAAATATGGCTTAATTTGATCCTCCCCATTCACTCATTCAGTCACTTATTCATTCTCTCTCTCAGAGAACTGTTGACAGAGGAGCCTCTGGATAGCCTGCAACCCTAGCCCACTCCCCTCCCCCACAACTCCCCTTAGCTAGCAACACACCTTTGCCTCTTCTGAGACGTTCACCATATGCTTGGTCTTGCACTTTCGTTTTCCTGATGGCTTTTCTGAATTTTCAAGGCAGGTTGGCTCCTCCAGGTTATTTGGGAGAAAACCATTTGGTGAATCAGAGATTCCCTGGGCTTTGTTGGGCAAGAGAAGGTTCCTGTTCCTGAGGTGGTGCTCCGAACTTGGGGAGGAAGTCTTCTGCTTACGGGCCTTTAAATCTGAAGGCAAGAAACAGGAAAGAATGAATGTCAGGGAAATGGAACACAGAAAAGCAAAGCCTTCCTCCAAAATGAATCAGAGGAATTTGGGGATTAGAATTACAGTACAAAGTTGTGTAACTCACTATCGGCTACCTGTATTAGTGTGGTGCTGACAATTCCACTAACTACTTCTCTTTTTTTTTTTTTTTTTTTTTTTTTTTTTTATCCTCACCCGAGGACATTTTTCCATTTTTTGTTCAGGTAGAGTGGGAGGGAGAGAGAGGAACAGAGAGAGAGAAAGAAACATCGACGTGAAAGGAACACATCGAATGGCTGCCACCCGCACGACCAACCAGGGCCGGGGACAAACTGCAACCGAAGTACGTGCCCTTAGCGGAAACCGAACCCGGGTCTCTCAGGACCGCAGGCCGATGGCTCTAACCGCTGAGCCAAACCAGCCAGGGCTCCACTAACTACTTCTCAAATGGACACTATATTTCAACATCAAAGCCCCTCTTCTATAAGCAGGGGACAACTCCCAGCCCTGCCAGGAGGGGGCGGCCCATCTGACTGTCCCCAAAATGAGGATAATTTTTGTTGCTGCTGTTAATCCTCACCCAAGAATATTTTTCTATTGATTTTTAGATAGAGTGGGAAGGAGGAAAGGGGAGAGAGAGAGAGAAACATCGATGTGAGAGAGACATGTCAGATTGGTTGCCTACCGCACAACCCTGACTCGGGCCGGGGATGAACATGCAACCCAGGCATGTGTGACCTTGACAGGGAATGGAACTCGCAACCCTTTGGTCCATGGGCCAACACTCTAACCACTGAGCCAAACTGGCCAGGGCAAAATGAGGATAGTTTTTAAAAGATTCCCCCATAGCCCAGAGCAAATCAGAACTTCCTTTTCAGCTTTCTCCCTAACCCCTTTGCCTCTTTCTCCATTCAAATAGGAAAACACATTTAGAAGCTCTGCTACAGTGAAGTATGAAGTATACTAGGGTAGGGAGTAAATGGTAGGAGGCTTCCTTCATAGCCTCAGCTCTACCCACCTGACTGCCCTGTTAGTCACTTTCTGAGGACACAAACATCAATGCCACAGAAACTGCCTAAAACCAAAAAGTGCCATGGGGTCTTAGCTGGTGGAAAATCCCAGAAACCTGCTACCCACCTTGGTTGGAAATCAAGTTACTGGAACAGACTGGGTAACATCTCTAATTCTAGCCACAGTTCACTGAACCAAGCATTTCCTAATTTCAAAAGGTGTTGCTGTGACTCTTACAACTCATTCCAGCTCCAGAGCAGGGATCTCTGATTGGCACTGGGAGCCCCATTACCAAGAGCCTCGTTGCCCAGGTCAGTCCTAAACCCCCACATGTAGAAAGGATACACTGGGTTTACCCTTATTTCTTAGCTAATATTAGTGTTACGCGTCTTGGCCACTAGCTATGTGACTGGCTGGAGACAAGTCATAATCTCCCCAAGGCTCATTTCTATGCCTGTAAAATGAGGAGAATATAATCCATATCACAGGACTAGTACCAAAGTTAAATAAGGTAATATATGCAAACCCCTTTATAAAGTGTTAGAAAGTGTAAGGCATCATTATCATATTATTTAAGTGTAAGCTCTTTATGTATGGCCATGCCCATGTGTTCTTATCTCCCCCACAGGACCGCCCACCATGCATGTGGCAAAAGATCAGTATGTCTGACAAATGAATAAATGTAGCCTTGGTTTCTCCAATTTGGAAAATGACGGGGTTACACAAAATCCTCAACTTACCTCCCCGGACCTTGGCATGTGCTCTCACATGTGATATCACCAAGGGCAGATCCAGATGTGGGAGCCAGCATTACAGTATGAGGAACTGGCGGTAGGTTATGCATAGCTCTTAAAAGGCCAGCTGTCATACCACCCCTTTCTCTCAACTAGCCCTAACCCACTAGTGGGTCCCTACATCTGTCCAAGAACCGCTGTACTAGATGGGTTGTAATGGCACTTCCAGCCAAAATATTCTAAAAAGGGCTTTTAATGCAACAAATTTGGGCTGAGGCAAAAGAGGAAGGAACAGAACCGTGCCTTGTGAGGATCTAAGAAAACACAGGAGAGCCATATTATAGCACTCAATGCCACAGAAAGAGCAGCCCCTACCCCATTACCCAGGCCAGGGAAGGCTCTGGAGTTTATTCAGTTGTGGTGAAGCAAAGGCTCCCTAGTAGCACAGAAAGGAACAGAGAGTGGAGGTAATAGGTGTGTGAGTGGGAGTGGCTCTTCCTCTCCCCTCTGCAGGTCAAGAAGGGTGATTAACACAAGCCTAGAACCAAAGAAAAGGTCATGAAGCTCAGATGAGAGTAAAGTGACTTGTCTAGTTTGGCCTCTGCCTGGCTCTCTGATGTCCACCTGAAAGATAGGTAGTAGTAGTAATAGGAGGGATCAGAGCTTTTAGAGAAGAGATGTTTGCGCCAAGCAATTCCTTCATGAAGTTCACTATCAGATCTGGAGAAAGGTGACAAGACCATATGCCAAAGCCAACAGCCTCGACTGAAAACCCTTAGACACACACATGGAGGGAGAATGATCTACTTTCCAACAACTGGAACTGCCCCCAAGTCAAACAGGAAGCCTTGCTAAGCGGTGTTTTCCATGCTCCTGGAACTGTTTAAGTAAAGGCTACCTGCCAACAGTGCTGTGGAGATCTCTGTATTGGGTGGAAAACTGGACCAGGCAACCTCAAAGATTCTTTCTGGTTTCATAAGTTCAATAAGAAGCTTCTAAGCTTCGAGGAACTGAGCCCTCATCAGAGAAGATTGGTGATACAAAAGCTCCTCTTCATCCTAATACAAGTGGCTGATGCCAACAGCTTGACAACTCATTCCTGACCAATTCATGATGGCTCTTGCAGAAAAAAGGAAAAAGTACCCTGGCTATCTCACATAGTTGAAAATTACCTCAATTACTCTCTTAAGTATAGGGATCGGTATCATGTATGTCTCTATTTGAACGGAGCCAGAAATGAGGTTTAGCCTTCTTTGCATTATAGCAAGCCCAGTATCCACTACCTACTCAGTATGCGCTTATTTAGTTTTCACTAATCAGGAAACTACAGATATTTGCCAGCAGCTCAGGATGAATACACTACAAGAGACAATCAATTGTTGCTTCAAGGGCAGAGGTCAGAAAAGAGAGTGACTGTGAGACAGAGGTGTTTTTTGGAGCCCAGAGATGTGTGTTTTGCTCATATAGAAATCCATTATAGGAATGCTCCTGAACACTACTTAGCAAAACAGACTGATATTAGCTAAGTGACAGGCTGTGCCTTCATGATTACATATTATAGCATCCGACATGGCCAACGAAAGCCTGGTTTTCTCCTTGGGCTGCCTGCTTTTCCAATCCAGGGAATAAAATAATGCCAGCTCAGTCACCTCAAAGCTTCACCCTGCCTCTTAATAGCCTTTGTGGCTTTAAGGGAGAAAGCAAAGTTGTGCCTATTTCTACTTGAAGTTCTTCTGTTGGGTTGAGAAAACCATTGCCCAGTACTCTAGTTTAGGAGCTGGAGACATCCCAGAAAAGCCTATTCCAGTCGTCCCTCGCCATTCCGTGCTTCAACTTTCGCGGCTTCACTCTATCGCGGTTTTTTTCAAATATGTAATACCTTCTTTCTCCTTGAACCCAGGATTCTAGGAGAGAGAACCCAGCCTCCCAAAAGACCAACTTCCTCAAGCCAACCAGAGAACTCCCTGGTATCGAGGTGTACCATGCCAGAAGTTCACTGTGGCTTTGTCCACAGATTCAGACTTTTTATTTTTAATTAATTTATTTATTTATTTTTGTTACAGATGTTTCTCCTTTTACAGATTCAGACTTTTATAAGAAATTGAAGGGCTTGGGCCTATGTGTCCTCTACCCACCTGTAAGTCAGTCCAAACTCATTCAATCTCAACCCAAGCCCAAACCTCTAATTAGCAATAAATGACCCGCTCTGGCAATTGAGGCTCATAGCACCAGGTTTGTATGGGTGCAGGGGCCTTTGGCAGGCATAGAGAAGGCAGAGGTGGGAACATGCAAGATGCCAGAGAGTACCCAGAAGCTAAAGTCACTGTGGCTTGGGGGTGGGTGACAGCAGCTCCCTGGGGCAGCATCCCCTGGCCAGCCTTACCTGCTCTCCCTTTCCGCCGCTGCTCTTCTTCTTGCTCAGTCAGGTACTCCCCAGTCTGATATTTTCGGTTCTTCTGCCGTCTCCGTTTCTTCCTCTTCACCAGACCCTCCTCCTCATCTTCCTCCTCCTCTTCATTGGTGTCCCACATTTGCCGGGCAGCCTCTGTCCTCCAGGGCATTTCTCGGGCTCGCCACAGGTGCCTGCGGCCCTGGCTCAGCAGAGTCTTATCCTGGGCATGGTGGCTGCGATATTGGGTGTCCCGTTGGGTCTTTCTCACCTTCCGACGCTTAGCTGGGGTGGGGGTCACCTCCTCTTCCTCCTCTGTGGGGAAGACTTCCTGGCTTCCCATGTCACTGTCTGCCATTCCAGCAAAGGAACTACAGATGCTTCCTGCAGACAGGATGTACACAAGGTGGTCAGGTACCTCTTCAAAGGACAAAGTATGGTGTTGAAGCAAGTGTGCTGGATTAGGAATTTGAAGTTCTGGGTTCAAGTTCAGGCTCTGCCAGTTATTAGCTGTATGCTATAGGAAAGTTCCTTTATTTATGTTTCCTCATCTATAAAATGGGGATAATGTTCTCTGCCTTACTGACCCTCAAAGGACTGTTTTGAGGCTCAAAGGAGATAATTTGCTCATAAGCACTTTACAGAGTCTAATATATATCACAGAACTATCAAGTATCCAAACCACACTCCCTTCCTCACTCGTTACCACTTCATTTCATTCCACAAACTCTTTCTTACTGCTTTTACGAGGTGCCAAGCATTTTGTAAGGGCAAGAAAGGGCCACGGGTCCTTGCCCTTTGGGAAATTAGGGTTTAGAAGAGAGTGAGGAAGGGCAGATTGGCATGGCATGCCCCTGCCCCTGCTCACTATGTGACCACCAATCTCACTGACAGAGCCACCCTAAAGAAGCAGATGTCTCACAAAAGAAGGGTCTCAGGAAAAGCGAAGCAAGGAGTTCCTTTCCTGTGACACAGCCTAGGTTGGTCCCACCCAAATGCTCCTCAGCCAGTGTCTCTTCTCTTCCATTGACCCCACCTCCTATTAAGTAGCCAAGAGTTCAGGAAGGGAGCTTTCTCCTTGGTACTTCCTCCTGCCCCACCGCAGCTGTTCCTCACCACTGGCAAAGCATTTCCCCCTCTTTTCCCCACCATCCCAGGATGATGGTATCTTCCCTGCCCTCCTCTGCCACCTTTCCAAGAGGCCAATGTCCTCCCCACTCCTTCCTTCAGTTCTGTTAACAACAAAAATACAATCCTAGCCCAGCCGGTGTGGCTCAGTGGATTGAGCATTGTCCCATGGACTGAGAGGTCCCAGTTCGATTCTTGGTCAGGGCACATGCTCGGGTTGTGGGCTCGATCCCCAGTGGGGGTGTGCAGAGGCAGTTGATCAATGTTTCTCTCTCACTTCGATCTTACTATCTCTCCCTCCCTTCCTCTCTCTCTAAAAAAAATCAATAAAAACATTTTTTAAAAAGAAAGTACAATCCTAAATTGGCCCCGTTTAGCACTACAGGGGATCTGACATCTCTCTCAGAAGCAAATCTGAGACACCACCCTCTTTCTCCCAAGGCCTGGCTATTAACTCAACAATCTCCAAAGCCAAGTTAGATCAGCAGAAGAAAGAAATGGTTCAAGGCAAACAAAGCAGCCCTTGACCAAAGTTTCAAACAGTCATACCACTTAAAGACAGAAAATATACAGCAAACTTCCTATTATACAGACCAGGCAGGGAACAAAGTGTTCTGGTTAATCTAATATTCTGGTTAATACAGAATCATCATAAAGATCACACAGGACCATAAGTTTCCAAAGAATCAAATTCAGTACAATGCATCTAACACTAAAATGGGACTGGCTGCAATGTAATTGCTCTTCAATGATTCAGAGGATACTTCCGGATTTTGTGAAGCCTCCATGCTGTCATTAGGAGCCCCAGCTATCACTGCACTCTGCACGTGCTGAGGTACCAGTTAACAGAATGTCAGATAACTGAGTTTACACTATGCTCTGCCTCCCCAATCTATCCACTTTGCATTAAAACCTAGGTAAACCAGGGTTAGGGTTAGGGTTAAATGCCTATGCCTGAGATTGGCCCCAATAATCATGAGATGCCAAAACTTGCAGTAGAGCCAGTTTTCCTAAGTGGCACAGGCCTTTCCTCTTTCTACCACTGGCTGCCAACAAGAGATGTCAAATCCCTGTTCTGAAAATATCAGAAAATAGTCCTAAATCTTGGACAATCCTCCCACCCATCCCCACCCTGGGCTCTCTTATCTCCATCAGGAGCTGGGCATCTTGGCACAGTTAATCAAATTCCCAAATCTCCACCTGGGCCAATGGCAAAATCACAGCCAGATTTCTACCTCTTTTGGTAGGGCCAAGATGGACCACAGCCTCAGGCTCACTCACCAGACTGACTGCGTGTCCGGGTGCTCAGAACCACAGGGATGAAGTCACGGAAACTGCTCTTTGCTTTCTTCTCCAAGGAACCTGAAGTGATGTGTGGTTTCAGAGCAGAAGGCAGAAATGTCAAAATCACAGTCTAAGGACTGAAAAGCACCCCCCTGAGAGGCTCAGATGGGAAAATCAAGGGAGGATCTGTGTTTTCCCTGGTTTCAGTTATCAGCTCCCCTTATGCTGCTATCACCTACATATCTCTTTTAAAGATGGAGCATTTCCTGGTGGTTTTTGAAAACTGGGAGATGGGTCATTTTTGCTGACACCAAAAAAAGGCAGTGCATCGAATAGATTCGCCAGCATGCCCCAAAGTAGAAGGCCAGGCTGCCTGTATGACTCTGAGGCTGCTGCACCTCCACAAAGTTCTAATAGAGCTGGAGCAAGTCCCAGAGAAAGGCAACCTCAATGAATCTTAGAGGATTGAGCGAGGCAGGAAGAGGGGAGCAGGAAGTGGTGGACAGAGGGAAACTGCTATGTAAGAACAGACTAGAACCAAGGCAGGCCATGTCAGAGGGGCAAGGCCATGAATACCGGCTACCGTGGGCAGAAATACTTGGGCTTCTCTCTCTGATGAGGGCACCAAGGAAATATTAGGGGCAGAGCACACAGGTAAAATATACACCTCCCCACCCCAAACATCTTGTGTGTCTCTAAATAATAAGGGTTTAGAATTTCTCTAAACCCTTCCAGCTAGCAAGCTATTAATTTTTTGCTTTTCACAATGGGACTTATCAAATGCACTAAAGGTAAAGAAAACAGTGTAACAAACCCCCATTCTGCTGTTGTTTCAATCCTCATTAAACACGTTTCTTCTCTGAGCCCAGATCTATTGCGGGGTAATGGGCTGTCTACTCTGTTGCAGAACTGACTTTTGCCTGTCTGAAAAATCACCTCCTTCGGCCTTCAGAGTATGTCTTATTCTAGCAACCAGGCTGTGGCAAATAAGCCGCTTCTTCCTTTTCTCTTGCCTTTGATTTCAGAGGTATCAGTTATATCCTCCTTCTAGAGTGAGGAAGTCTCACTTTTTGGTCAGTCTCAGAGCCCCTCTTCCCAGTCTGCCATAAGAATCCCTTGGCAGCCCAGCCCAGAGGGCCAGGACCCAGGGGCCTACCTTCCTCATGGCCATCTGCTCGTTTTCCTGGAGACTGGGACTCCGGCTTGGTTGGCTTCCGGTGCTTGTGCTTTACCCTGACTCCATTGTGCTCTTTTCCTGAATCTGAAGCCCCCCTGGGGCTTTTCTTAGTGACTTCCTGGGAGTCACTAGGTGGCTTCCGGCACTGTGGAGAGGTAGAGAGGGTCAGGTCTGAGGTTAGTTTCCCTTCTTAGGACAGCTCTCCTAATGTTGAGCCCTGTGCCCTGATTCTGACACATGGACACAAACTGCTCAGGCTGGGGCCATGGAAAGGGGCAGTTTGCTGCCTTCCTCCCTGACTACAGGTTTTCTGAACTGATTCCTGTGCCCTAGCAAATCCTCATAGACATCTACAACCCATCATTTTAAACAGGTCTACAGAGTCTGCATTCACATGCTGAATAAACATCCAAAGTCATTTTTAAAGGAACAGAGGCAGTCCCCATACTCTATATCCAAACAATAACAGAGACAGGCAAGAAACAAAAATGCCTCTTCTGCAAGCGAGGTGACTACACTGTTCATACAACTTCACTGTGAATGGTATTGACACCAACAACTGAAAGTTATTCGCTGTATGAGCCAACTCAAGAAAAAGTATCTATTTTCACGTGCAAATTAATACCAGAAAACAGATTCAACTGAAACAAGAAAGGCACAACATATGAGCAATTCAAATCTCCCCACACTTATGAAAGGCATGGAAAAGACCCAGACATTATTAATAAAGCCACTTTATGCTCTCCAGCACTTTCAACTTTTCAAAATACTCTCTCTCTATTATTTGACTTGATCTTCCCAGCAATCCTGAGAGAGAAGCTAAAATCATCCCCATTGAACAGACAAGGAAACTGAGGCTCCAAAACAATAAGTTAAATGAGTTGTCCAGGGCAACACATAACCCAAGGCATATGCTCAATCAGGGGCTGCCGCTTACCAGGCAAACCTGCAAGTTAGCTTATTTGTGTTTTCAGTGACAAAGTGGCAGCTAGGACTAAGACCCAGTGCTCCTGGCTCCCAGCCTGGGCCTCTTCACATCGGCTCTCATGCTTGTGTTTCCCTACTTGTATCTTCAACTATTTTGCTCAGCCCAACTCACACCTATTATCCGATGCATCAGATGGGCACAATGGCTGTGCTTACACACTGTAAGGACACTACTCTCAGTCTCACAGTCACATATTTTCACAAGCTTTGAGGTGTCTCCATGCCACCAAAGAAGAAATAGGACAAGGTAGGGATTTCCAGTATTCTAGTACCCAGGGAAAGCAGAATAAACAAAATGTCTTAATAACAATGAAAGCAAGCCCTAGGAAGAGTTGTTTTCCCCCTAAGCAGACCCATATGCCACCTTCTAGAAGGGTATTACTGTCAAGCTCCAGCTAAAGGGATGGCAGATACTAATTACTGATGGAACATTTTCCATGGAAAGAGAGATCGCAATTCTCCAGGGACACAGAAGTCACCATTCCCCGTCAAATTCCTAGGACTCCTACTATCCCATGAACAACTCCTGCTTCTTATTCAGCAGAGGGCTGAGCTGAAAATTCAAGTTCAGTTCCTCCCTTTACTTGCTGCCAGTTCCTATAACCTAACACATTAGGAGAAAACAAGAATCGAGGAGGAAAGAAGATGGAGAGCTGCTGCTTAAAATCTGACCTTAGGTATGGCCAGAGAAAAACTATTTTAAGTCAGGGAGAATAAAGTTCCTTCCATGCATTTAAACTTGCACATGTCCTATTTATTTCTACCTATCATTTTTCAGCTGGCTCTTTCAAGTAAAGATCATTAACTTTTACTTCCTAAAACAGACAAGAACAAGTACAACATCTAGAAGGGATTTCTGTCTGTATCTTCTGCAGGGGCAGCACTGAGGGTACAAACATAATGCGCACTCCAACTTAGGCGAAAAGCTGGGAGGATGGCACCACCGTGTAAGAAGAATGTTCTGGTGAACAGTGTTTTGAAAGGTTTTCCAAAGAATTTTACAAAGGATGAGAAGACAATTAAATACACCCAGAGCCAGATGAAGCAGAACTCTTTCTTTTCCAATGATTCAAAAGGCTCTTCAGGATTCTGTGAAGCCCCGGGGCAGGTGGAGTTGGAGACAGGCAAGTCTTCTGATTTTTGGCCTTGCCCTGAAAGGGACTGTTTTAAATTAACTCCTGATCATAGTTTGCTTATCAACAGTTTCTCTCTTAGGAAAATGGAATATAAGAAAAGAAGGGTCTAAGTTATTTTCTCTCCTGAAAAATGGACATTTATTACATCATTACGAGACATTGCTAAGGGCTGCTTCAAGGCCCCTAACCCTGCAACTTTACTCTATGCCCTCTGCATCTGTCAGTGGCCCAGTGAACTGTTCATTCAGACAGGAAGAGGCAGTGCCTAGCCTGTGATCATGCCATGTGCAAGACATAAGCTCCACAAGAGCAGTGACCATGTCTATTTTATTGACAATACTAACAGTAACAGCGGCCACTACCACTTACTAAGCACTTACCATGTGCCAGGCACTGTTCTTAGCATTTATGTGTATCACCCCATTTAATATTTTTAATAGCTTTATTGACATACAATTTCTTGAGGTACACCATAAAATTCATTTATTTAAGTTTACAATTCAATTGTTTTTAATACAGTCACACAATTGTGTTGCCATCATTACTATGTAGTTCCAGAAATTTTTATCACTCCAAGTGGAAACCCCATATCCATGAAGCCATCACTCCCCAATTCCCCATCCCCACTAACCTTAGGCAACCACTGATCTACTTTTTGTCTCTATTGATTTGTCTATTCTAGACATTTCACATCATCGTCTCCTTTAGTCTTTACACAGCCCTGTGAGTAGGCACTATTATTTTTTTAGAATAGGCATTATTATTGCCTCACTGTACAGATGAGAAAACTGAGAGCCAGAGAGATTAAGTAAGTTGACTTATGTCACTCAGCTAAGAAGTAGAACCAAGATTCAAACTCAGGTACTGCGCCTGGCTCCAGAGAGCACACTCCTCACCAAAATGCTGTACCGCCCTCCTAACAATCTATTCCCACTACCTGGGAGGAGCTGCTCAACACATACTTGCTAAGCGGTCAGTGAAACAGCTATATATAAGAAGAGTGGAACATAGTATAGTATAGCTGAGATGAACATGAACTGTGGAGCCAATGAAACCTGAGTTTGAGTTCCAGCTCTGTCATTTTAGTAGCTATGTAACTTTGGGTAACTTACCCACTCAGTGTGTTTCCTTTATTTTCTTATTTTTAAATTGGGTGCAGTGTTTAACTCATAGAGTTATATTGTAAGGATTAAATTAGATAACATTATAGGAAGCTCTTAGTATATAATAGGAGTTCAACAAATGGTAACAACTATAATGACATGAATTATTATTATTCTCATTACCAACCAAGGCTAATCGCAGTTACTTGAGCAATGCTCTACTATATATGCTCTACTATGTCATGACCTATGTTCCCACTTGGCATGTCTCTGCCATACAGAGGTGATTGTGAGGTCACTGAGTAAAACCCACCCGAACTCTATCCCTGGGATTCTTAATCTGCAGTCCATGACTGGGCTTTGAGGAGGGTGTGGGTCCATGAACCCCTTGAAATTATTGGCAAAATTCTCAGGTCATGTTTCTGGGAACAGGCTCTATAGCTCTCATCATTTCTCAAAGCCTCTATAGTCCACAAAGGACTAAAAGCTTCTGACACAAACAAAGTCATGGTGCTCTAGCTACAAATCTATTCAACGACGTATATCAATATCTAATCTGAAGGCTTCTTAACATCAAATTGTTTCATAGTCTGAATAAGCCCTATCCTCAACTGTTTCAAGAATCTCCTTGGCTCACCAATGGTCTTCAGATCACCTCTAGAACACCAATGGATTCAAGTTGAATCCTCCTGGCCCACCTTTTTGCCTAAAACCCTGCCAGCATCCTTAGCCTATTAAGAATCCAGGCCCATACTTAAAAACAAACACAGGGAAGCAGCCAAAATGAAGAGACAAAGAAACATGTCCCAAATTAAAGAAAAGAACAAATCTCCAGGAAAAGAACTAAACAAAATAGAGATAAGCAATCAATCAGATGCAGAGTTCAAAACACTGGTTATAAGGATGCTCAAGGAACTTACTGAGTGAGAACTTCAAGGAACTTAGTGAGAACATCAACAACATAAAAAAGAACCAGTCAGAAATGAAGAATGCACTAACTGAAATAAAGAATAATTTACAGAGAAACAATAGTAGACTAGGTAAAGCCAAGGAAAGCCATCGGTTTGGAATATAAGGAAGCAAAAAACACCCAATCAGAACAGCAAAAAGAAAAAAGAATCTAAAAAAATGAGGATAATGTAAGGAGCCTCTGAGACAACTTCAAGTGTGCCAACATTCGCATCACGGGGGTGCCAGAAGGAGAAGAGAGAGCAAGAAATTGAAAATCTATTTGAAAGAATAATGACAGAAAACTTCCCTAACTTGGTTAAGGAAACAGACATACAAGTCCAGAAAGCACAGAGTTCCAAACAAGATAAACACAAAGACGACCACACCAAGACACATCATCATCAAAATGCCAAAGGTTAAATACAAAAAGAGAATCTTAAAAGCAGCAAGAGAAAGTAGTTTGTAACCTACAAAGGAGGTCCCATAAGACTGTCAGCTGATTTCTCAAAAGAAACTTTGCAGGCCAGAAAGGAGTGGCAAGAGATATTAAAGGTAATGAAAAGCAACGACCTACAACCCAGATTACTCTATCCTGCAAAGCTATCATTTGGAATCGATGGACATATCAAAAGTTTCCCAGACAAGAGAAAGCTAAAGGAGTTCATCACCACCAAACCAGTATTATATGAAATGTTGAAGAATTTTCTTGAAGGAGAAGAACAACAAAAATATGATCAATAAAATGGCAATTAATACATCTATCAACAATTGAATCTACAAACAAAATGAGCAAACAGAAAAGAAACAGACTCATAGATACAGAGAACTTCTGGTTGCTTGCCAGGTGGGAGGGGGGATGGGGGAATGGGTGATAAAGATGAAGGAATTAAGAAGTACAAATTGGTTATTAGACTGAAGAATCTTGAAGGGAAGGGGGGAGGGAGGGTGGGATGAGATAAACCAAAGAACTTCTATGAATATATGCATAACCAATAGACACAGACAACAGTGTGGGGAAGGCAGGGTGGGGGCGGGATTGGGGAGAAGGGGATCAATGAGGGGAAAAAGGGGGAACATCTGTAATACATTCAACAATAAAGATAAATTTAAAAATTAAATAAAAATAAAATTAAAAATAAGAGGAATTCAGGCCCAGACGCCCACCAGGCTTGCACACCAAATTTCCAGTGGGCAGAACCCCAAAGCTGCACCCTAAGCACTGGGAGGGGTGGTAGATGAGCCCAAAAGCCAAATTGGCTCTAGTCCCACTAAACTCTAAGCAAATCCTGAGTAGGTCCCCCCTGTGGTTCAGAGAGCAACGCTTTAAAAGGCCCCCTTCCCTCCCTGGGCCCCAAGTTCTCAAGACTGTCTCAGGAAAGGAAAAGAAAGAACGGTTTTGCTGGGAAGGGCCTGTTATTGATTTCCCTCACCAATACCTTCTTCCGCTTTCCAACCTCATCTGGGACAATGGCTTCCCTCACCTCAGGGACCAAATCATTTCCCACATGCTAAAAAATACAGCCCCTCCCCACACCATATACAGAGAATGTCACTTAGAAAGTAGACGGCAGGTCATCATTCACTTTATACAAGCCTTCCAATCAGTTCCATTCACAGAGCTACTCAAGAACACCACCACGGTTAAACAAGGTTGACACCTGCAGGACAAAGCAGACCACTGGTGTCTCAGCCTGCCCTCAGCCTCAGTCCAGTACTCACCTTGGGTCCATGGGAACTCCGGGCTATGACCTTGGCTTGTGGCTGCTGCTCCTCACCATCCTTCTCTTTGCCACACTTTATTTTCTTAGGTGTCACCCCATCGGTCACCACTGAGTCTGTCTGCCACTTGTTCTTGCAAGCAAAGACCCCTACACTTTCCTGTTTCACTCGAGCCTGCCCAGCCTTACTCCGAACTTCGGTTTGGCCCCTCTGGGGAGCTGCTGGCAGGCTATCAGCCCGGAAGCAAGTGGCTAAATTGAAGACCACATCACCATCCACCTTCTCCATTTTCACCCGCCCCAGGTCCACTTGGCCTCCAAGCTGTGAAAGCTCTGTGCTGGAGCCCCTCTTGCCACTTGGGACCACATCCAAGATGAGTTCCTTGGGGCGGCTGTCATGAGGTAGCAAAGGCAGCTCAGGCATCTTGCGCAGGTTCTGGGGTGTGGCCAGGACCAGCTCATGAGACATGTAGGTGGCCAGCACTTGGTTCTTAGGTTTTGTGTCTCCTGCCAGCTTCAGGCCACAAGTCCCCTGGGGGCCTTCTGTCTTAGGAGTGCCATCAGAGCAGAGATGGCTCTCTGATTCCTCAGGCCCCTGACTCACTCTTATGTCCCCACTGCTAGGCTGAACAGACAGCGCTAGAGTTCCTGTCTGAGGGCTGAGAGTCAGAAGGACAGGGTTGACTTGTTCTTCATATGGCTTGGCAGCAATCCGGCAAGTTTTGTTCTTTGTGCCAGTGTCCTGCTCTGAAGCAAAGGGGCCCCCAGGCCGTGGCTGCCCCTCAGGAAGTCCATGCACAGCTTCACTGGAGCCAACAGATGACACACCAGAAAAATCAGAAACAATGCTGGTGGGCCTGATGGGTACCCCCTGACTGGGGGTCAGCTGCCCGGCATTGGAAATGCCAATGGAAAGCAGAGATGCTTGGTACGGTGACCAGCCAACAGGCAGGACCTGGGTGCTTGTGGGTTTCCCGTTGACTGAACACCGTGGGTAAATATTTGCTGGCCCCATGGGCTTCCACAGAGAGAGCTCCTTGCTTTGGCAGCCTGGCATCCCTGGGGCGATGCGGGCTGGGGTATAACGTTTGACTGTGCTTGGCTGTCCCTCAGTCCCAGCTTGGCTTCCCTTCTTGCCACAGGAGGCACCAGTGTTCTTAGGCTCTCCCTGATCAATGATGGAGATGGGCTCCTGCTTGGGGAGATGGCGGGGGTCTCGGTTAAGGCCCAGGTTGGGCTCTTTGTTCAACAGCAGGGAAGCAGGCACTGGGTTGGCCACTCCCACATAGGTACCAGGAATGGTGCTGATCAGCGCAGTTGAGTTCTTTACCCAGGTGCTCGGGTCCCCATTCCTCACAATCTCAGGAAAGATGACGAATGGCGAGGCAGTGGAGCCCAGACATGAGGTGACATTACTGCCAGCAGCTTGGGTTGTGCGCTGAGATCTAGACAGGACCGTGGAGAGGAGGGCCTTGCTGCTGGTGTGCACGGGGGTCAACACAGGCATGGGGGGTGTCTTGCGTTGGTTCGGCAACGGAAGCTTCTGGCGGTTAGACTTAGAGGAGAGGTCAAGGGGCATCTCGCTACACTCAGATGGAGAGGCCATCTCTCGCTCCAGCTGTGGAGGTGACTTGAGGGGAGAGAAAGTGACAGAAGTCCCTTCAGTTTGCTGCTCGGCGCCACCTGGCATCTTGGCTGGTTGTGGTGGGGCTGAACTCACACTGGGGGCTGGCAGCAAAGGCTGCGGTGTTGGAAGTACCTTGGCAGAAGCAGTAGAGAGGGAAGCATCTGACAAAGGCCCAGGGACCCCATCAGGCGCAGGCTGGGTGCTGGTGCTGCTGGACGGAGAAGCACATGGAAGTCTGTTCACCTCCAGAGAGACCAGCTTAGAATCTGAAGTCAGAGGCCGGGCTACAGAAAATGCATATGGGTATGACCGTAACTCTGGGGAGGCCAGCACGCCAGGGAGACACCTGTCCTGTAGGTAGGATGGCAGGACAGGGAGTGTAAGAGTAGAGGAGACCCCCAGAGGGGTTGGCAGTGTGGCCACACTGAGCGGCTGCCCACAGCTTGGAGGTGGGATATATACCAGCGGCTGGCTCGATGTCAGTACTGTCCCTGGCTGAAAGGACAGAGGGACTTTTTGCATAGCTGGTGCCTGAGCTGCAGGAAAACACACTCGACTCAAACTAAAGGAGGCCGGGATGGGTGCAGACGTGGGAATGGCAGTTGGTGTGGCAGCTGGCATGGGTGTGGGGGCTGGAGTAAAGATTGGGGCTGGGGTAGGTGCAGGCACCGGTGTAGGAGCAAAGGCAGGGATGAGGGTAGGGGTGGAAGGTGGGCCAGAGGATGGAGCTGGAGTGGCCATCGGCACTGATGGAGGACCGGGAGCTGCTGGAGGTGTAGACGCTGGCATGGGAGCCAGTACTGGAGTGGGAACAGGTGTGAGGACCAGGGTTGGAGCCGAAGGGGGCACAGGAGCCTGGATCAAGGCCAAGGAAGGAGCTGAAACTGGGACTGAGAGTGGGGTAGGGGCTGGGGCTGAGAGGGGAACAGGGCCTGAGGGGGGAGCAGAAGCTGGCACAGGCACCAAAACTGAGGCTGAAACTGAGAGGGAGTTTGAATCAGAGATGAGTGTGGGCACTGATGGTGGTGCCTGAGACAGAGCTGGGACTGGTGCTAAGGGAGGGGAAGGAGCTGGAACCGAAGTGGCAACCTGAACAGGAACTAGCCCTGAATGAGGCACCGGGGTAGGGACAGAGAGGGGAACCTGGAATGGATCTGGAACGGATGGGGGAACGGAAGCAGAACTGGGAGCAGGGGGGCAGATGGGTGGTGGCAGCGGACTGAAGTTAGTGGTAACCAGAGGCAGGGTTCCCTCCACAGGCACTCCAGTTCCCAGAGTTGCCAAAATGAAAGTATTTTTCTCCCCAACACCATGTCGAGAGTCCAAAGCCTTTACCCCAGTGGGTGAGCAGTCCACCTGTTTGCTCATTTGTGTGCTGAGGGGAGTCCAGGAGCAGTCGGCCGTGCTGTTGTTGGCCTCGGCACCATCAGGAGGAGAAAGCTTGAGCCCATCTCCCAGGCTGCTCAGGGGTACCAAGAGGCCCTCAGCCTCTGCCACATTCCCAGCATAGTCCATTTTTGGCTGGGAGTTATCAGGCTTGTCTTCTGACTTGTGCCCAAGTTTTTCTGTTGCACTGCCATCTGGGTCTGCCCCCCGGGCATTGCTGCCACTTCCAACTGCTGTGAGCTCCACCTGCAACGACAGAGCAGTATGCCTATCTTAGGAGCAATCTGTGGATGGTGCAAGTGTCCCAAGGCCTGGGAGAGGCAACTGTTGGTCCTCTTTCCAACTCGACTAATCGGGTCTCAGCAAACACAAAGAGCAGCTGGCCAATTTCTGTCTCACATACAGCAAGTCCTGGGAAATACCCTGTCCCTTCCTGTCTCTCTTCTGAGGATGACAGGCTGGGCACATGGCCCAGGGAATTAAGCTCCACCCTTTGGCGGGTAGCATGTGGCTCCACATGGCCCCTTACCTTGGAAAAACTGCTGCTAACACAAAACTCCTGAGATCCAAAGCGCTGGCAGTCACCTGTCGTTGACTCCTCATCAGAAAGAGGTGCTCTTCTAGCATGGGAGACACAACAACAGAAGGAACATGAGGCCTAGTCTCTGGGCTACCACCACCTTTCCCAGAATGTCCCTGCCTACCTGGGTTCCCATAAAACTTCCTGTCTTGCTTCCCTTGGTGGCTTAGGGAAATCACAAGAAATTGGAGGGTCCAGGTTGCAAACTAGAGCCACCATACCCAGTTTTGCAAGTTTTTGCAAAGGAGCCCGGTCTGATGTCTATCAACTCCCCTCTTTGGGTCGTGTATCCTGTTTTCTAGGGCTCTTGTCAAGAGTACGAAAGATACCCCAGCACCTCTGCCTTGTCCCCAGAGCTTACTCATGAAAGTGACCATCTAGGAGTTACTGGACATTGCCAAAAAGGGGAGCAGTGAGTCACAGAAGATCACAAAAGGCATGCAACCTGCTTTTCTCATAAATGCAATCTTATTTTAAGTCTATAAGGAAAGCAGACTGCAGATACCATAGGGTAACCCTCTCCTAAAACAAATAACCACCTCTATCTACTGTGTTTCATGTTCTAAATCTGAGTCATCACCTAGTCACCCAATGAGCTTGCCTAGAGCAGATACATGTTTATTAGCACATGTACTGATACTGATTTGAGGCCACCAAGTCACTGGGTGCTAAGGAGCATTTCAAGGGCACAACTTCTTTCCCTCCAGGATACCTTTTCCTACTTTGTAAAGTACAATGAGCTCCAGCCAGTGCCTTCCTCGTGTCTTTCTACCCAGCCTATGTTCCACCCCTGCCAGCTCCCCACTTTCCCCTTGGCCTCCCAGCACCACCACATTCTCTCCCATCCCAAAGGGAGGCCGCCTTCAAGGCCACAGACTCCAAATTCAAGTTGGTATATCACAGGGGGAAGGGCTCAAGGCCAGAGAGCCGAGTTCCAAAGGAGGAAAACTTAACTGTACTCCCACCTGCTCAAAAAGCCTTCTCTAAATTTCAGATAAGAACCTTACAAAATGGTACATCCTGACTAAAAAAAGAAAAAAAGGTCAGACTGGGAGGGTGAAGTTAAAGAGCGAGAAACACCCACTGGAAGTTTGATGGTTTGAGTACAGCAAGAGCGTACCACTGTCTGCCCCAGGGAAGACACGACGGGACAGCAGCCACAGTGCAAGTGGCCGAGTGGGAGGTTTGAGTACAAGAATGAAGCTCCAGCAGAAGTGCTTCACTGCGGTTCCTACGGGACAAAAGGCAGGAATGCTGCTCTGGGGAGACGGACTCCTGGGTTTTTGCATCCCTTCTTCAGAGCCCTCATTCTGAGCCCGCGAAGAAGCCAGTGCCCACTTCACCAGCCACCCTAGCCAAAAAGAAATCTGGGCACTTGCAGTCAAGCCCCATGAGAATGGGGTGGACCTTCTAACTTCCTCCCTCCCACTGGAACAGGGCACCATTGATAGACTCCAAAATTATACCTGCGGCAAGAGAAGCAAAAAAGGCAAAGGGGATCACTGCAGGCCTCTCCCCATCTTTTCAGGGCTCCAGAAGTGGCTAAAGGTGGGGACAGGGGTGGACTGTTCCCTTTAAAAGGCAACTAAGCTGGCAGAAGTAGGAGGGTTCCACTGCTGGCAATGATTGTTGGCGACAAACATAAATGATGGGAAGGAGGAGCAAGGGCTACAGATGCAGTCAGGGGTCTCGAGGATGGGGGTGTGAGGAAAACAGAAAAGATACTTTGACATCAACTCCTGAGAGACCACAAAAGCAAGACTTATTCCCCACCTTGGGATGGGGGAGAAGCATATTCCAACTAGACTTCCCAAGTATAGTTTTGGGGGGGGGTGGCAAGGAAAAACAAGTGGCAGTACCCCCTGTTCACCAACTCCACATGAAGGATTGCAGAGGGAAGATGCTATTTATTTACATTAGTTCCCATCCTGAACATGCAAAGGGGAGCTGGCTGCATACTTGACGCTGCCCCCCCCCCCCCCCGTCCCGCTCAGCTCCCACCTGGCATCTTGAAAGCAAAAATCCTGCTCTGCCAGAGAATGTAGAGCCAGCTGCCAGCCTAGAGACTCTGGAGGTGGCAGGAGCAGTGGCAGCATCGAGCAGCAGCCCTGGCTACCCCAGCCATCCTACGCCCGAGTGCCAGCCCCCGAGGCTCTGGGAAAGTGTTGTGAGGCCACATTTAAAATCCTCTGAGAAGAAGGGTGTGCAAAGCTAAGCAAACATTAAATTGCTCCATTGAGAGAAACTGGGACAGGAATAGCTTGCAGGGGAGGGGTATACCCAGAGAGCTGGGTCAACTGGGCAAGGTTAGGAGGGTTCAGGTGGCCAGGAGGAAGGAGCAGGGGTCAAAGCAGGCTTCAATCAGGACTGAAAATCAATCCTACTCTTTCTTCCCAACAGAGATGACCCTGAGCTGTTATGCTCAAGGCTTTGTTGAACTAAACTAGAACTGGCCATAACCTTTCCAGGCCGTTTTCCTAATTATTAAGGGCTAGCACCACTGTCAGGCCTTTTACAGTTCCCTGACTACATGACACACACCAGACTCCTTATCTCCCAGCCCCTGAAGACTTTCCCTGCTTCATTCCCACCACATCCCAAGACCACCTTCATTCTACACAGGGTCTTCCCCAAACACACCATGTGGGAAATGCCAACCCTCACCTCAAACTCCTACTCATCCCTCAAGGCCCAACTCCAATGGCACTACCTATGGGAAGCCTTCCCCTATTCCCCCTGAAGTTTGTCAACCTTGCATCTAGATTCCCACAGGACTTGTATATGTCGCTCTATAGCACTCACCACCAATGTCTCATGAGGACTGGTTTGTTCTCAATGGGTTTAATAAATGTTTGTTGAATGCAGGAATGAATGGGTGCAAGAAAGGAAGCAAGCAAACAGAGAGATTTAGCTGGAAGTTTGACTAGAGTCAGCTACCTGGGGCCCGGAGAAAGCCCCTGCTTCTAGTCCCTGCAGTCCTCACTGCATCTGACGAAGCTGGGCAGGCTTCCCAAACTTAACTTTAAGAGTTAAGCCACAGGTGGAGCTTTATACACAAAATGTCTAAGTTCTACAAGTTGTAAAGGGATGAGGAAGATAGTTTTTATTTATTTTTTAAAAATATATCTTAATATGTCTCCCAGAGAAACATCAATGGGAGAGAACATCGATTGGCCACCTACTGCATGCCCCCCCCCCAACTGGGGATTGGGCCCACAACCTGGGCATGTGCCCTGACCAGGGATCAAACCAGCGACCTCTTGGTGCATGGATTAACGCTCAACCACTGAGCCACACCAGCCAGGCAGGAAGATAGTTTTTAAATAAGGTGAGAGATCATATTCTGAAAATCAGCTGTAGCACGGCCTAGACTGTAAGAGGAAGGTGACATTAAAGGGTAAATGAGCACTGGCTGGTTTGGCTTGGCGATTGGAGCATTGGCCTATGGATCAATGAATTGCAGGTTCAGTTCCGGTAGAGGGCACATACCTCGGTTGCAGTTGTCCCCGGCCCTGGTCGGGGGTCAGGCGGGAGGCAACCAGTCAGTGTGTCCCTCTCATGTCAGCATTTCTCTCTCTCTCTGTCTCCCTCTCTCTCTCCCTCCCTCTCTCCCTCCCACTCTATCTGAAGATAAATGGAAAAATATCCTTGGGTGAGGATTTAAAAAAAAGGGTAGATGAGATCAGAAGTGACAATGTTTAAAAAGTCATCTTAACTACTAGGCATATTTGGTAATTTAACATCCTAAGAAAGGTCCATAAAGAGGGAAAATCAGGTTTCAGACTCACTCCCTGCTCCTTTCTCAGAAGATATTTAGAATGGACAGTGAAGGAAAGTAACTTATACATTGATATTTCTGAAGGCTCTAGTCCAGACCTCTGCATCAAAGTCTCAACCACTTACAACTAGTTGCCAACAAATACACAAATCAATACCACTCCCCTGCCTTATCCAGACCATCCTGTAATAATTGTCTAAGGTCATACCTCATGCAAAGGAAAATAGTTTTCTCATGCAGATCTGAGAACAATTTTATCTTATTTTCCTTGGTCTTGACTTTTGTATTCTAAAACGAAATTCCTTTTAAGTCCATCTCTAATTTGCCCTCCAGTATAAAGAACATTAGGCTATCAGGTGCTAATGGCTTTTTTAAAAAATTAAAAGGTCTATTCTCCTAACCTGAACCTCAGGCAAGTACACAGTTCTCTAGTTAACAACAGAAAAAGAAAGTGATATATACAAAGATGTCCATTCCTTTTCCCTTCAAAATTGCCAACACTCACCCACATACACACACACACACCCATGCACATACTTCTAAGATTTACCCAAGGAAACATCAAATCTTGAATTTTAGGAAAAGCCATATCATTCTGTGTTCTAGGTGACTGATTCAATGTAAACAGTCAATAGATAGAAACAACAGCTAAACACCAGCCAAGCATGGGGGAACCATGACTTCTTAAAAATGGGAGAGGCATTGCAACCATCACACACAGCTCTTTTGCCAAGGGTTATGAAATATCAAAGTCAAATATAAAATCTAAAGGCCATTTGGAGTGTTTTTCATATGGGACATGATCAGGAAATGGCATAGCTTGGTCAACGAAATATTCTGGTGTACAGAAACTGAAAAAACACACAGATCAGGCAGGCATCACCAATTCTCAATTTCATATGAAAACTACATTAAGCAGTTTGATCTCCCTTTGATAATTCATAAGGATCTTACTGTGAATCATCATTTGCCTCGTGAGGCAGGAAAACACTGGTCACCAGACTAGTACCCAGTACCCAGTATAAAGCTGAGTGATAGAACTTCCTTTCTTCCAGGCTTATATCAAGGGCCAAAAATATCTTGTGCATATCCTGAGCACCAAACATGGATGCAGCAAATAAAAACTGCAATTGCCTGAGCTTTCCCTTATTCCACCATCTGACAGTTTTTAATGAGCAGACAAATACTAGTTGGTGAAAGGTCATCTGTTGGCCTCCTCACCTCCATCTGAACAGGGATGGCAAAGCAGAGCAGGCCACTCACAATTCCCAGCCCCATCCTATCTCAGGAAAATGAGAAATGACCAACAGCCACCTCCCCAGAGTGCCTCCCCAGGCCCTGCTGCGGCTAACCCCTCTGGTGAGAAGGCACCGCTCACTGGAAGCCAGCAACAGCCACATTCACAACCTCCTCACCTCTCCTCGTTGATACCGCACATGCGAATCCGGTCAGAACTGGTCCAGTTGTGTACGCCGCTGTAGAGCGGTGCTGTAGAGATCATGACAGCTACTCACCACCAGATAGGACCTGCTGTGGCCACTTCCCCTGAGGAAAAAGAACCCCCCCAAAATCAAAACTTGTAACCACCTGCTTAACCACTTTTAACAAGGAAACACTTAAATAAAGGTAATTACAGTACCAAAATGTTAAAGCAGTCTCTCTCATAAACCAGCCTGCTTTGGGAAATTAAGGTCCAAATGGGGATGAGGGCGCATCAGCTTTCCAGGAATCCACAGGTTTCAGGATGGAGATGAGGACACTCACTGTTAATCACCTAAAGTGATTTTTAAATTATTGTAAAGACAGATATGCTTGAGTGTTCGAGGAAAGTCAATCTATCTCAGACAAATGAGATGACATTGTTTTTTTCTACACACATTTAGCCTAACCAACTATAATTAGAGGGTCGTTCTCATATGTGAACAGTGTGTTGAAAGACTACGGGATATCTTTTTCCCGTCAACTCTAATCCATGGGTACTGAAGTATTTGAGTGACGTAGTCAATTTAAGCTCTCCAGAGGAAGCACACGCTTTCTTGATAAGCCCTTCAAAAATACTCTATTCTGATTTCAAGTTGGGAGTTATACAGATATGATGCATATATCTAACCTGCTTTAAAGCTCCCTCCAAAGTAGATGCAATACTCTTTGTAGTCTGACCACAAACAAGCAAAAAACAATGTTCCATCAAAAACCACTCATTTCTGTCCCTGTTCCTTCCTTCCTTCAGTCTGTCATCCCCATGACCTACCACCCCCTTCACTAGCCAATGTCCAGCTCTCACTGTTGACAACCACTACACAGCCAATTCACCTTCTAGAGAAAATGAGGCATCAAAAAAAAGAGATTTATTCAATGAACTTGTCTTGAGACCCTTCAACTCATGACTTATTAGCCAAAAGCCTTAGTCATCAAGGCTCAACTGAACAGAACCCTACAGTGATCAGAATGTTATGCTGTTCTCCATTTTCCAAAAAAACAAATCATAGTAAAATATAGTCATATTAGGGATTTGTTTCATTTATCCTTTAAACAATTTTCAGAGGTTGTCTATATTCAACACAATATTAGTGTTCATTCAACAAATACTTAGAGCTCCTATTATGTGTCAGCATTGTCCTAGGTACTGGAGATTCAACAATTAACCAAAAATCCCACCTCCATAGAGCTTATATTCTAGTAGGATGAGATGGACAGTAAGCACAATTAAATGACACTATATTTACAGTAGTGTTAGAAGGTAGTATAACACAGGCTAAGGGGCACAGCGAAGGTCAGGGGTGGGGGCGGAACGGGCTAAAATTTGAAAGTGGGTGATCAGGGTAGGTCTTGCTGAGAAGGTGACATTTCAACATCTTGAAGCAAATGAAGGAGTAAGCCATGTGGATATCTGGGGGAAGAGCATTCCATGGAAAACGGAACAATGTATGCAGAAGCTCTAAGGCTTGAGGCTGCCTGCTAAGATCAAGAAAGAGCCAGGAGGACAGCATGGCACACAGGGAGTGAGCAAAGGGAAAGAGGAAGTGAGGGGTGAACAGAGCTGCACACTCCCATTCCCTTCTCGGTCCTCACCCTACTCCCTATCTCTGTAGCATAGGCTACTGCTGCCTTTGCCACCTTTCCCTGTACTTGGCCTTCTCCTGGCTGCCCTGACTCAGTGCCTGCTAGCTTCTCTAAGGCCCTTCGCTCTCTCCACACGCCCCAGAAACCTGGCCCTTATCATGCTCATCCTGTCCTCACCTCCACCATTCTTTCCCTTCTCTCCACCTTCCCTTCCTACCCACCAGGCATCCCCCTCAATCTCTCTCCTACTTCCCTCTATTCCTCCTTATCACCTTCTTCTTCCCCCGATTATTCCCTCACCTCTCTTCCCCTCTCCCCAGCTTCTCTTCTCCCTGATTCCTGTCTCTCCGGCACAGTCCCCTCTCCTCCAACTTTCTCTCTTTTCTCCACCTCTCTTGTCCCTGGTCCTTTCCCTCCTTTATCTCACTTTCCTCTTTTTCCCTCAGGCATTACTCTCTCCTTCCTCTCCCGCCCTCCTCCTCCTCCTCCTCCTCCTCCTCCTCCTCCTCCTCCTCCTCCGTCCCTCACCTCCCACTCTCTTTCCTCACACCTCAGGCCTTCAATCGCCCTCTCTGTCGTCCTCTCTTGTTCTCCTCTAGTCAGTCTGGCTCCCACTGGCTCTCTACTACGCCCACCTCTCTCCTCCTGTGTGTATGTGTATCTGTCAGCACTGCCCCTCCTTCTCTCTCAGCTCATGAGTTCCCACATTTCTACTCACCCAAATCTGTATCGGCAGCCTTCACCTCTCTCCTTAGACTCAGACCAGAATTTCCAGCTGCCAGCAACTCACTATTAACTGGATGTCCACAGAACCCCTCAAACTCAATGTGTCTCAAACTGAACTCATTATCTGTTCCCATAAACCTGCTCCCCACCCCACCCACACCCCCAGCATATTTCCTCTCTTAGTCAGTAGCACCACTATCCCCTAGCCTGGAAACTTCAGCATTGTCCTGGTTGTTTCCAACTTTTCCTCTGCCCCATTGCCCACATCCAATCAGGAGCCAAGTCTTAATAAGGCCATCTCCATCCTCTCCTTCTACTCCTCTCACCACTACCCTGATGCAGGCCCTCATCATCTTTCACCCAGAATATTACAATAGCCTCTTAACTGGTCCCTCTGTCTCCAATCTTTTGATTCTACAATCAATTCATCTTCTAAAGTACCAGTTCGATCCCATCATCCCCAACTTCCTCAAAAGCTTTCAATAGCTTTCTTCCATCTTCAGAATCAAACCTATGTTTCTTAGTACAGCATTCAGGGCCCTCCATGACTTAGCCTCAAACCTCTGTCTTCTCTGCCACATCCTGCCATTCTCCTGCTGCCCTTGACGTCCTGGGCCTTCCATTAACAGGCCATGCAGCTTCAGGACACTGCTATTTCCTCACCCTGAAATGATCTCTCCTGTGCCCCTTCTCAGTCACCCTCAAGACCTAGCTTAAATGTCATCTCCCTACCCCAACCCCTGGTCAACTAACTCCTCCCTCTTTGTTTCCAAAACATTTCATTCCTACCTCTACCACAGCACTGATTTTTATTCTCCTCCACAGTGTGGTTAGCTGGAGGAGTGGCATATGTCTCCCACACCAGGTAATTAGTTAAAGGTAAAGAAATACCTTCTTTTTTTTTGTCTCTAGTTCCTCTGCAATGTTTTACATATAGTAAATAATTAGTAAATGCATGTTATATGGAACTGAATCCTGGATGAGAATTGAGGTGATGACCCTGAGAAATTACAAGAAGCAAAATCAAACACCCCAAAAGTATCCACCGTGCATACTTATTACAGAAAAAAACTGTTGTACTTCAATGAAAAAAACTATGCATTGTCTATAGCACACCCTTCTGGAGCTGCCTGATCCTAGCTTGGTTCACTGTCTTTCAGCTATTTTGCCCCTCTGTAAATTGCAGGTAAGTGATGGATATGCAAACTCCATCTTGTCCCATAGAGTTTGGATTGACTTTCCTCCCCACTGTGGAAAAACCAGTTTTGCCTCCATCTGCAACTAAATTCCTTTGCTCCATATAAATTTGTACTTTTCAACCGTCTATAACATCTTTCTGGTTCCCTTGTTGATTAATGAATAAAATAAAATCTTTAACATGTGTTTATATTTTTTTATCTATGTCAGACTCATGATTTTACCTTTCCTGAAAATTATCTTTAATATTACAAAAACAGTTATATATGAGTTAACACATAATTTTAGAAAAATTTCAACAAGGAGTATGACAAATAGATTGACTGTCTGCTTCACATCAGTTCACTAGGATCCCATTCCCTGAACATCCTGGTTAATCAAGTTTTGACTGTTTCTTAGAATACCTTGGAATATCCCAGTTTAAGAAACAACAGTTCAGCCTGCTGGCTAATACACCAGGTACTTTTTTTTTTACCTTTTCTCCCTCTGAAGCATTAAAAGACTCCAGTGATGGAAGGGGCCATTCTTGCCATAAGATGAATTTCAACATGAATTACGAGTTTTAGTGGCTACCTGAATACTTGTAGGCAACAAATAAAAGTCATGTAGGGCCTGGGACAGAAATCAGAGGGGGAAATCCTGGCATTTGGAAACAGAACAACATATAAATTATCATCACCAAGATAAAGGAGTTTTTAGAATCCCCCCAAAAATACAAAATAACCACAAATAGAAAAACAAGTAAAAACCAAAATAATTACCACACTATACACATTTTATGACTACCTAGAGAGCAAAACTGATACTGGACAACCCATTTTCATAAGCTCCCAAAGAGGGAGCATCTGCTTAAATCTTGGTCTTGAATTATAATTTTGCCAGAGCAGCACCTCTTCCTATGTGAAGCCCACTACTGCTAATTTAACAGTAGCCTTTTCAGGGGAGGGGCATGGAGGGATAGAAAGCACAGGCAGGAAAGAATCCAGCTAAGTGGTCTACACTAGGCAAGGCAAGACAGGTCCTCCCGAGCCAGAGAGTAAACAAAAGAAACTTTTAAAGAAGCACTGATGGAATCAATACCCACACAGGACAGGAGTCAAGATGGCCAACAGACACCAATGTTTCCCAAGTAAGGATCACTGAGGAGCTTGTTCAAATCACAAGAATTATAACCCTGGCCAGTGTAGCTCGGTGGTTAGAATGTCGGCCTGCACATCAAAGGGTCTCAGGTTCCATTCCCAGTCAGGTTCCATATGAGTCAAGGGCTCATACCTGGGTTGCAGGTTCGACCCCCGGCCCCGGTCAGGGCACATGAAGAAGGCAACCAATTAATGCGTCTCTCTCACATCAATGTTTATTTCTTTCTCACTACCCCTCCCTCTCTCCCTTCTACTCTCTCTAAAAAGGAAAATCAATGGAAAAATATCCTCAGGTGAGGATTAACAAAAACAAACAAACAAAAACACAAGAAGTGTAGGTGCCAGCCCTATGGTTTCTAATTCAATAGACCTAGGGTTTTGTTTTGTCACTAGCATGTCCAATCAAATCACTAAACACTCTGTACACTACTTCTCAAGCGAGGAGAGTAAAAGGAAAATCCTTATAGACATGCCATACTTAGTAGGTTCTGATGGTGTACACACTCATATACCACTTGCTTTTGCTCATAGCACCTGCATTCATGTGTGGTGTGTATTCTCAATCTCTCACTCTCACTCCCTCTCTGATGGTAACCATCACATCAAAGGCAAAAGGCAAAATTCTTAAAAGGAACTTAGAAGAAACCTGGTAACCCCATGTGACCCAGGAAGCATAGGTACAAGGATATGAAATACCTCAAATGATTTTCCCAGATGTTACAACCATATAATTATTAAGAAATGAACAGCTGCATGATCCCAGAATCAAATGCTGGTCACTGCCCAGAAGGCAGTCGGACCACTATGAAAAACTGAAAAGACACATCCAACTCATGATGAGATCAAAAGAGAGCACTTGCTCCAGCAACCCGAAGTGTTAAGTGTGGCTGGAAAAAAAAAACAAACACAAAACAATAAATAAAACTTTTCAATTTAGGAGGCACATGTACACATAAGTAGAAGGACTGACCAAGATCCAAGAGAATGAATCCAATAAGCAGGCAGCAGAGAGTAGGTAGCCTGACATAACCACCACATTACGAAACAAGAAAAAACAAAAAGAAAATAGACTATTAGGAGAACAATAACTTTTTTTTTAAAATGGTTTTTTTCCTTTATTGATATACTAGAGAGACAGAGGAAGAGACGGAGAGAGAGATGGAAACTTCAATGAGAGAGAACATTGATTGGCTGCCTCCTGCATGCCCCCCACTGGGGATCAGGCCCACAACTTGGACATGTGTCCCAACCAGGAATCAAACCAGCGATCTCTTAATGCATGGGTCAACACGCAACTGCTGAGCCACACTGGCCAGGCAACAGTAACTTTTAAATGTGAAAATAGCACCTAAGCTGAAGGAGAGCAGGTAGTAGAAGAGAAACCATAATGAAGCAAAAATCTTTCTGCCAAAAAAAAATCCAAAAGAAAAAAAAATGCTAGAAAGGCATAAAAGAGAAGCCCATAGGATGTAACAACCAAAAGGGAAAAAATAAAATAGGGGAACCTGAAATATTTCACCATCATGGGCCAAACTGAAACATTGTGGGGAAGCACTGAAGACAGACATTTTAGAAAAGTTTAGAGAGAATATGTTATCAAAAGGGAGAGAATATCAAATCAGAGCCCTAGTCAAGGTTAAGGGGAATTGGTAATAGGAGGCAGGCAGCAGTAAAATCTCCAAGAAGATTTTATAATTGTGTAGAGTTTTTTGGGTTTGTTTTGAAATGAAGATACCCAAAGAAGCAGATTTCACAACTACAAGCTAAGAATGGTTGTCATACATATGAAGAAGACAAGAACACAAAGGGAGGTAATACAGCATCCCTATCTGACAAATGCTTTTTACCAAGGCAGACATTTTTTTTTCTTTATTGATTTGAGAGAGAGAGAGAGAGAAACATCGACGAAAGAGAACATCAACTGGCTGCCTCCTGCATGCCCCCCACTGGAGATTTGGCCCACAACCTGGGCATGTGCCCTGACTGGGAATCAAACTGATGACCTCTTAGTGCATGGGTCGACGCTCAACCACTGAGCCACACCAGCCGGGCCAAGGTAGACACTGTTTAAAAAATTAACCTTGAGCCCTGGTTGGAGCGTCGGCCTGTGTACCAAAGGGTCTCAGATTCAATTCCCAGTCAACGGTGTGTAACTGGGTTGCGAGTTCGACCCCCAGCCCCAGTTGGAGTTGTGTGCAGGAGGCAGCCAATCAATGTGTCTCTCTTGCATTGATGTTTCTCTCTCTCCCTCACCTCCCTCACTCCCTTCACTCTGTCTAAAAATCAATGGAAAAAATATCCTCGGGTGAGTATTAACAAAAATAAATAAATAAACAAATAAAATAAAAAGTTAACCTTGAAAATGACCAGACAGGTTGTGCATCCAGTGGACAAGTTCCCCAGAATCAAATCATGAACAACACAGCATGAAACCTGCCCATTTCTTCACGGTTGGACTCTACCATCAAGACAGTAAATTAGAAACTCAAGATTAAGGTCTCAGTTAGCCCTGACCGGTTTGGCTCAGCGGTTAGAGTGTCGACCCATGGACCAGAGAGTCCCGGGTTCAGTTCCCGCTAAGGGTACGTATCTCGGTTGCAATTTGTCCCGGGCCCCGGTTGGGGTGCGTGTGGGTGGCAACCACTCGATGTGTCTCTTTCACATTGATGTTTCTCTCTCTCTCCCTCCTACTCTATCTGATAAAAAAAAAAAAAAAAAAAAAAGGTCTCAGTTAAACTAAATCTGGAAGTACTCCCCAGGCTTCTTTGGTTCACAGTGCCTGGTGACCTGGAAGCAATTATGACTTTAAAAAATGAGAGCCAGAAAATATTCATCTTGAAGTCTGGTCCTGAGTCTATCCTCCAGAGGATAGGCATGGCCAGTAGACAGTTTATGAAGGAGGGTTGGGTCAGTGATGAGTAATGAGTAAAGAAAACCAACTTTGGGACCTACTGCTCCAATAGAAATCTAGAGCTCTGGGTGAAGTGCCCATTAGATAGAGACATTCACATTCAAACTTCACAGAAGCAAAGAAGAGACCACCCATTACCCCACTTTGGGAAAAGCAACATCTAAGATACATCCAAGGAGATCCAAGAGACTATTGACATTGAAATCCTAGAGCTAAAGTGAAGAGGCCATGACACCCAGTCACCACAGTGCCTTTAGAGAGAGGTCAAAACATCTTCAAATTATTGTTTTCAATAGGAAAGTGTACACATACCCAATAAAAATAACTTTACCACTCTGGCTGGTTTGGCTCAGTTGTTAGAGTGTCGGCCCTTGACCGGAGAGTCCTGGGTTCGGTTCCCGCTAAGGGCACATACCTCGGTTGCAGTTTGTCCCCGGCCCCAGGTGGGGTCGTGTGGGTGGCAACCAGTCAATATGTCTCTCTCACGTTGATGTTTCTCTCTCTCTCTTCCTCCCTCTCTCCCTCCCGCTCTATCTGAAGATAAATGCAAAAAAGTCCTCGGGTGAGAATAAAAAAAAGAATAACTTTACCTGCTTTAGATATGGAACCCCTACCACAGATCTTACCCTTCTTGTCACTGCCTTCTTCCATGTGTATTCAACAAGAGACTAACATTCCTGTTTTCCCTACTTAATTATATATGCCAAACCTCAACCCTCTAATGAAGAAGTTATCCAATGTAAATTGTTCTAATTTACTAATTTACCATATGAGGGTATTCTAATATTCTCATCAGCATTCCCCCCTGTATCTATATCCCCTCCTCTTCCCTTACCATACTTTACTTCCCTACCTAATCACTTTACTTTGCTTCCCTTCATGAAAAACAGTTTCCTCTATAACCACATACAAACATATACACACACAAAATCAACAGTAAATAATCCATTGGGCAATTTAAAGGAGGCCCTTTGCACTGTTCATCTCAACCTTCTGTCAGACAATCTGTTCTAGCACTTTCTAGTTCCCCTGTTTTTTTGTTTGTTTTTGCTATCTAAATATTTCCACTGGTTTTATCCCAAGGGATCAGTCTTACAAGGGACATTGGATCCTGTGCCCAGATACAGTAATTCCTGTAATTTAACGAGAGGGCTAAGTAGTTGCCTGTACACAGCTCTAGCATGGACAACTTCATAGACCACTTGGGTACCTCCATCTTTAAAAACCTTGCCCATAGCCCTGGCCGGGTAGCTTAGATGGTTGAAGCTTCATCCCTATAAACCAGGGTTGAGGGTTCCATCCCTGGTCACGTCACATGCAGGAATTAGTAAGTACATGACTAAATGGAACAACAAATCAATGTTTGTGCCAGTTTACTCACTCTCCCGCCCCCCCTCTAAAATCAATAAATAGAAAACAAAAATTTTAAAAATAAAAATAAAATTAAAAAAACCCTGCTATAAACATTTATGAGACCAGAAACAAAGGAATGTTAACTATCTGTTCAATACATGAGAGCTTACCCATTTAAATGAATGTAGTTACCTCCAATAGTCACCATGGGAGGCCAGACATTCATCTCAATGGAGTGGCCAGGGCTTACAATCTCACTGGAACTCTTCTTCCATGAGCATTACCATCCAAACCTTTTTCAACCCAAACCACACCCCTTTCAATGTCCTCACTAGGGTGGAATCTCCATCCATTCAATCTAATGCTTAAAAACTGCCAAAATCCATTTGGAATGCTCTAATCACAGAGCAGCAACACCCTTGAAGTGTGATATACTCAGGTGGGGGGAAAATTTGGAGAGCATCTTCAGCCCCTACTTCTCAACCATCTCAGGTACCTCACTATATCCATTTACTATGTCATCTGCAAAATGAGAATAAACTAGTCCCTAATTAAAACTGAGAATAACACGAAAGTATTTGAAAGGACCAAAGGTAATCAGTTCCAACAATGAAATAAGCAAACTCAAAAGTTTTAATCTCTCATTTATATTTCCTTATTTTAATAATTCTCACCTGAGGATATTTTTTTCCATTGACTTTTTTAGATAGAGTGGAAGGAAGGGAGGAAGGGGGAGAGAAACATCCATGCAAGAGAGACACATCGATTGGCTGCCCTTCCGCATGACCCAGACTAGGGCTAGGGATCAATCCTGCAACCCAGGTACATGCTCCTGATTGGGAATTGAACCCACGACCCTTCAATCCAAGGGCCAACGCTCCAACCACTGAGCCAAACCGGCCAGGACCCTCATTTATATTTTCATGCTACCAAGTCGATGTAGTTCTTCTACCCACTGCCATGATATTTTTTCAAATAGTATTCACTTCCATTTCCTGCTGCAAGGAAATTAATTTACTCCATTTAAGAAAAACACCTCATCACATCTTTATACTAGATCTAGGATCTAACTACAAGATTTTGTACAATTTCTAGATGTCATAGATATCAAGAAAACCTAAGCAATCACTACAAAATTAATCAGTCCTTTTCAAAATGCAAAGCCACCTCAAAATGTCACTCTAAGTAACCAGTCATTTTTTGAGCACTTCTCACTTCTACTAGATCCTCAGTCTTGGTCTTCAGTAGGGTCACGTGAATATTTGTGTGTCTTTCCCATTCCAAAGTTGAGTCACTGTAATTTAAGACTTGAATCCCTTTTGTGATGCTTCTGTGTCCTCCCTGCCATGGACTATGACAGTGGCCCTCAGCTCTCTCCATTTTAACATACTGTATTCATGACATGGAATTTTTTATCGAAAGAGGAGTCCTCCTCACCAAACTTTGGCTTTTTTTAAGTCTCCTGGACCTCTTACACAAATATTTAGAGAGGTCATTATCAGGCTATTTCTTCTATTCCCTCACCCCAGACTATGGGCTCAACTCATTTTATATATATTACTCATTCAAAGGCGCGCGCGCGCGCGTGCACACGCGCACACACACACACACGCACACACACTATTAGCTCACACAATTTCAAACTGTCAATATTGGCTCAACCTGCTACCAGTCTACAGGTCCCTTAAGGCAAGAAAGAATATTTTAGACTTCTTTTTTTTTTAATTCTCACCTAAGGACATGCTTATTGAATTTTAGAGAGAGGGGAAGGAGGGGAGATAGAAGGAGGAAGGGAGGGGGAGAGAGAGAGATAGAAACATCAATGTGAGAGAGAACATTGACTGGTTGCCTTCCATACATGCCCCAACCTAGGATCAAACCAACAACCTTCCAGTGTGCGGGGACGATGCTCCAACCAACTTAGCCATATGGGCTAGGGCAAAATATTTTCTATTTCTTTTCATTGCCCTCCTAATATTGTCTAGCATGATACAAAGCACACAATAGGTACTCAATAAATACTTGCTAAAATACTGGAACAAACTGAAATCTTCTCCATGTCATATGGCAACCAAGAATCCTGTATAAAAAGCATGGGGCCTATGGATTCCTTTTACTTCCCTTGCTCTCTTAAACTTTCTCTTTTTTTGTTTCTTAGTTCCACAATAGAGACAATCACAGAAATAAAATATGCCCTGGCCGGTTTGGCTCAGAGGTTAGAGCATCAGCCCGCGGACCAAAGAGTCTAGAGTTTGATTCCAGTCAAAGGCATGTACCTTGGCTCCGGTTCGGTCCCCAGCCCTGGTCGGAGTCATGTGGGAGGCAACCAGTCAACATCCGTCTCTCCTGTCAATGTTTCTTTCTCTCTCTCTCCCACTTTAGCTGAAGATAAATGGAAAAATTTCCTCGGGTGAGGATTAAGAAAATAAATAAACAGCCCAGCTGGTGTGGCTCAGTGGTTGAATGTCAACCTAAGCACCAAAGAGGTCACCAGTTTGATTCCAGGTCGGGGCACATGCCCAGGTTATGGGCCAAATCCCCAGTCGGGGGCATGCAGGAGGTGGCCAATCCATGCTCTCTCATCAATGTTCTATCTCTCCCTCTCCCTTCCTTTCTCTCTATAAAATCAATAAAGAAAAAAAAATAAATCAACTGATTACTTTAATTGGGTGGGGCAAAACAATAAAATCAACTTCCAAGTATCTGAATGTTTAGCCACAGCTAATTGTTAAACCCAGCCAACTTATAGTAGATGTGTGTTCAAGGAACAACTCATTTTAATATTTGCATAAGCAGAATATAAATCTGCTGGGGGGGATCAGATAGAGAATTATACATTTGCAGTCAACAAAATTATAGTTGACTCTTGAACAATACATTTGAACTGCTCAGGTCCATTTATATGTAGATTTTTTTCAACAAATATACAGTTGGCCCTCCATATCCTTTGATTTAACTTACCAGGTACCAAAAATAGTATTTTCCATCCAAGTTTGGGAATCCACAGATACAGAGGACTGACTATATGCATTGTTCTACACTATTTTATATAAGGGACTTGAGCATGTACAGATTTTGGTGTCTGTGGGGGGCCCTGGAATCAATCCCCTGCAGATACCAAGGGACAACTATATTTAAGTTTTTGGAGAGTCAAAAGTCATACTCAAATTTTTGACTGTGCAGGATCGGTGCCCCTAACCCCTACATTGTCCAAGGGTCAATTGTAATTTGTTAACTCATCTGTTTTTGTTGTTGTTGTTGTTGTTGTTGTTCAGATAGAGTGGGAGGGAGAGAGAGGAAGAGAGAGAGAGCGAAACATCGAATGAAAGGGATATACCGAGTGGCTGCCACCCCCACGACCCAACCAGGGCCAGGGACAAACTGCAACCAAGGTACGTGCCCTCAGTGGGAACCGAACCCGGGTCTCTCTGGACCACAGGCCGACGCTCTAACCACTGAGCCAAACCGGCCAGGGCAACTCATCTGTTTTAAACTGACCTGCTATCACTCTTTCCCTTTACTGGTAGAACTGACTGTTGGCATCAAAGTCCACTCTCGCTACAGAAAAAGACTGACTCTATTTTACAGCCCACCTTTTTTCTCTGCTCAGAAGTTTGTTTTGGTGGTACCTGAGCTATTTGAGATGTTATTCTCTCCCATTCAATTTCTGATGAACATCCTTTTCACAGAGCCATACCAAGTCCATGCTCTATATACCAGCTTTGTAGAACTTCCAGATGTCAGAGACAGCTGGAAAGCCCAACCAGTCATAATTAAACACAGCAGCCCTTTTCAGAAAGCAATGGTTTTTCAAAATGTCACCCCCAGTAAACTAGGCTTGGGGTCATTTTTTTTAGCATGGCCCAAAATGTCCCCTGAAGTTGCAACTGGATATACACTCATCAGTACCTGCCCTGAAATACTGAACAGTGTTATACCACAGCTGTTAAAGAAGCTTCCACTTCCACCTCAAAGATGGATGCAATAATGTGGTGATGAGCCAAGCTATTTCTTCCTACCACATTGTAAATGCTAAATATGTACTAATACAACAGGAATGTGGAGAAAGAGCAAGGAGAATCAAGATATAAGGGGAGTGCTCAGGAATCAAGTTTACCATAGTATAACATAAAAGGTACTGTTGTAGGACACAATTGAATAAGAAAAACTAGACTATAACATAATAACAGATGTCATTTATTGGGAACCTGATATGGACCTGACACTATACACATCATCTCATATAATCCTAATAGCCCTACGAGACTGGGATTATCATCTCCATTTTATAGATGAACAAACTGAGATTCAAGAAAGTTAACTGACTTGCATCCTACCATCCAGCTAGGAAGTAGAAGAGAAAGGACTCTAACCTGAGGCTATATGTCTCCAAAGTCCCACATAATTCTAATGCATGCTAAAATTTAAGAACCACTGTAAGATACTAACCCATATGGTACAATGAAATTAAACCAAGTAAAGCCTCATCACCAAAAGATATCTAAGCACCTCATGGGTCCAGGTAGACAGTAAACTGCCTCCTCTCAGGGATTAGGGTCACGTACAGTGCACTTCTCTAAAGAACTTGGAAAAATAGAAAATACAAAAACTGCTTGTTCTCTATCCCTGGACATCAGCATTATAAAACTCAACTGTACCCTTAAATGGCACTAACAGTAAGATTTCTAGGCATACCTTAGCAATGAGGTAACCAAATTTTGTTTCCTAGCAGACAGTCAATAAAGAAGCCCAACACACAAAGCTTTGCCTGCCCCATCAGTACTCTCAATTCTTCACAAACACTTAGCTTAATTAAGGTCTTCTTAAAATCCAAATAAAGATGCATCCCGCCTCACATACTCCTACAAATAAATCTGAAAATTACCACATTTTACAAATAATAAATAATCTCTCTTCAAACTCATCACCATTCATTGAGCAGGGAAAATATGACCTTGACATGCAGCCTGTAGCCACTTTTTAAACAATTATCCATTTTTAAATGTTTTATGGGGAAAGGGTGGCTTCTGCTTAAAAAACAAACAAACAAACAAACAAAAAAAAAAACGGAAACAGCCCAGCCAGTGTGCTCAGTGGATTGAACATCGCCCCATGGATCCTGGTTCAATTCTGGGTCAGGGCACATACCCAGGTTGTAGGCTCGATCCCCAGTGAGGGGCATGCAGGAGGCAGTTGATTGATGTTCTCTCTCACATCGATGTTTCTATCTCTCTCTCCCTTCCTCTCTCTCTAAAAAAATCAACAAAAACATATTTAAAAAAAAAACAACAGGGAAAGAGAATACATTTGAATTATGGGAATAGAAATAGTTAAAGCTTACCGTTGACCAGAATTCAACTTCAGTTCACATAAGGAAGTTTTTATCATAAAAAAGATTGCTTTTAAGTTATGAACAGTGAGAAAGGAAAGATTTGGAAAGAGAACAGTTTCTACATTATTTTAAGGATGACCATTCAAAAACTGGCATTAATAAAGCCTAGTTTGCGTGTGAGGCTATGTAAAACTACTAACATCCTAGTGGCCAAAAGGTAGATTGTCTCTTATTACCTCCCTCTTTGGCAGTCTTGAAGCCAAACCTTCTGGTAAGCATAGACTCATACCTAACTACAACACCAGCAGAGTGAAATGTCCTTTCTTTTTAAAAACTCAAAGGTCTAGAGTCTTCCATACCCCTTACATAATCATCAGTGGCTTCTCCTATCTATTTTATCCTATCAACAATGCCCACTTCCCCAGCTTTCTCTCTGTTCCACTCTAGGGTTCACTTTCCAACCCAACTCAACCATGAACTCCTCCTCTCTCAATCCCAGATGCTGGTTGATGCTGGAAAACAACTCCCTATCTGCTGTGGCCCTTCTATTCCATCTCAAACTTAATTCAGTCTAGAATCAATGAACCACTCCAGATGTCCAACTCCTGATCGTCCTCCATGGCCCTACCCCACCCTCTAATTCTGGCCCAAGCCTCTCAGATCACTGTTCTTTATCCTGTTTCACTCTGGAATTTCCATCATTCACCTCCCTATGTCTAGAATTTTTCATACTTGCAGACTGGAAAACTGGTGTATTCCCACTTTCTCCTTCTTTCAAGGCCATTCTATTTAGGACCATGAATTCCTTTCCCCATTCGGTATCCTTATTAATGCTAAGACTTGTAAGCTGTGGCTCTCAGCTAACTTCTGCTTCCTTGGCCCTCCCAAGGTAGTGGCTACCAAAGGCAAGTTTTTACCTTCTCCGACACCAGCTTGATTCATGTCTTCTTTCTCTCAAATTCTGTTTTTTTTTTTTTTTTGCCTGTATACTATCTCTAGATTCTCTATTTCCTTATGGGTAAATATTTTTTTATTTCTTCTTTCATGCCAGTTTCTCTCCATCCCTATTTTTACCCAAGATCTCTCTTCTCTCTTGCTTCAGGCTTTGTGATTCCAGCATGGAAGTGTAAATAGCCTTAAAGTTTCTTCAAACTTTACTTAGGAAAACATTATCCTGGAGAGTTCAAGGTTCTGCTTTTTCCTTAGCTGGTCCTAACATGGGACCAGTGATGATCACCTTTCTTCCCCCTTCACTACCCAACCAACCCTCTCCTTGACTTCTCTTTTTTTTAAATCCTCCCCAGAGGATATTTTTCCATTGACTTTAGAGTGGGAGAAAGGGGGAGAGAGAGAGACAGACAGACAGACAGACACTGATGAGAGATACATCAACTGGGCATGACCGAGACCGGGGATCAAACCTGCAACCCAGGCACCTGCCCTTAACTGGGAACCGAACCCCAAGACCCTCTGGTCCGAGGGCCAACACTCTAACTGCTGAGCCAAACCAGCCAGGGCCTGACTTCTCTTTTTACCTCCCTTCTTTCTAGTGTTCAAGTTCTTTCCTCTCATAACTCTGCTCCCCTAAAAGAACTACCTCTCTAAAATCCATTATCCAGATTTCTCATATGAGATCCTCTACCACCTGTATGAAACTTCTTTTCCCCCTATGTAGTGAATTGCAGCATGATTAAAGCAAAGAGATCCTTGGAGGAATCCCCTTTGCTTCCCAAGAAACTCTATGCCGCAGAAGAAAGGGATCCTCCCTCTCCTCTTCTGGTAAATCAAAATAGTCGGATCTAGGAGTGCCCTTGGTACAGCCCCCATTTCTTCTGGAACTCCCCTCCACTTTGCCCAATCCAGATTCCAATGGCAGAGTCTTACCAGGGATTCAGCTTTCCTCTGCCCTAACCCAACAATTTGCCATCTTTTCTTTGTTGGCATATTCTAAAGAACTAGTCCTCCTTAACTCAGATATCCGAGCCCCCTCCTCTTCCTCTATCAATGACTTCTCAGAGCCAAAATGGAAACATGCCTACCTTTGTTGCAAAGCTGGTAACACCCTCAGCCCTCTTAAAAGTTAATTTGAGTTGTGCCCCACAGCCTATGCCTCTCACTCCCCACATCTACCCCAAGGGAAGCTGCCTTAGTTGCCCTTTCAAAAGATGAGTCTAGCCCTGGCCAATTTGGCTCAGCAGTTAGAGCATCAGCACGCAGACCAAAGAGTCTGGGGTTCGATTCCAATCAAGGGCATACATCTCAGTTGCATTTCGATCCAGGACCCCCGACCAGGGCCACGGGGGAGGCAACCAAATAGATGTGAGACCCATTGATGTTTCTCTCTCTCCCTCCCTCCTACTTTATCTGAAAACCAATGGAGAAATATCCTGGGGTAAGGATTAAAAAAATAAGTAAAAGATGAGTCTATCAATATCCACATGGCTAAGTAAAGACGGATATGTCCCACCTAAACTCTGTATCAATCTTTGGATTTTCTGGATTCGAGTCACCAAGCTCCCTGATCCTCCTAACTCTCCAGTCTTTCCTACTAACTTTGCTTCTCCATCAAAATTTTACAAGTTCCTCCCCCAATCTTTTACTCCTATTTGGAGCCTCTGATCTACTCCCCAGTGGAATCCTCCAAATTTCCTTCCTACATACTATCCTCTTTGGTACCACATGGTGACATCACCATCCAATTTGAGTACTCTGGTACTAAACTAAACTCTGCTCCATTGTGCTGCCTACCATCTCCCCCCAAAATAAAATTCCCTCTATCCCAACTTTCAAGGATAGGAGAGGAAAACAGAGAACTAGATGACCTTTAAAGTCCCTTCAACCTTGGAATATTATTATCAACCTAATCTACTCAGAACCCAAAATCTATCCTCCCTTCATTTCCCCCCAAAAACGTTTCAACAGCGTGAGCCTGCTCCTGCCCCCAGGGCTGCCCCTTCCACACTGTGCTATGAGGGTAATGCTAATCTACAGCTGCACCTCCAGAAGTCTCACCAAAGACTTTTGCAATAATATCCCACCTCTGTACCACGGGGACGACCTACAAACTGCCTTGAGAGTATTCAGCTATCACACAAGTTGCCAGGCCCCCTTCCCACACTCACCTAAAGAGGTCCTAAATCCTGGGTTAGATGGGTCCTAGGCAAAAGATGCCTTTCCTTACCGTCTACTCTGGCACACACCAAGAATGCTTAAGTATCTCCACGTCGACAGCTTCTACAGCCAACGTTTAACATTTCAAAACAATAAAACAAAACATAGTGCTTCCACTGGGGAAGGGGGGAGGTGTGGGCGGAACAGAAGGGCACCCCCACTGCCCTGTGCTGTTGGTCTTACTGGCTTACGGTGAGCTTCCCTCCCACCTTTCCCCTCAACCACATCTTTCCCCACAGCAATCTCCCGCACCTCCATAACATGAAATCCCCAGCTGAGGTGCGGCCAGCTCCTCCCAGCCTTGCCCCGGACGTCCCTCTGGCCCAGTCTTCCTCTCGGCGGGACCCTGAAGAGGAAGGCCCCCTCCACCGTCCAGTTCACATCCCGATCCCTTCCAGGGCTAATGGGCGCCCCTGCAGGGTTCCGTCCCGAAGAACAACCACGAGGAGTCAAGCCCACGAGATCCGTCGCGGGACCAAATCCCCCCACACACACACACACACTCCTTCCTTCTCCCAGCACCTCGTTCTCCACGCACCGGCACCGGCCCCAGGGCTCTCCGTGGTCTTGGTCGCGGCTCGTACCGCCCCCCGTCGGGGCTCCACCCCCCCTGCCTGCTCCCGCCCCCAGGACTGCCCCTTCCCCACCGTGCTCAGCCTGCGCCCTCTGCCCCGGCACGGGACTCCCTCTGGCCTCGGTTCCCCGCCCAGAAGCGGCGGCAGCGGCGGCAACGGCTGCGGCGGCCCCAGCAGGAGGAGCGGCGGCGGCGGCGGTGGCGCCGCCGCCCCGGCCCCGCCCCGCCGCCCGCCGGAGCCCCACGCCCCGCCCGCCCGCCCCGCTGCCGGACTGCTCCCCCCTCCAAACCCACCGCTAAGCACCCCCACGCCCCAGCCGCGATCCGCTCAAATCCAGCTCCACTGGGCCTGCTGTCCATTCCTCACGCCCCTAAGGACCAGGGTGGGGGAGCCCTGGGGTTCCCGGCCATCCCTCGCCCTCCTTCTCCAAGGGCTGGGGAATTGCCCCTGATCCCGAAACCCAGCCCCGTAACCGGAGCCTCCCTCCTTCCCAGCCCTCGGCTTTGCTCTCAAACCACTTGCCTCCAGGCCTGGCGCGAAGCGGGCAGAGAGCTTGCACGCCGGGTTTCCCCCCTGGCTTGCCGGGGCTAGTGGGAATTGCCCCCATCTCATCCCCCTTCCATTTAAGACCCCCTTCCTGCTGCGCCCGGCCTGGCGGGCCCCGCTCGTAAAGCGAGGGCAGCGGGGCCAGGGCGCTCCGAAGTCATCCCCCGCCTTTTTTCCAGGGACTCGGATAATTGCCCCTGCCCCCATCACAGCACTCCCACTCCCGAACCCAGGCCCCACCACCACCTAGGGGTACCCCTTACCCTACGGTTCCTGCACCCCAACACTGGGGAGAACGCAGCCCTGAAGAGCACCCGTCGCACCTCCCCTCTGAGATTGGAAGGTATTTTCTCCCGGTCTCTTAAAGACTTCATCACGGACAGTATCCCCCCCCCAAAAAAAAACAAGACCTTTCTCTACCAGCCCTACTGGCCACCCTCCCTTCAGATCGTCGGATCCCTGGATCTGGGGGTTGGGGCCAGGTAGTTAACAAAACCGTAGCCTCCACCTCCTTTTCTGAGGAGTGGGGTAATTCCAATGGTTTCCCCCCCTACAATCAACCAGACCCCCCGTTTCCATGGAGACCCCCGCCCAGCCGGTGAGAAGACTCTTTCAAATCCTAGCGAACAAGTCTCACCTGGCTGAGGGAGAGGGGTGAGGTGGGGGTAGGGTAGGGCAGGAATGGGGTACGAAGGTGGGAAGTGGAGAGGAGCAGTCCCGAAGGGAGGGGCGAGAAGAGAGCAAGCTCCAGAGAGCACGACGTCCGTCCGGGGACACGAAGAGGACGGCGCCCCCGGGGGGTAGCTGAGCGGCCACGGGGAGAAGAAGGGACAAGGTTGAGGAAAGGCTTAAGATGAAAAGAAACGGGGCGGGGGGGGATAAGAAAAAGCCGGGGAGCCAAAAGGGGTGGAGGGGTTGGGGGAGAGAAAAAAAAGACGCACCTGTTCCCGGGTCGGCTCCGCGGGGAGGCTCAGGCCGCCACCCCGGCTCTCTCTTACCCCCTCAGTACCTCCACCCGCCTTATACTGCCCGGATCTGATGCCCCCTCCGCTCCTTATCGCCACCGACCTCTTTCTCGTCTCTCTCCGCGGCGGCGGCGGTCGGACTCTAGGAACTGAGAGGAAGAAGGGAGGGCTCAGTAAAGCGGAGGAGAGACAGAGCCACACACTGGCAGCAACCGCGGCGAGCGAAAGAGTGAAGGGGAGAGCGGTGTGTGTGTGTCTGGTGTGTGCGAGCGAAGCCTGGTGGAGTGGGTGCCGGTCGCAGGGCTCGACGGGAAGTGGAGTCCGGCGGGGTCCGCGGGCGGCGCCATCCCCGGCTCCATGGGACTACAACTCCCAGAATGCCGCCTGTCCTGGGGGAGGAATGGGGAGGAGGAGGCTAAGGGAGGGAGTAAGCGAGAGAGGGAGGGACGAAAGCAGGGAGCAAGCGGCAGCAAAGGGGGCAGAGCCAAGCAGCCCCGGTGACACTGGGAGGGGAGGGGAGGGGAAAAGGAGGGGGATCACTGCGAGGACCGAGCGGATTCCGGAGAGGGAGGCAGCGGTGGCTGAAGCAAGCCAGGCAAAAAGCTAGACTCCCGAAAAAGGCGGAAGAGCTAAATCTGAGGGGCTGCAAGAGCCCCACGGCCCCCCCCCCTCGACGCCCCTGGAAGGGGGAGATTTAGGAAAGGAAAAGATCAGTGCACCAAGGCCTAAGGGTTCTCCTTCTTCCAACGTTCTCCACCTTATGCCCGACCTGACTTTCTCAGGCCACTGGTGCCTGATACAGTGTGCAAATCCAGAGACCCCAGATCTTCCCAGCTGGGCATCACAGAGCAGACGCATTGAGTCCTCTTCTCCCAAGGGTCTGAGGGAGGCTCCCCTTGCTGACAGGGCGTGACTCCCCTCATCTTCCCGCCACCCCCCACCCCCCGTCGTCGCCACCCCTCCATCTCCCTACCCGGAATCCCTCCCCTGAAGCCCAGGCTCGCGTCTCCCTCCCCGCCAAGAAACGAAGTCCCTCCTGGAGCGACTACCCAGCCAGCTCCCTTATGATGGGTCCCTACCACCAGTATCCCCTTCTTATCGTTGTCCCCCTCACCGAGGTAGTAGTGGGGGCGACCCGAGTTGGACCAGTGGCTACTTTCCCTCTGAGACTAGCCGTCCTTGGCACACCGACCCTGTGTAGAGATAGAGAAGCACATTAATACTCTCGTTTCCCCCCACTCAAGTTCGTTTCCCCGTGGAAATAGCTCATAAGGAAAGGGGTTGTAGTGGAAGTGAGCTGGGGAGGTGAATCCCAATCCTCAAACCTCACCCAGGGCATGGAAATTCGGGGTTCGTCCCTTTCCTTAAAAGCCATCAAATCATTTGGGGGAGGTTGGTTGGTAGTAGATTATCTAAACCTTAATGTCCACGCGACTCGAAGCGACGCTACATGTAAGAATAAGATACGAACTAGGCTGCCGTGGCGGAAGGAAAAGTATACTCCTCCACCCTCAAACATATACCCCTAAGAGAGTCAGATGGCCAAAGGATGGGGGAAGCGGTGGGAGTGCTGGAGAGTCAAAGGGTTGTGGCGGGGAGGGTCCTAGGCCCCCTGTGAGCAGAATCCAGATGCTAAGAAGTGGGTGGGAGGTTTGGTATAATTGTCTTTTCCTCAATTTTCCCTGAATTGCCGCTGAACACCGTTCAACACTCGTAGTTGCTTACCAGTCAGTCCCCTAGCCCCATTTGTGCGCTTGAGGCGGCGGGAGCCCGGGAAGCCCGGGCACAAACTCCGCGGAAGCTGGCCTTCCCCGCTGCTGCGCTGCTGCGGGCCTCCCTCCCTCCGCTGGCGGCCCCGCGGATCTACCTTCGCCCCCGGCAGAGGCCAGACCCCGCTCGCAACTCCACGCCCCTACTCCACCCCCCGCTCCCCCTCCCCTCGCCCTCACCCCGCGGGTCCGACCCAGCCCCTAGCGCCGCCCCGCCCTACAGCTCGGTCCGGAGCCCAGCAAGTGCCCCGAACTCGCCCCCCGCCCCCACGCCCAGGCCGGTCCAGCCGGGCCTGATTTCCCCCTCCCGCGGAGCCCCGCCCCCGAATCCACGTCCTACTTCGCCACCCAACTCGGCCCGGTCCGGATTCGGCCCGCGCCCGGACCACCGGAGTCCCCGGTTCGGTTCGGTATATGGCCACCCACCCCGCCCTTGCCTGGGTGCTGGCCTGGCCCGCTGCCTGCGACCGCCGATCTGGCCCAGGCGGGCGGTCCAGGTCCAGGTCCCGGTGCCGGCCTCGGTCCCGGCGGCGTTGCCGCGTCTCGCCACGAGGGCTCGGTCCACGCAAGATCCGAACCCGCGCTGGGTGGGGGCCGCGGAAAGCAAGTTTCTTTATCTTCCCTCCGCCCCCGCGGCAGGGCCGCACCGTCCCCCCACCCCCCACCGCGCCCCCTTCACCTGGACAGAGCCCCCGACCACTGTCGCAACTTTGCTCTTCTCCACGCCGCCGGGGAAGCGGGCGAAGCGGGAGGAGGAGGGAGGTGGCAGGGGGGGTGTTGCTGGGATCAGGCCGCTGGGCTCTGGGAGGACACGTGGGGGAGGAGGGGAAGGAGGAGGAGGAAGGGGGGGCGGGCCTGCAGTTCTCGGGGCTCCCCCTGCCAGCCCCGGGAAAGCCGGAACCTCGCCGGGCAGCCGCAGACCCCGCACTGGCCACGGGGGAAGAACAGAGCCACCTTCCCCTGCCAGCCCCCGGCTCCACGAAGGGGGGTGGCGAGCAACGCTGCTCGGGGTCGGAGATCGAGCGTTTTTGCTCCTGCTTTATGTATGATCCTCTCAGTTTAGACTCAGTGTACTGGGGTGGGGTGGGCGTAGGGTATTGCATGCTTGGGGGGGCTCCCTCACCAGATGCCCCGCCCCTCTCCTGGCCCCCCACTTCCCTGACCCGGGCGACCTCAGTGCGTGACTCCGACTCTCGGGCACCGAAGCAGCCGGCGGGCGCAGCCCCAGCCCCGAAGTGGGACAGGTGCTGGGGAAGGAAAAATGCCGGGGCTCACTGCCTCGTCTTGCGTCTCCCGGGCGGCCCACTCTCCGGGGCAACTTCTGGGGCCGCAACCCCCCTAGGCCGCCCTGAAAAGGCAGCCCCCGGCCTGGGCGTGGAGGCTTGGGGGGGGGTGCTGGAGTGAGAGGCCCGAGGGAGGAAGAAGGAGGATGACAACGGAAGGTCGGTAAAGGGGGGTGCCTGCAGGACTCTGGGGCGAAAACCTGGCTCGAAGAGGACTGGGCTTCTGCCCGCCGTCCCTGGGCTCCTCAGGCATCAAATCCAGCCCCTTGACCCTTGCCCTTTACCCTAACGACTCCCCTTCTGGCCAAAGGAATAAATCCTCCTACATGTTTACATCCCAGGCCATCCCCAGAACTGAAGGGCTGAGAAGCCTGTGGTCCGCATTGGAACTCTAATGACTTTACATTAGCTTTGAGAAGGAGAGCAGCTTTCGAAGGAGCTGAAGCTGCCGGCAGACTTCCTTTCACTCTTAGGGTCTTTCTTAGCAGCTCCAACCCTGAGCCCCTGTTGGAGACTTCAAAGGCAGCGCCTTAGCCTAGAGGGTATTAGGGGAGGTGCCCAGCAGTTCCAGGAGGGTTCAGAGCATTGTAAACGGAATGTGAAATGAATAACAGGAATTTGGAAAAAAATCTTTATGTGCAGATATATTGATATAATTTATTATATATTTATATATACTAAGGAAGCCAGAAGGTCATTTGGATTAGAAGGAAGCCCTGCTGGATTAATGTCTTCCTCCTCCTCTCTGCCCCCCTCCTTTATGTAGGCCCAGAGGTTCCACCTCTAAGCTATGGGGTATCTTCTCTCCTTTGGAATAACTTTAGAGATGGCAGTTGAGACTTGCCTGGTATGTCTCCCTCACCTGGTTTGAAGGATGTGTGTGAGTATTGCGGAGGATGGCAAGCCATTAAGGCTGCAGTGGCTTTGCTGCTGTCTGAGGCCTTCTTGCTGTCCTCACCAACCTCAAATCTATTGCTAGCAATGGGGACATAATGCTTGTCATTTTACTTTGCTTTGGGAACATCTGTTTTACTTGACCACTCTCACCTTGCCATGCACTCCACACATACACACCTTAAAAAGATTTTGACCTAAGAAGCATCGAGGAACAGTGAAGATTTGGAAATTATTTGTTTAAGCTAATCAACATATGAACTAAAAAATGCATTATTAAGTGGGGCGGGGTGGAAATCACCTCTATTGAGCCTGATAATGCAGGCCCCACCAGTTCTGCTTTGATTTGGGTTGGTTGTCTTCACTGATTTTAATTAACCTGGTAATTACTAAATCTCTGCTTCTCCTAAGGCCCTTAGGGCTTTAGGGCTACTTTGCTTTTTGGATTGAGGCTGAAATGGGTTCTGGAACCCTTTGTTCCCACTCGTCTGTCTCACCATTTGGCTGCATCATTTATCTGGTGAAATGAAGGTAGGGGCAAGACGGTTGTTTCCTGGCTGAAGCTCTAGCTTCTCTGAGTCCTTTCCTGTTGGGGGCCACGCTTCCTGCCCTACAGGAGACGATGGGAAACCAAGGAGCAGGGTGGGGAGAGTTTGTAAAGAATGTAAATATTAATGATTATTTTATTTGAGGCTAGAACCACAGCATAATCATAATAATAATACCTTACCTTTGTACACCATTGGAGTGTTTACAAAGCCCTCTCACTTGCATTATTTCATTTGTTTCTCACTACAATTCTCAATTTTGTAATTGAGGAAACTGAGTCTATGAATGTCTGTAAGTGGCTTGCTCAAGCTCACACAGCTAGTGGTCTCTTGAACTAGGACTCAATGGCAGAAGTCCTCACTTCATATCCAGAGTTCTTTTCAATATGGGATGGTGCCTCCATTTACTGTCAAGATATTCCTTTCCAGGGAGGTTTTTCTCTAATTGTTTCTCCCATCAATAACTGCTACTGGTCTGGGCCTGGGCAGCTTGGTGTAAAGAAAAGAGGATTGTTTGGGGAGTTCTGAGGACCAGATCCTAGTCCTGCCTTGTGGATAGCTAGCAGTGGAGCCTCAAGTGAGCACCAGCCTGGTGTAGCACCAGCCTGATGCCAGGTACTGTGTTTTGGGTCTTCCCCCCATTCTAAAATATGGAAATCAATGCACCTGTCTTACCTTCCTCACAGGACACCCTTGAGCATCAAATGAGATAATGGATGGGAAAGAATTTTGTACACTGTAAACTACTGAACTCATGCAGAAGTTATCGTCAGTGTCGACATCACCAGACTCCCTAGGTGCAGCACAGATACCTAAGGGTGACACCTGCCTGGGCCCTGCCCTCCCAAAACTTACCAGATAAATTGGCATTTGGGGGTCCCAGGGTAATTTAGGTCCCAAATCAACCTCTGACTAAATTCATAGGATATTTGCCCCAATTATCTGCTTTGTCTGTCTGGTAAAACAGCCCAGCCCTATGACAACGACAAGAACAGCAAATTTCCGGTGACTTAGGTCTTTAGAGTGTCAGGATGAAGCAAATTTGAAGCTACTTGTTGTCCCTTCATCTCCTACACCCCAGTCAGCTGAAGATGAAGTCAGGTTTGGAACCCGGGATCTTAGGACTGCCAAAGGGTTCATTCTAAGTCACCCCAGTTGACAGGGGATCAGGGGAGAGAGAGGGGTAGAGAACGAGCCTAGCAAACTCAGGGAAGGAGTAGAGCTGGAACTAAGTCATTAAGGCTGCCCATGAGTTATAGACACTAAGTGTTCTCTGATGTTTCACTTTATGTCCTGAGAGAGGCCAAAAGGAAGAATTTGTTGCCTCTAGTCGCTATTCTATTCGTAAATCTCAAATGCACAAACCCTATTGCAGCAGGTTGCTGCTGGAGAGGCACTTCAGCGGACCACTGCATGCTGTAGAAGGCCTGGTCTCTGCCCTGTTAGAGCCCCAGGTCTAGATGGGAGACAGTATGTCTGATTAAACTGAACTCTGTAAACAACCAACAACCTTTCTAGATTTTATAGCCAAGGGGAGAGGGGAATGTGGAAGGGGGCTAAAATCACCCCAAACCTCTCTAGGTCAAGCCCACCTTCCCTAAGACTCCTAGGCACTTAATAAGGTTCTTAATCAAACAGACAGTGTGAGAGGTAGAACGGACTACAAGAGATCAGCTTTCCTCCTGAAAAACTGGCGGTGGCTACCCACGGACAAAATCAAGTCTATAAGCCTTCACCTACCCTTTTTTTTTTTTAAATCCTCACCAGAGGATATTTTCCCAAGAGACACATAGATTGGTTGCCTCCTGCACAACCCCTAACCAGGGTCTGGGACCAAACAGCAACTGAGGTAGTTGCAACCAAGGTACGTGCCCTTGGCCGGAATCGAACCCGGGACTCTTTGGTCCATGGGCCGACGCTCTAATCGCTGAACCAAACCAGTCAAGGCTAGACAAGTGTTTTCTTGACTGCTCCCTCAGCTTCTTCTGTGTCCTTCTCAGCTTGTTGAAATCCCACTCAACTATTACTCCAGCTAACTCTTTCATGCCGTCTTCCCTGACCCCCACTTCCTCCCCATGGAAGTTAACTGCCCCTTGGGGTACCCTCACAATACTGACCTTGGCCCTTTATTTAGCATTTCTACACTCTGCCTGGCTCTCCAAATAGATTTTAACTTCCTTGTATTGAAGGGACCCAATATTTCTCATCTGTGTCTCACAACCTTCTTCTTCTCCTTCCTCTACCCACCAGCATCCTCCACCCTGGCCCTCTACACATGTTTGTTAAGTGAATGAATGGATGGATGGATGGTCTAATCCAACCCCCTTATTTTATTTATTTACTTATTTATTTATGTACTTAATCCTTACTCGAGGATATTTTTCTATTTATCTTCAGATAGAGTGGGAGGGAGATAGAGGAAGAAAGAGAGAGAGAGAAACATCGACGTGAGAGGGACACAACTACTGGTTGCCTCCCACACGACCCTGACCAGGGCCAGGGACTAGCAGCAACTGAGGTGCGTGCCCTTGGCCAGGATCAAACCCGGGACTCATTGGTCCGAGGGCCGATGCTCTAACTGCTGAGCCAAATCAGCCAGGGCCCAACCCCCTTATTTTATAGTGGAGAAACTGAGACTCACACCTGGCTTCCCTTCTTGCCATTTAAAGACTCCGTGTTAAGTATTAGATTTTTTTCATCGCTTTCCTCCCATTTAGTGGTTACTTACACACAGTCTCCGAAGTTAGATGTGGTGGTTTGAATCCTGGCTCCACCACTTCCTAGAGATATCACCTTGGACACTTAACTTCTCTGCGAGGCTCAGTTTCCTCATTTATAAAATGGCAACTAATAAACACCTCCTGAAAATGTTACAAGGATCAAATGAATAGTTATGGGGATATAAAGTACAGCATAGGGAATATTCTAATAACTATGTATGGTGTCAGATGGGTACAACATTTATCCAGATGATCACTTAGTAAGTTATGTAATGTCTAATCACTGGGGTGTATACCTGAAACTAATATAATAATGTATGTCAACTATAATTAAAAATAAAAATGATTTTAAAAATAAAGTTCCAAAAAAAGAATAAAATGAGTTTTTGTATGTTAAGCACTTAAAACAGTATTTGACACCTAGTAGATGCCCCATAGTAGTTTTTGTGTTTTATTTTAATGTGAGGACTTTTTTTTCTTTTTTTGTTCTTGTTTATCTTCACTGGAGGATATTTTTTCCATTGGCAAGAGCAGAAAGGAGGGAGGGAGGGGGAGGAAGAGAGAGAGAAAAACATTGATGTGAGAGAGACATATCCATTGGCTGCCTCCCTCACGAGCCCCAACCGGGGCCAGGATGGAACTTGCAACCTAGTTATGTGCCCTTGATTGGAAATCGAACCTGCAACCCTTTGGTGTGAGGGCCCATGCTATAACCACTGAACCACACTGGCCAGGGCAACATGAGGACTTTTTAATTTCAAGAGTTCAGAACTTGGTAGCACCTGCTTAATTCAAGTCTGGAATATAATTCACAGCCTGAACATAAAGAAACAGGTATTTTTGGCAAGGGGAATGGGATAAAATGTAGCAAGATTTTCAGTAAAACTATTACCTCTTCCCCCAAAGAGGCTAAAGAATATTGGGAATAGCACCCAGTTCAGTGGGTGTTTACCTAATTCCAATTCCTGGAGCTGCTGTGTTCCTATGGCTGTGGTGATGATTCTGTGTAGGCCTAGAGATAGCACAGGACTGAGGTGCCCGGCTGAACTCACACATACCATTCATGCTCCTATCCATGTGCCTACACTTGAGCTCTCCCCACCTGGCCAAGTCCTTCCAGCCTCACCTCCACTAAGCTTTTCCTGAATGCTTTTGCCCCTGAATTCTTGGCCCTGTGGGTAAGTACAACACAACTTAGCACTTAGTGGTTTTCTGTGCTCTGTACCTTAATTCTACTTGCCCATATGAGGGCCGCCACCTTGTCATAGAAGGCGGCATTCACCATAGTGCCTGGCTGCTTTTGAGCAGACAGCACTACATAAATATTCTGGGACTGATTGACACTAGGCATTCAGTGGGAGCCTGGGTCCCCTCAAGTCCTGCCCACGTTGCTGTTTCCGAGCCCTCCACCCCTCGGGCACACCACACTTCTTAAATCAACTAGCCTTTTCTGTAGCCACCTTGTCTCTTAGAATCTGTATCTGGAGGCAAAGGCCATGTTTTACTGTGTCCTCCAGGCAGCCCAACATAGCGCTTCTGACATGAACAGAATAGGGTAAGCACATAGTTTTGCTGCTATAGATAACAGTGAAGATACCATTCTTACTTCAGGCGTGTGTTTATACATGTATCTTTGTGTGTCTGCTCTTGCTCATCAAACTGCAAGGGGCTCCAGAGGAAGAATTGTCCATTTCAGGAAGAAAGTTACAAGATGATTAAAAAACAAGTTGAAAGCTGATACTTAGATTTTTTAAAAAAATCCAAGGAGCCAGTGTTCTGCCTCCACTCTAAACTCTCACATCACATTTTTAAAACCTCAATATACATAAGAATAATTGGGGGGAGCTTGTTGAAAGTCAGATGCCAAGACACCCCCCACCCAGGGTCTTATTGAATAGGTCTGAATTTCTAGCAATCTCTACCAAGAATTTGGAACCAGAGGAGACTCCACCTTAAAAGACACTGAGCACTTTTTCATCTTCACCAGAGATCCCCAAACTTTTCACTATTAAGGGTTTTATTGTTTCTTTCCCCTCATGGACCCCATTTAACACACAGTAATGTGTCATTTAGTATGTGCCAGACACTTTCCAAAGATTTTACAAATAGTAATTAATTTAAATCTCACAACAACCCCATAAGGTAAATGTTAATATTTTGCCATTTTACAGATGAAGACATTGAGGTACAAAGAGGTTCAGTGACTTGTCCAAAGTTGCCCATCTAGTAAGTGGTCTTTTTTTTTCAATTGAGGTCAAAGTCCCATAACATAAAATTAACCATTTTAAGGTGAACAATTCGGTGGCATTTAGTACATTCACAACATTGTGTAGCCACCACCTCTACTTAGTTCAAAAACGTTTTCATTACCCAAAAATGAAACTCCATACCCCTTAAAGCAGTTGTTCCACTTTCTCCCCTCCCCCCAGACTCTGGCAACCACCTGTTTGCTTTCCGTTTCTATGGATTTACCCATTCCAAATACTTCATTTAATATAATATCATCTAATATGTGGCCTTTTGTTTCTGGCTATTTTCACTTAGCATGATGTTTTCAAGGTTCATCTGCATGGTAGCATGTATCAGTACTTCATTCTTTTTATTGCTGAATAATATTCTATCCTATGGATGTACCACATTTTGTTTATCCATTCCTAACAGGTAAGTTTAAATACCTGAATCCAAGCAGGCTGGTTCTAGAATCTGTGCTTTTAACCCTCTGTGTTCAAAATACTGATCTTCCTTAAAGAGGATATATTCTCAAGTAATAATTTGCTATTTAAAAATATATCAGCCAGGCCAGTGTGGCTCAGTGGTTAAGAATCAACCCATGCACCAACAGGTCGCCAGTTTGACTCCCGGTCAGGGCACAGGCCCACACTGTGGGCCCAACTCCAGTGGGGGGCATGCAGGAGGGGGCCAGTCGATGTTCTCTCTCATTGATGTTTCTATCTCTCTCTCCCTCTCCCTTTCTCTCTCTCTAAAAATAAAAAAATAAAAAATAAAGAAATAAAAATATATCAGATATGCCTGGCCAGTATAGCTCACTGGTTGAGCATCAACCCATGCACCAAGAGGTCACTGGTTCAATTCCTGGTCAGGGCACATGCCTGAATTGTGGGCCTGATCCCCAGTGGGAGGCATGCAAGAGGTGGTCAATCCATGTTCTCTCTCATTGATGTTTCTATCTCTCTCTCTAAAAATCAATAAAGAAAAAATATTAAAATATATATATATATTATTAAAAAATAGCCCTGGCTGGTGTGACTCAGTTGGGAGTCATTTCGTACACCAAAAGGTTGCAGGTCAGATTCCTGGTCAGGGTACATGCTCTGTTTGCAGGCTTGATCCCCAGTAGGGGGCATGCAGGAGGTAACTGATTGATGTTTCTCTCTCACATCGATGTTTCTCTCTCTCCCCCTTCCTTTCTCTCTTTAAAAATCAATAAAAAATCGTTTAAGTCCGGCCAGTGTGGCTCAGGGGTTGAGTGTCGACCCATGCACCAGGAGGTCACCAGTTTGATTCCCAGTCAGGGCACATGCCCAGGTTGTAGGCCCGATCCCCAACAGGGGGGCATGCAGGAGGTAGCCAATCAATGTTCTCTCTTATTGATGTTTCTATCTCTCTCTCGCGCGCGCGCCCTTCCTCTCTCTCTAAATTCAATAAAGGAAAAAATTAAAAAAAAAAAAATCTTTTAAAAAAGAAAATGAAATCAATAAATAAAAATTTAAAAAATGTATCATATACAGCCCTGGCTGGTTTGGCTCAGAGGTTAGAGTGTCAGCCTGCGGTCCAGAGAGACCCAAGTTTGGTTCCCGCTAAGGGCACATACCTTGGTTGTGGTTTGTCCCCGGCCCAGTTGGGTCCTGTAGGAGGCAGCCACTCCATGTGTCCCTTTCACGTCGATGTTTCTCTCTCTCTACTTCTCTCTCCTTCCTACTCTGTCCTACTCTGAACAAAAAATAAAATAAAATAAATAAAAATGTATCAGATACGTATAAAACTACACCAGATCAGCCTCAGAGAGCCACACAAAGGCCATTTAATACCAGCTAAAGCCAAAAATATTTGATATTATAGTTAACCTCTGCAGCCTCAGCAGCCATATGCAGACAAATTTCACTAGATTTTATGAAATAACAGATATAATTCATAGACTCTCCCAGGCTTATATGGGCTCGAGGACCCCAATTTGGGATCCATTGATTGCAAATCCTTACAAGACACGCAGCCAACAAAGACAGGTTCCATCAAGTTGTTCAGTAGACACTACTGACAATCTAGAAAGTGGGTTCATGCATATTAGAAATATTTTCCACACCAAGCAGCTAAACAAGAAAGGAGTTGGAGGGGAACCTTCAATAAATTAGGAAATTCTAAAATCCAGGAAGTCATTCTACCTGAACATTCTAGTTAACTAACTAAAGTTTCTCCACCAAGAATGCACATAGCCATGTACTGGGAACCCATAAAGCAGCCCTTTAACTGGACCCCCCAAAAGTGACAGCTTAAGCTGGACTTACCAGAGAGGCCTTCCAAACCCAAAGTGTCTGCTCTGATAGAACCTGAGGTGAGAATGTTGTTCCAACACAATGCTGACCGCATGATTTTTCTCTTGATTTCTCAAGAGTGTGGACCCCCACCCCAAAAAAAAATCAGGTTTGTTGCATCTCCTTTGGAGGTTTGTGATACCCACTCCACATGTCTGAAAGCCCCATTTGATGCTGTGACTCTCTAAAGGGGTCCCTTGCTGCCCTGTGAGAGACCAAACAACCAGGCTGGATTCAAAACCATTTACACTGGCTTCGCTCAGCAAAATAAAACGAACATCAAGGAAAGTCTTGAAGGGGAAGATATGTCACAAAACATGTTGCTTGAGAGGTGAAAGATGAATGGTGGACCATGAAGGCTTCTTCATTTTTGTAGCCCCTTGGCCTAACAGAAGGCCTGGCACCAACAAGAAAGAATTCAAAACATGTTTGCCAATTGAATGATTGACTGAAAGGAAGCCTTCTTCGTCTGGGGGTCATTGTCGAGGCATTGTAGAGCTACTCTTCAGGGACAGAGAATGGAGGGAAGTTGGCATGGGCCTGGAGCACCTTGCCAGAACCTACACAGACCATGTTTTTCTGTGCCTGAAAATTTCTCCTAGGCAAAGTTCTCAGAGCCTGTAAGTCTCAAAAGCAGATTCCTCCAAGCTCACTGTGTGCTTTATTCCACTAAACTCAAGTCAAAGGGATTCAACAGTGGCATAGTATTGGGAGACTGACGAGAGCACCCATATAAAAGCATATTGAAAGAGGGCCAGGGACTTCTTGTTAACGTACCAATATTGGCTTTGCATGGTCTAAATGAGTCTTTTGTCTGTGTCAATTAGCCAGGTAGGTTTCTATCTAGGGTCTTATCACTGAACATGCACACACACGTGTGCAGACACTCTCCCACACATATTCATTTTAAACACAGTCAGCTCCTTTTTGCCAAAATCCAAATAACCACAACCCTCAAAGAATCTGAATCTCTGTTTGCAAGACAATGCAATAATCCCTTACATTTGTATGGGGCTTTGCAGGTCACCAAGTGCTTCCCCATCTGTGACCCCATTTGTTTGTTGATTGATGTTCAGACAGGTCCTGAGGCTTTACAAGAGCTGGAGGGCCTTGTGAAGAATCAAATAGCAGTGACTTGTCTGGTGCAAGTGGCCTTGGCTGTGTGCTGGGCCTCTGAGCATCAGGCCTCTTGCCATGGCAGAGACATCACGGGCACAGTGACTTGCTGCCACAGACTTGTAGGGACATACCAGCACTTGGTAGACCGGGCTGGTAGAATGTGACTCCTGCAGCTGCAAGGAGCTGAGACTCATTTGCACATAATCAGCACTATAGCAGCAACAGTGGAGACAGAAGGGTTGGAGCACCCCTCCCTCATTTTGGGCCATTAGTCATTCATTCAGCAGACAACAGGAGCTCAAGCTCCTTCCCCCAGCTTGTTCTGGGTATTGAAGGTACAGAGAGAACAAGACTTGTCTCCTGGATGTCTTTTATTTATTTATTTATTTATTTATTTTTTGGTACGTGCCCCTACTGGGAACCGAACCTGGACTCTCTGGTCCACAGGCTGATGCTCCAACCACTGAGCCAAACCGGCCAGGGCTCCTACATGTCTTTGACCATATGATTTGTTAGGTTTTCTCTCTTTAAAGCCTCTCCTTGTTCATTACATAACCTCATTTTGCCAGAGGACAAATGTTGAGAGAAAGGGTTCTAACCAATCATTCCTTCCCATTACCTTCTCTCTCTCTCTCTCTCTCTCTCTCTCTCTCTCTCACACACACACACACACACACACACACACACTCACACAAGATGCTTCACTGGGCCTCAAAAACCCCAAGAGCTAACCTGGCAGTGTCATGTTCCTCTATTAGGAGAGAATGGAATAGACCAGACCCGTGGGAGGAAAATGAAAATTTGTAATGTATAGTAATAATAAGAGTAATCCCTCACATCTGTATAGAACTTAATAGTTTACAAAACACTTCCATCCCTATTCCTTTATTTGATTCTCTGTCCTGTCATCATTTTTCATATTCAAAGACAATCTTCTGATTGTGATCTCTATCATTGAATGAAGCATGACTAAGGTGGGCTTAAGAATCCCTACAGTCCGCTGGTAACAGACAGCATGGTGGATTTATCTTTTTTCTTCCCTCCTTCTCTTGTTATGCTGTCCTGGAGCCCTAGGCTTCCCATGACAGTTTCCCAGTTTCCTGGGAGCCTGGGACCCCAGGAAAAATTAATGCTGATCAGTAGCTGCCCTCCTCCCCCAACAAGCTGGGCCAAAAAGCCTTTGACTCCTGCCTGGATGGGCTGGATGGGGAGGGGAGACCCTCTTCTCTGGGGAGCTCTCAAAGTGAGCCCCAGCCCATCTCAGCGGACTGGGCAAGCCTGGCCTGGGAGAAGGGGAGAAGTATCAATTAGACAAGGAAAGAAGGGTGATGTGAAACTTTTATAGCAAGATGTAAAATGGGGCTCTGAAACTCAGTGCAGGCTTTGTAGGGTGCAAACATGCCCAAGGACCCTGGGGCTTGCAGAAGAAGATGCTGGTGAAGGGCAAAGAAAAGTTGCATTGTATCCACTGGTTTCTAAGACGTCTTTTTGTTGACCTAACTACTTCACTCATTCCTATTCCCTCCTGTACTCCCATATCTTCTTCATTCCTCGTGTCTTCACGAGGCCCCTTCTACCTCCATTCAGCCAATGTAGCCTCAATGTTCTGAGCTAAAGGTGCTTTCAGTGAAAGCCCACCCCAGAGAGTTCTGAAACCATACCAGACAAATATTCTCCAACTCCCCCATCCCTCTCTATACTAGGTACTTAGCCCTGTGGTTGTGGCCACACCATTCACACCCTCCACCTGGGTCCAGAGTACACCCTCATGGGAATGCCCAAGAAACTAGGGAGAAATGGGGGGTATAAAGCCACTGTGCTCTGGTGGTTTATAGCAGCGGAGGGTCAAAGCCTGTCCTCTCCTGTTAGTAGGTATCAGGGTGGACTGTCCTGGCAGTTGCACGCAGGAAACCCAAACAGCAAGGGAAAGCTGCTTTTAGTTAGTGGCCAGGCTAAAAAGAAATGACGGTGTGGCTGCCTTGCTGGGGTGGGGATGGAGACCCACGACGCCCTCCCTTCATCCCTGGATGTAACTAGCAGTCAATTGAGCCTCCCAGTCTGCCCAGCTTTGGAAACTCCCTTCCTTGAGAAAAGGTGCTCCATTCCAGCCCAGGAGCCCCCAGTAGAGCCCTCTTCCAGTCTCTACCCAGGCATTTGGGGCCGACCGAGTTAGCATTGTCGCTCAGGCAGTGGCAGCCAGTGCCTGGCGGGAGTGTGTAATTGCAACCACTTCCTGCCCCAGCTTGCCCTGAGGCTGGCCCCGCCCCTGAGGATAGTCGGGGCGGGACCCAGGTACCGAGAGGGAATCCGATTGGGGTGAGAACTGCCCAGCGGGGCTGCCCTCAAGGAAAATCAGCTGAGACTCTTAAAATGGTGTGTGTGTTGCAGGGCAGGGAGGAGGGGTACCCTCAGTTCTAGAAAGCAAGCGCGAAAGAGCTGGGGCCTCAGGGCATTCTATTGGCACAATCTGTCCCTGCAAAGAAGGATATAGACAACAGCCCTTCTCCACCTAGTATATTACTAGTTCCAATATTCACTTCATTCCTGAGCTCTTAACATTCCGAAGCCCCAAAGGAGAGGGGGAGGGGAGAGCAGGGATCTACACTGTAGGGATACTCTCCACTCTGGCCTTGGCACTGCTTTCTCTGAGCTTGTAAGGACAGAAAAGAGACTTGAGAGGTGGTGGCTGCAGGAAGAACTCTGGTGGTACACCACAATATTACTCTGCAGGTACCTCTCCTTTTCTGAAGCTTCCAGGATTTGCTGGCTGGTTGTATCATCTGTCTGACTACCCAGACCTCAGAATGCCCATTGTGTGCAAAGCCAGTCCTACATCAGTTACCCTGGAGGTACAAATGCAGCAGAAAGAAGGCTCCCTCTCTTTGGGGACTGGGACATCAACTGGGCATTAAGTTAGTAGCATGGGCAAAGCCTGCACTTTGTAGTCAAAGATGGAGGTGTGGCTGCCCCATCCTATGTATTAGCTGTGTTGACTTTGGGCAGGGGGCTTATCTTTTCTGAGCTTCAGTCTCCTGGTTTTGGTAAAGGTGAAATAAGACACGTGTGGGAAAGCTACAAAGCACTCTACAAAGGTAAGGATGGATGCTCATGCTAAGTGGGGTAGAGTTGGGAGAGAGGACCCTGCTGGGGAACAATGACTAGGCACCAATGTTTGGTGTGCAAACTAGCTACAGGAGAGTTAAAGGAACACTCTGTGATGGGGCAACCAGAGGTGGGTGGAGTGTGACCTAGGTCTTGGCTTCCAGTTAGAGGTAGGTCTGAGAGGAGATCCCCTAGGAAAAAGTGGGCAGGTTACGTGGAGAAATAGCCCTATTTCTCTCTGTTTGCGGAGGGCTTGCAACAGCCCCAGTTGCCTTAATCATGCCCATGTGAAGATCAGCCAGCGGTGGTTAGGGAGTTTTGTTTGGGGGGAGGGGTTGCCTGTCAGCCCTCGAAGTGTAAGGCAGCAGCTGGAAGTGCGCTGCTTACTCGCATACCATGCCTGCAGCGTGCACACTGCTCACTGGAATGAACCCGGAATGTCTCCTCTCCTCACCCTCTGCAGACAGAGGCGAGCCAAGGGGAGCTGGGTTAGCTGAGCACATTAAATGACAGCTGCAAATCTGTAGGCTTCTCCATTCCCTTCATTCTCTGTCAAGGGCTGCCCAGGCCCAGGTGACCTCTGCCCTCCCTTCCCTGATCAGTACCCACATGGGGGTGAAGCTATTCTCATTTGCTAGGGGACTGTTGGGGGGAGGGTGTGTCCTGGTGTCATGGTGACGCATGTTTCAGGGATGCAACCACAACTGTGCATGTCAGGAGCCATGTGTGCAGTTCCTGGCAGGTGTCTGCATACACACATGTGTCATATGTGTACATGAGAATATGGGACTGACATTTCTCGTCCTGTCTGTTTTTGGACTTTCTCATCTGTAAAATAAAGAGACTTTTACCAGACCATCTCAGAGGGCCCTTTCAGCTAGAATGTTCACTGTTTCTACATGTATGGCTGTGGCTGCTTTAAAATTCAGGGCAGTGGGAAAAAAAATCATCCAAACCAGTTGTGACGTTGGCTGTCAACACTTCAGATGTTTAGGTTTGGAGATTCAACTTTCAAAAGGCCAGTTACTTGGCATCATATAACATCTGTTCACTTTTCAAGGAGTGGTCTTACATTGACACCAGGACTATGGCATGATGGTGCTTGTCTTTTTACTCTGTTTGTGTGTTTACATGTTATGTGAATGCATATATAGGTGCATGTTTAAATTGCATCACAGAATATTGGAGTTGAGTGAGATACTGGAGGTCATTTAATTGAGTCTCTTCCATTTCTAGTTAATTTATCCAACAGCCCTTTTGTGAGCCAGGATCTGTGCAGGAAACTGCAGAGATAAATAAGGTATAGTTTCTGCCCTCCAGGAGCTCACTGTCTAGCAGGGGGGAGAAGCATGTAAACAAATAATTACAATACAATGGGATAATAGAAGTATAAATCCTACGCTATGGGAGCACAGAGGAAAGACCAATTAATTCTGCCTGGGGGGGGGGCGGTGTCTGGGACAGGAACTATGTCTGTAACAGTCACACAATCATTCTATAGCCAATGAGTTTTTTACCTTCACTTTCCTACTTCCAGAATATTCATTCTTGTTCTGTTTGTTCCTTCCTCTTGGAAAGCCTAGGAAGATGCACACTGAGTCAAAACTACCAGGAGCCCTAGAAATCACCAGTGAGCTGGGAGTGAGGGGGTCCCTGGCTGGAAGTATAAGGCAATGGGAAGAGAATGACCATGTCCACACAAAGAGCCTGTCTGCACAACCCAAAATGGATTGGTCAAGTGGCATCAATACAGCCCACTGGGATCCATCATGATCCCTATCCTCTCACATGTAGGCCAGCAATAGGCTCAAGTGAGGACAGTTGAGGTTGCCTGTGGCACTAGTTTAACTCACCTTGGGATAGGGATAGACTGAGAGGGAGGCCAAGGGAACTGGGACTCCAGTTCTACCTGTCTAGACAATGGTGTGTGCGGATTTCTGCCCAGGGAGTGGGGCTGCAATAAGCATCCCTCTACTTGCCCAGTGCCCTTGGTGAACAGCAGTGTTCGTTAGTGAGATGGTTGCTGAGGATAATGGGGCAGCTTTAGTCAGTGTGGAAGGCAGATTAGAGCGAACCTAACTGGCGGAGGGGAGGGGAAACAATAATCCTGGACTCAGCACCAAGTCCCAACCTCTGCCCCACCTGCCAAGAGATGGCTGTGGGACGCTAATCTCCAGCCCTCCTCCACCACCCAATCTAGCGTCTTTCTCCCTCTCCGCTGGCAGAAGACGAACCACTCTGGGGCCTACACCCTACCAGGGTGGCAGCACACCTCCCCTACTACCCCTTCATCAAGAAAGCCCGGAGATGCTACTGCGAAGGGAACCCTGGGAATGTGCCTGATGACCCACAAACACATCTGGATTTTTGGAGCTCAGGCCAGCTCCCGTAATGGACCCCAGGGAAGTCCGCCAAAGGGAGGGGGTGGGGAAGGGCGAGGTAGAGCCGAGTGCTGGGCCTGCTGTTTAGGGCTCCTGGCCCCACGACTAGGACTGTCCCAAACTTCCTGTTTCTTCCGGCCGCTCTGACCCCGAGGCTGCAGCTCCGAGATAGCTCGGGGCCTGGAAGTGCATGCTGGGTAAGCGCAGACGGCCCGAGTAGGCGAGCTGCTGGCGGTCGCTGTGGCGCGGGGCCGGTGTAGGCGCGCGCGCAGTTGCCTTCCCCAGCGGTCACGCTTTGTACGTGGGATGGGCGGCGGGCAGGTGGCAGGGAGGCCCCCGAGCCAGGGGCTCGGGGCGGAGCCTTCGTGGGGAGGGGACGGGGGAGCGGGAGTTAGTGCATTTCAAAGGGGAGCCAAGTTGCCTCAGTCAGAGGCCGAAGTTCGAGCCGACCTCGGCGGCGCGCGGAGTGCAGGAAATCCTGGAGGGACAGCGTCACCGGCTCGACCCCTTCCCGCGCCACCCTGAAGCCCTAAGGGGGTCGCTTACGACAAGTGAAAGGAAGTCCTTTACTCAGCGTGAGGAATACGTAACGGAACTGGTGAACCCCTCCCAAAAGATGGGCCAGATTTAGGATTTTTTAAAAAGTGCGGTCTAGCCTGGCCAGTTTGGCTCAGTGGTAGAGCGTTGGTCCGCGGACCAATGAGTCCTGGGTTCGATTCCAGCCATGGGCAGGTACTTCGGTTAGGGTTCGTCCCCGGCCCTGGTCTGGGTCGTGCGGGAGGCTCTCGTTTCTCTCTCTCCCCCTCTTTCTCTCTCTCTCCCTGTCTCTCCCTCTCTCTCTACCTGCAGATAAATAGAAAAATATCCTCGGGTGAGGATAAAAAAAAAAAAAAAAGTGCGGTCTAATACTCAGTTCCAGATATGCAGTCTCAATCGTTGAGGGGTGGAGGTCGGAAAGGACAACCGGTCCCTCAGTGCCTCCGCCTCCAAAATGGACTGCATGGCGGGGGTGGGGGAGGCGGCGGGGGGGGGGGGGGGGGGGGGGGGGGGTGAGTGGGTGCCAAAGCAGGCAACACTTGACTGCTAGTCCTGAACTGCCTCCTCCCCAGCAGCCCCACTCACCTCCCTGATGCAGGTACTAAGGTACATAAAGATGGTTACATCAGAATAGAAAGTTAACCTCTATCTCTACCCGTACCTTCATTTGGGGCCACGCCCCTGAATGTAACCGCGCCTAGGTTCCACTCCCACCACCTCTAGATATTCTCTCCTCTCTGGCTCTGCCAAATGTTTGAATGGCATCTTGGGGAATGTGCAAGTTATGGTCTCACTCTGGAGCCAATGTTGGATATAGGACCAGTCAAGATGGGAGGTAGGTCACATAGGACATACAGGGGCTCACTTCCCAGGTTATTGCTCCCATTTTGAAGATGAAGAAACTGAGGCAGCCCAGAAAGCTTAAACATTTGCTGAGCTCACACAGGTCATCGGTTGTAGAAGTTAAAACAGCTTGGAGATGGGGGTGCAGATAATGCTTAAGACTCAGATTTAGCAATAGAATTCCCCACCAAGTTTCTCCAGGCTGCCCCCCCCCAACTAGGCGAGTGCTACTTAGCAATCCTCTTATCCTCTCTCTCTCTGATGGCATACTGCACTAGGGTTATTTGATTATGTTTTTGTCATCCATGCTAGACTATGAGTGCTTCAATAATGGAGACAGGGTCTTGGTATTTGTTATCTCATGCCTAGTTAAGTGCCTGGCACATAGATGACCATCAGTGTTTCTTTTCCTTCTTCTTTTTTTGTTAATCCTCATCTGAGGATATTTTTTCAATGAAATTTTATTTTTATTTTTTTAAATTAAGGTGCCACCAGGGCTGCGTTTTTTAAAAAAATATGTTTTTATTGCCCTGGCCGGTTTGGCTCAGCGGTTAGAGCGTCAGCCTGCGGTCCAGAGAGACTCAGGTTCAGTTCCCGCTAAGGGCGCGTACCTCAGTTGCAGTTTGTCCCCGACCCTGGTTGGGTCATGTGGGTGGCAGCCACTCGATGAGTCCCTTTTACGTCGATGTTTCTCTCTCTCTTCCTCTCCCTCCCACTCTATCTGAACAAAAAATGGAAAAAAATGTCCTCGAGTGAGGATAAAAAATAAATAAATAAAAATATGTTTTTATTGATTTTTTTGAGAGAGGAGATAGAAACATCGATGTGAGAGAGAAACATCTATCCACTGCCTCCTGCACACCGCCCCCCTCCCCCCCACTGGGGATTAAGCCTGCAACCCAGGCATGTGCCCTGACCAGGAATCAAACTGGGACCTCTTAGTCCGTGGGATGACACTCAATCCACTGAACCACACCGGCAGGGCTCCACTGAATTTTAGATAGAGTGGAAAGGAGGGGGGGGGGGAGAGAGAGAGAGAAACATTGACGACTGGGGCCAGGGATCAAACCTGCAATCAAGGCACTTGCCCTTGGCCAGGAACCGAACCCATGACCCTTTGGTCTGCAGGTTGACTCTCTAACTGCTGAGCCATACAGGTCAGGGCTTAATCAGTGTTTCTTCTTATTATTTTTTTTAAATTTTTTTTCTTTCTTTATTTTATTTTATTATTATTTTTTTTAATCCTTATCCGAGGACATTTTTCCATTTTTTGTACAGACAGAGTGGGAGGGAGAGAGAGGAAGAGAGAGGGAAACATTGATGTGAAAGGGACACATCGAGTGGCTGCCACCCGCACGACCAACCAGGGCCGGGGACAAACTGCAACCGAGGCACATGCCCTTAGCGGGAACCGAACCCGGGTCTCTCCGGACCGCAGGCGGACGCTCTAACCGCTGAGCCAAACTGGCCAGGGCTTCTTTATTTATTTTAGAGAGAGAGGAGGGGAGAGGGAGAGAGAGAGAGAAACATCCATGAGAGAGAACATAGATCGGCTGCCTCGTGCATGTTCCCCACTGGGGATTTGGGCCCACAACCTGGGCATGTGCCCTGACCAGGAATCGAACCGGCGACCTCTTGGTGCATGTGTTGATGCTCAACCACTGAGCCACACCAGCTGGGCAATCAGTGTTTCTTTATTGAATGGTAGAAATCAAGAGTCCAGACTCCCAGATGTTTTCAAGTCAAAATGGTACCTTATCTACCCATTCACCTACACACCTGGCTTAGAAATACCCCTTTAGGGGCAAAATCTTACTATTGCCACTTACTATATCCTGGTGCTGTACTCTACACTTAGAGGGGCTTTCAAAAGTAGATACAGAAGATGAGGGGCCATCAATGGCTGGCTGGTTAGCTCAGCCAGCCAGGGGCAGGCTTGAGCTGTCCAGTTACAAATCTATATGGGCTGTGCCCTGTGGCCCTTCTCTGGAACCAAAATATAGCAGGCAGTGCAAACATTTATGCAAATGAGCCAAGAGCCCTGGTGCTTTCAAAAATAAATGATGGAGCCGTATCAGTAGTTGCAGTGTGTCTTGGCAGGGTTTGGAAGGGGCCCTGCCAGCCTCTTACTAGTTCTCTCGGGAAACCCAGGACAGTGAGAAGCAGTGTCCCCTACCCCTGTTGTTTCCCCCTCCCTTCCAAAACTACACACAGCCACAAACCACATGGCCCACAAGCAACAGAGATTTGTGGCCTTTGGAACCTCCCAGGGCAGGGGTCAGTCAGGAGGTCAAAGAGGGTGTAGGCATCACACAGTCCAGAGTCATTACTCTAAAGCCCTCTGGGAGAGTTTCAGATCAATGCACCTATTTGTCCTCTCTCCAGGGAGGACTGGGGTAGGGTAGTGGGGCTCCATTATCAAGCCCAACCTCACCCCAGTAACACTGTCTCCAAGAAGCTCACTCATGGCCTGTCATCCTGCAAATCTCAACACTACCCAGAAACAACAAAAATCGGAAATGAGATGACTTCTGTGGGGATGGGCAGATAGGACATTTCCTTTGGATTCTAGGTTGGGAATCTAGCAGTATGGACTCTTATTTGGGAGTCTGTGGCATTTACAAAGCCAGCAGGATGACTTTGGGCCCCTGTTGAGCCCTCCACATTTTGGTAAATAGGCCATTTCCAGCAAATTGTGCCTTAGCACATGATTATCCCCATTCCTTCTGGGAGAGTTTTAGAATCAGTCCCTGTGGGAAAGAGGTGGGATAATATAGTGGTTGAGGGCTTGGACTTGGACAATGGCCAGATCTGGATTCCAAACCCAGTTCTGCCACTAACCAGCTTCGTGACCTCTTCTAGTCACGTTCTCTGAGCCATAGTTTCCTTATCTGTTAAAAAGGGAGTACCTACCACATGAGACTTATTGGGATTAAATATGATGTGCACTATGTACATGATACTTTGTAAGTGCTCAATAAATTGTAGCTATGGTGACCATTCTTTTTAGATTTTGTTGAAAGTAAATACTGTTCTGCCTGGTACCTGTCAAGCCTGGAGCATTTCTCAGCCTAAATCCCTCCCTAAGATCACAGAGAGATGGAATTCCTTCTGGCACCCCTCTGCTCCCAGAATCTGGGTAATTTGTTATCAGGATTGGTCTGGGGTATGCCAAAGGTGCAACAAGTGTGGCTCTAGCCACAGGCAATATACCCTGAGGGAATTTTAGCTTTATTGCCTAAAATGGTTTTAAGTGCTCAGCTGGGGGGTGGGGGTGGGGGGCTCAGGGGAACTGTCCCTCCATAGGCTCTAAAATGCACACCATGGTGTCTAGGACCAGGCTAGTCCCCTGGCTATAGCCACTAGCTAAGTGTGGATTTACAGTGATGCAGCTTTGAAAATGTTTTGTCCGATTTACTTAACTTCTATCTTCAATGGCCTTTGTTAAAAAACTTACCCTGGTTATGGGAGAAGAGGAGAGTTCACTTTTAATTTCAAAATTTGGCTTCAGGGGTTGGTAGGTTGGGGAGCAGCAGCTCACTTAGTGCTGGGCAAGAGGGGCAGGGAAACAATCTGGTTCTGCCAGAAGTTCATGAACATGTAGGTCCAGCTGTGCTTTGGCAGGGTACTTTCATCACATTTTTGGATTCGTCCTTTTTTTTACTGAGTTTTTACTGCAAAGAGGAGAGTGACAGAGTGTCTCCCGTCAGACCCAGGCTCCCTGAAGTTGGAGACCTTGTCACTCCCACAGGACCGGGGGCTTTCCGATGGTGGGGCCCCTTTAGGCTGGCAGGTCTCCTGCCTGGGAACCAAGAGTACGGCATCGTCCTCCGCGTCTCCCCCACCGGCACCCGGTGCTTTCTTTGGTTTCCGAGGTGCTCGGAGGCTCAGCACCCAGGCTGAGCAAGTGACGCGAACATGGCCCGGAAAGAAGGACGCTTAGAGGCCTGAACCCCCGGCTAGGGGTGGGGGGGCTACACGCTGCTCCACGGACGGACCACGTGGTGGGGCGCCTCAGACGGTGCCCCAGAGTTTGTCCAGGCCCTTTTGTCTGCCCTCCGCGCCCAAGCCCCCTTCCTAAAGAGGCAGCAGGGGAGGAGGAAGGCTGGGGCGGGAGGCGGGGAAGGGAAGGGCAGCGAGCACTGTAGGGACTGGGAGAGGCGGGAGGGGTGGCGGGCACCAGGCCGAGGCCGAGCCCGAGGTGTGGCTGGAGCTGCCCGAGAAGGCAAGGAGGAAAATGCGGAGGAAGGAAACCCATCCTGCCCCCAACACCCGAGTGTCTCCTGTTACCAACAGAAGGTGCTGCCTCAGGAAGAGGTGATCAGAGCCGTTGAGAGCAGGCGGTCACGTGAGCCGAGGACAGAGAGAGAGAGAGAGAGAGAGAGAGAGAGAGAGAGAGAGAGAGAGAGAGAGAGAAGAGAAGAAGAGAAGCAAGCGCAAGCGCCAATACAGCCAGCCAAGAGAAAGCCAACAGACAGACCTGACCGACAGACCCGACAAAGAGCCCAACAGGGAGGAGGACATAGGGACCTTGAGAGAGAAGAGCAAGCGGGAAGGCAGCACGGCCCCTCATTTGCTGCTGCTCTCCAGCCTCAACTCTCTGGTCTCACATTGGTGGAGCCGTGACTGAATGGGGACCTGAGACCCTGTCCTCCCGACGGAGGAGCCCTTTATTCCCCGCTAGCTCACTCTGCCACTGCAGCTTAGGTGGCTGCTTCCCATTCCTGGACCCACCAAGTCAGCTGTAATTGGGCCTGGTAAATATTCCTCTGTAGCTAGCAAAGTAAGGGCAGCTCCCCGTTATCCGCAGGGAGCTTCCCCAGGGTCCTGGGAATCTGGAATCTCCCAGACCTTAGAGCTCTCCCCCCCCCCCCCCGCAAGTCCATTGGGAGTTGGGGCCCCAGACAAGGTGAGTCCAGTCCATTGGGCAACAACAAATGAGGCTCTGGTGAGGTGTCCACTGTGCCAGGCACTGTCCTAGGTACAGGCAGCTGCTGAGATGGACAACACAGATGAAAGGCTTGACCTTCCTTCTGGGACTTCTGCTCTCCAGGGAGAGGAGATCACCAACAGAGCTGACCTTGAAAGGGCCTCTATCCAGTGCTAGGAAAGTGCTAGAGGGCGAATGGAGGAAGGAGAAATGACTGAGGAACCACAAGGCTTCCTGAAGGAAGTAGGATTTGAACAAGGCCTTGAGGCCTGAGCAGAACTCTGGACTCCTGGGTTTCAGATGCAGGTGGAGAGATTATTCTGAGTACAAGGCCTGGAGCATTGACCAGCTCCTTCGAGCAGGAACCTGCAATGGTTCATAATTATAAAGATAAATCTGGCCTGGCCGGTGTGGCTCAGTGGTTGAGCATCAACCTGTGCACCAAGAGATCAAGTTTGATTCCCAGTCAGGGCACATGCCCAGGTTGCGGGCCAAACCCCCAGTGTGGGGCATGCAGGAGGCGGCCAATCGATGTTCTCTCTCATCGATGTTTCTATCTCTCTCTCTCTCTCCCTTCTTCTCTGTCTAAAATCAATAAAAGAAAAATTAAAAACAATAATAAAGTCAAATCTGTTGTTTTAAAACAAATTGGATGGTAAACATTGCAATGTTTCTTTATCTAATTGCAGGCCCTACTGCGGGCCCCTTATTGGTGCTGACTACTGGGACTTGGTTATAATTTTTAAAAGTGCTACCTGTTCAATGAAAATTTTCCTCAGCCCTATTTTTGCTTTGGGAAAGCACCACCAGGAAGAAATAAAGTCAGTATCCTGTATCCTTTACCCCACAGGGCTAGGAGGTGGCCACCCACTCAGTAAGCATGGACGAGGGACACCAAAAGGTTTTTCTAGGCTTTGCTTTCCCCTCTCATCAGAAGCATGGGCTCACCATTGGCATCACTGGAAAGGGATTCTAAATCCAGATTTCAGGTTCCTGTAAGCAGGTCAGGTGTTCCTTGGCCATGTTGGCCCTTTCTTATTGCATTTTATTTTATTTATTTATTTATTTATCCTCACCTGAAGATATTTTTCCATTTATCCTTAGACATAGTAGGAGGGAGGGGGAGAGAGAGAGAGAGAAACATTGATGTGAGAGAGACACATTGACTGGTTGCCTCCTGCGCTACCCCAATCAGGGCTGGGGACAAACCGCAACCGAGGTACATGCCCTTGGCTGGAATTGAACCCAGGTCTCATTGGTTCACGGGCCAATGCTCTAACCGCTGAGCCAAACTGGCCAGGGCTCTTATTGCATTATAATCATGTGAATTCCTTTATTTGTTAGCCTTTTTAGCTTGCAAAATATAGTCAACTCTGTTATCCACAAGGGCTTCGAGGGTGCTCTGAGATTCCAGCATCTCTCTGACCTTAGACCCCTCCCTCCTCCAGCCACTGTGTTTCTTGGGGCCTGAGAAGCACAGGGATATTTCATGGGGGGGGGGGGAGAAGGGACATGCATGGTAGCTACAAACCTTGAATGGCAGGCCCATTACATGGAGTCTTCAAGGCTAGGCATATCACTTGAGATATGGCTGGCTGGGTTGCTCAGGGCAAGGAGACCCGAGTCTCATAGGAAGGCTGTAGACCTAAAAGGCACCCTTCTCAGCATCCTGGTGAAAAGACTGCCCCTTCCCCAAACACCTTGTGTATTCAAGGCATCAACATTATCACAATTAACTTTTTAATGACTATTCCTCATTTATTCCTTCATTCAGTTCTTTATTCCATAAACATCTATTCAGCATCAGTGTGTGCCACTCTCTGCTCAGGACTGGGGACTCAGTCCCTCCCCACCAGGAGCTCCTGCTAATCACAAATTCTAAGCAGCAGGAGAGAATGCTTCCTTTAGTTCCTAATCCAAGAAAGATTAATTCGATAAAGAAAGAGATAGTTAGACAAAGGCCAAGGTTCATTGTCAAAAATTTGGAAAATAGATAAAAGCAGAAACAAAAATTTTAATAATTTCTAATTATGCCACTTCTAAGCTGTGTAGATTTTAGTTTAGCCTCTGAGAGCCTCAGTATTCTCACCTGTAAAGTGGGAGTAATTGTTTCACAGGGTCATTATGCAAACACATGTGATAATTTATGTAAGCAAAATGCCAAGCATAGCCCTGGCCAGGTAACTCAGTTGGACAGAGCGTCATTCCTATATGCCAACGTTGTGGGTTCGATCCCTGGTCAGGGCACATGCAATGAAATAAATAAATAGGTGGAACAACAAATGGATGTTTCTCTCCCCCCTCACTCTCATCAATCAATCAATAAATTTTTTTTTAAATGCCAAGTATAGAATCTGGAACTTAATAGGTCCTTAATATTTTGCATATACCTTGTATTGTTACATAACTACCATCCAAAACAGACTGTTGCTAACATTTTGGTGCATTTCCTTCCAGTCTTTTTTTTTTTTAATCCTCACCCGAGGACACCTTTCCACTTTTTTTTTTATCCTCACCTGAGGATATTTTTCCATTTTTTGTACAGATAGAGTGGGAGGGAGAGTGAGGAAGAGAGAGAGAGAGAGAAACATCGACGTGAAGGGACACAACGAGTGGCTGCCACCCGCACGACCAACCAGGGCCAGGGACAAACTGCAACCGAAGTACGTGCCCCCAGCGGGAACCGAACCCGGGTCTCTCCAGACCGCAGGCCGACGCTCTAACCGCTGAGCCAAACCGGCCAGGGCCCTTTCCACTTTTTGTTCAGACAGAGTGGGAGGGAGGGAGAGGAAGAGAGAGAGAAACATCGACGTGAAAGGGACATACCGAGTGGCCGCCTCTCGCACAACCCAACCAGGGCCGAGGACAACCGAGGCACGTGCCCTTAGTGGGAACCAAACCTGGGCCTCTCTGGACCGCAGGCCGACACTCCAACGGCTGAGCCAGATTGGCCAGGGCAACACATATTTTTCATACAGTTTGTAATTCAACTCAATATACTGTTTTATAGCTTACCTTTTTAAAATTCTTACTTAAAATTATAGCAAAATGTTTTTCATGTTATTCAAAAGTCTTTGTAAATATCATTTTAGTAGCCACATAATAGTCCATTGTGTAGATTTCTGTTGCTTTTTATTTTTATTTTATTTATTTATTTATTTATTTATTTATTTATTTATTTATTTATTTTTTATCCTCACCCAAGGACATTTTTGCATGTATCTTCAGATAGAGCGGGAGGGAGAGAGGGAGGAAGAGAGAGAGAGAAACATTGGTGTGAGAGAGACACATCGAGTGGTTGCCACCCACACGACCCCAACTGGGGCCGGAGACAAACTGCAACCAAGGTACGGCCCTTAGCAAGAACCAAACCCAGGACTCTCTGGTCTGTGGGCCGACGCTCTAACCACTGAGCCACCAGCCAGGGCTATTTTTATTTTTTTTTAATTAGTTAATTTTTTTTTGTTACAGGTGTTTCTCCTTGTCTCCCCAAGACACCCTCCTCCCTATCCCGTCCTCCACCCAACCCTGTAAGATTTCTGTTGCTTTTTAAAGCTCCCAGGTTATATGTCAATTATATCTCAATAAAGTTGAAAAATAAATAACTAATAAAATCTCCTAGGCCTACTGTTTCCTTTATCCTTTACAGTCGTCCCTTGCCTCTTCATGCTTCACTCTATTGCGGTTTTTTCAAATATATTCATTAAAAAGTTGATCGAGACAGTGAAAATGATACAGCGCGTGCTTGGTTGTCTGAGTCAATTATACACCCCTGTATTACAATTAAAATTACTGTACGTATGGACTGTAGGCCTATGTATTCGAGCACCCCAGGAATCCTTCAACACCAGGTGCAACCACAAGAGTCTGGAACGGATTAACCGTGATAAACGAGGGATGACTGTACCCATGACTACCCCAGTCATACCAGGTGTTCGGGGAAGACAATTATGGAACAACAACCTATTCCCCAGTGCCTACATTCAGATCCAGTTATTTCCTGAGCCATTGGTCAGGATGGGCCCGTTTTAAACATTTGTTTTCCTTTATTGATTTTAGAAAGAGAGGGAGAGAGAGAGAGAGAAACATCGATGAGAAAGAACATCAATTGGCCACCTCCTGCACACCCCACTGGGGATTGGGCCCACAACCTGGGCATGTGCCCTGATCAGAAATTGAACCAGTGACCTCCTGGTGCATGGCTTGATGTTCAACCACTGAGCCACACTGGCTAGGCAGGATGGGTCCTTTTACTTAGCCATTTCCACAAGTGTCTGTCCTTCCATACATGCATTGGCAGCCAAGACATTTTCAGACCTGTGGTACCATGTTGTAGCACAATACAACTCCTGCCTTAGGGTATCCTCTCTTCCTCCCCTTGGCCATCTTTGACTCTCCCCATTCCCTGGCCTGCCCTCTAAGCCTGGACCAATGGTTCTTCAAGGATTCTGTGGACACCATCATATTTCCACCCTTCCAGCCAGAGATGGCACCTCCACTGCTTTACAAACTCAGTTTTGGTGTCACCCAGAAAGTAGACCAGGAGGCGAGCACTGTAGACATTGACAGGTCTTGGGAGGATCAGATCAAGCTCCTGTGTCTGGAGGAAGGTCAATCGGTTTCTCACCTTGGTGTTGACACTGGCGAGAATGAGAACTACAGGCAACCAGTGAGGAGTGGAATGAGAGTGGGTACTTGTCTTGCATCATTTCTTTTTTTTATTATGTGAATGCTTCTAACTCCTCTGAGATTCTCCAAAATGGGGCTGGAATTGTCAAATAGATAGCTTGCTATGGGGAGATCTAAAGTCAGAAACATGTTTCTGAATAGTCCTCTAACTTCAAGACAGGGAAATCCTTATATGTCCAGAGGGTTCAGTATCAAGCAGGCATTCTGGGGTTCTAGAACATGAGACTTTACTTGGGAAAAAGAGAATAAAAGCCCTCTGGGTTTCTAGGAGAGGTATGAGATTCTAGTCAACGGGACAGTCCCAAGAGTTTGTACTCATTCAAATGGAAAATGCCACCCATTTCAAATCAGTGGGGGAAAATGGATTAACAAATAAATGGTTTGGGGATATCTGATTATTTGGGGGAAGAGAGTTAGCACCTCATGCTATCCATTAAAGTAAATTCCAGAATTAAATCATAGTAGCATGATCAGTCAGTTCTTGGTTGCAAACCACAAAACCTGATTCTAACTAGCTTAAGCATAAAAGGAGTTTGTTGGAAGACTAGTGGGGATCTAAAGAACCAGCTTCAGGGAAGGGTAGGAACCGAGTGAAGCAGGCAACCAGGAACATGCCATCGGGCTGGCTTGCTCAGGATGCCTTGACTACACAGTCCCCTTTAGAGACTTGTCCCTGCACTTCTGGACGCCTGATTGCTGAGGACCTCCCGGAATAATTGCTGTTTTCCCCTAAAGTGCTGTAATGCTCAAGTTCCAAGGTCCAGAGGAAGAGATAGCATGGGACAGCCAGACCCTGGGCCACATCCCTGCTACCTAGTTGTCAGTGGATAGGGAGAGAAAACATCTGCCTCTGTGTCTCTCAGGATTCTCTTCAGATCATCAGAGTGTTTGGATACTGAGCAACCAAAATAAAAAATATCCAATTATGGTTGCTGATGTTTCTTGAGCATTAGCTATGTGCTAGGTGCTGGGACAAATGCTTTACATATATTGTTTCATTTAATCATGAAACCAACCCTGTAAGTTGGAAACTATTGTTATCCCCACTTTATTTTATTTTATTTTTTTATCCTTACCCAAGGACATTTTTCCATTTTTTTGTTCAGACAGAGCGGGAGGGAGAGAGAGAGAAACATCGACGTGAAAGGGACATATCGAGTGGCCGCCACTCGCATTACCCAACCAGGGCCGAGAATCGAACCTGGGTCTTTCTGGACCACAGGCCGACGCTATAACTGCTGAGCCAAACTGGCCAGGGCTATTATCCCCACTTTATACAGGAGGAAGCTGAAGATGCCTTTGGTCACACAGGTGGTAAGTAAGGAGTAGAGCTGAGATTTGGTCCCAGCTCTATCTGGCTCCAGAGTGGAAACTTTGGCTTACCACTGGGCTCCAAGTGGTTGAGAATGGCAAACAGTAAGGCCATAAGCAACCTAGAAGAAAACTGATGAGTATTCCTCTGGTCTTGAGAGTAGGGAAAGTCTTTCTAGACATAAAAGTAAAGATAAAAGACACAAAAATATAGATTTGGCTATGCAAAAATGTCAAACTTCCACATTTTAACCTCCACCCATTTCTCCCCTCACAAACTTTGGTAACCCCCAATCTGTTCTTTTCATCTGTGAGTTTTTTGTTTTTTTTTTAGATTCCACATATAAGAGAGATCATATGGTATTTGTCTTTCTCTTTCTGATTTTAAAAAATCAACTTCTATATTTTAAAAATAGATAACAACACGGGCAAAATTAGAAGGCCTACTGGCAAGGAGTATTTGCAATATATCACAGTGTTAGTATCTCTGATGTATAAAGAAGTCTTACAAATCCACAAGGAAAAAACAAATATTTCATTAGAAAATTAGACAAAGGACCTGAATCGACAATTCACAAAACATGAAATACTAGTGGTCAATAAATTAGGAAAAATATTCAACATTACTAGAGAAGCAAAAATTCAAATATTGAGATATCAACATACAATTTTTTACCCATCAAGTTGGCAGATACATATGTAAACATTTTCACATATTTTAATATTTATTTATACATATAATACTCTATTAGTAAGAGTTCAAGGAAACATGTTTTAAAAATCAGCTTTATTGAAGGATAATTTAGCTACAATTACCACATCCATTTACATTACACAGTCTAGTCACACCATTGTAGCTCAGTGGATTGAGTGTTGTCCCGTGGACTGAGAGATCCTGGTTGGATTCCTGGTCAGGGCACATGCCCGGGTTTTCGGGCTTGATCCCCAGTAGGGGGCATGCGGGAGGCAGCTGATTGATGTTTCTCTCTCACATTGATGGTTCTCTCTACCTTCCTCTCTCTTTTTTAAAAAAAATCAATAAAAAATATATTTTTAAAAAAGTTTAAATTATACAATCTAATGAGTTTTGATATATATATTCATCCATGAAAGCACTGCCACAATCAAGATACAAAACATATCCATCACCCCCAAAACATTGCTCATGCCCTTTTATAGTTCATCTCTGTCTGGAGAAGGTAACCATCAATCTGCTTTCTGTCATTACAGTTTCATTTGTATTTTTTTTTATCCTCACCCGAGGACATTTTTGCATTTATCTTCAGAAAGAGCAGGAAGGAGAGAGAAAGGAAGAGAGAGAGAGAGAGAGAGAGAGATCTATGTGAGAGAGACACATAGACTGGTTGCCACCCACACAACCCCAACCAGGGCCAGGGACAAACTGCAACCAAGGTACGTGCCCCCAGTGGGAACCGAACCCGGGTTTCTCTGGTTCACGGGCCGACGCTATAACTGCTGAGCGAAACCGGCCAAGGCTCATTTGTATTTTTTTAGAATTTTATGTCATGGGTTTATATAGTATATAGTATTTTGCCTTGGTTTCTCTCACTCAGCATTATATATAGAGATATTTTTTCCATTGTTTTTTTAGAGTGAGTGGAAGGGATGGGGGGGGGGAGAGAAACATTGATATGAGAGAGACACATCAATTAGTTGCCCCTGTCATGTGCCCAGACCAACCGAGGCCAGATCAAACCTGCAACCCAGGTACATGCTCTTGACCCAGAATTGAACCTGCGACCTTTGGTGCGTGGGCGGACGCTCTAACCACTGAACCACACCAGCCAAGGCTCAGCATAATATTTTTGAGATTCATCCATGTTATTGCATGTATCAGTAGTTTGTTCCTTTGCATTGCTGAGTGGTATTTCCATTGTAATAAATATGTAATTTTTTAATTCATTCACCTGTTTAACAGTCATTGGGTTATTTCCAGTTTGTGGCAACTGGGCTGTTGTAAACAAAGCTGGTATGAACATTCTGGTAGGAGTGTAAATTAATGTAATATGTCAATTTGGTACCATGTGTCAAAATATTAAAAATATACATACCAAAATTACCTTAAGTCTAAGATTTGCTTCAAAAAGAATCCAGAGAAGAAATGGGTGAGGGTGTAGCTGAAACAAGATTGGTCATCAGTTGATAGGTATTGAAACTAGGAGACAGGTACATGGGAGTTTGTTATACTATTTTACTTTTGTATATGTTTTAAAGTTTCCATCATAAAACTTTAATACACATATCTCTTGATTCCGTTGTTCCTAAAATCGAATATGCACAAAGGATGTTCATAAAGTATTATATTTATAATAACAGAAAAAGAGTAAACAATCTAAATTCCCAACAAAAAATTGAGCAAATAGCCTGGCCGGTGGTGTGGCTCAGTGGAATGAACATTGTCCCATGGATTAAGAGGTCCCAGTTACATTCCTGGTCAGGTACATGCCCAGGTTGCAGGCTTAATCCCCAGTAGGGAGCCTGCAGGAGGCAGCCAATCGATGTTTCTCTCCTACATTGATGCTTCTATCTCTCTCTCCCTTCCTTTCTCTCTAAAAAAAATCAATAAAAGCATATTTGAAAACAGAACCATCCCCGGCCGGTTTTGCTCAGTGGTTAGAGCGTCGGCCCTCAGACCAAAGAGTTGTAGGTTCAATTCTGGTCAAGGGCGCAAACCTCAGTTTCAGTTTGGTCCCTGTTTGTTCCCGGCCCTGGTTGGGGTCATGTGGGAGGCAAAAAGTTAATGTGTCTCTCTCACATCTCTCTCTCTTTCTCCCTTCCACTCTATCTGAAGATAAATGAAAAAATATCCTGGAGTGAAGATTTAAAAATATAAAATAAAAAACTACTATATTAAAAACACACACAAAAGATTGAGTAAATAAATTATGGCACATTCATTGAATGGGATACTATGGAGTCTTCAAAATTCATGTTTACTGCCTTGGCCGTTTTTGCTCAGTGGTTAGAGCGTTGGTCCGTGAATCCGAGTCCCGGGATTGGTTCCCGCTAAGGGCATGTACCTCGGTTGCAGTTTGTCCCCGGTCCCAGTTGGGGTCGTGTAGGTGGGCAGCCAGTCGATGTGTCTCTCTCACATTGATGTTTCTCTCTCTCTCTCTTCCTCCCTCTCTCCCTCTCGCTCTATCTGAAGATAAATGCAAAAATGTCCTTGGCTGAGGATACATTTTTTAAAAATTATGTTTATAAAGAATATTTAATGACACTGAAAAATGCAATATACATTTTATATTAAAAATACAGTTTACAAACCAGTGTGATTTGTAAAATGCAGGTTAAAGACAGTGTGATTCAATTTTTATTTAAAATATATGATAAAGCCCTGGCCGGTTTGGCTCAGCGGTTAGAGCATCCGCCTGTGGTCCGGAGAGACCCGGGTTCGGTTCCCGCTAAGGGCATGTACCTCGGTTGCAGTTTGTCCCCGGCTCTGCTTGGTCGTGCAGGTGGCAGCCACTCGATGTGCCCCTTTCACATCGATGTTTCCCTCTCTCTCTCTCTTCCTCTCTCTCCCTCCCACTCTATCTGTGCAAAAAATGGAAAAATGTCCTCGGGTGAGGATAAAAAAAATAAAAATAAAAAAAATAAAATATATAATAAATATAAATAAAAGACTGGAATGTTAATGATGGTAAATTATGTGGCAGGGTTACAAATTATTTTTATGCAAACCCCCTGTGGCCATCTCTAGGGACCTTTCACTGCCTCTTAGAATGAAGGATCCCAGCGAAACCCAGTTCCTGACAGGGACCATGACTAGACACTCTTGAATAGGATGCCTCAAAGATGAGACAACTGCCTTGACTTCTACTCTTGGCTCTAACCCTGGCCACAGACTGAATCCTCTCTTCTCTCTTAATCTCGGCTGCAATGGACCCTTTAACTCCACACAGAACAATCTCCCCAGTCCAGGAGAGTCTGAATTCTGATCTGTTGTACAATGAGCCTTTTCTCTCCCTCCTCTCCCTCTCCTACATCATACAAATCTGTACAGTTGAAAGGGGGACAGGGGTAGGATATGGGTGAATGAGTACAACCACCTCCCTTCAAGGGTCAAGGGCAGTACCTTCTTATAGGCAGTCAGGAAGGCACCTTTGAACTAGAAGGGCAAGGGCAAGTCCACAGCTCCAAATAGAGGATGCTCAGAACCAGTGTTCTAAGTTGGAGAGAGCCCAGTTTTTTTTTAGAACATCTCTCTCACTAGTCTATGTGGCCATTTGGTGCTCTCAGCTTGCTCCATCAGAGGGGCCAAGTGGAGAGGCCTTTCCTTAGGTCCCTGAGTTAGCTGAGGGGAGGGAGTGGCCGGACATAGGGCAGTTCTCGAAAGGCCTTTAGGAAGCAGGGGCGGAATACAGGGGTGGGGAGTGTTGAGAGCTGCTGGAGGAGCACCAAAAAGATCTCGGGAAAAGAAGATGGGGTCTGGCCAGTGTGGCTCAGTGGTTGAGTGTCAACCCATGAACCAAGAGGTCACTGGTTCTATTCTCAGTTAGGACACATGCCCAGGTTGTGAGTCAGATCCCCAGTTGGGGGCATGCAGGAGGCAGCTGATCAATGTTTCTAACTCTCTCTCCCTATCATTTCCTCTCTCTGTAAAATCAATAAAGGAAAACAAAAATTAAAAAAAAAGAAGATGTGACCCCTGATGCCTGCTTAAAGGATCTTGGCGAGACAGAGAGCAATGAACCATCCATCCTCTCTTCACCTTTATTTCCGGAAGCTCCGTTAGAACTCCTCAGTGCTGGGAACCCCAGAGGAAGTGACTGGGACTGCCCCAGGAATAAGGAGGTCCCCAAAGTTGGAAAGGAATTTCCCTTCCTGCGAGAGAATTAGGCCAGTCTTGTCTCCCTTACTGCCTCAGTTACCCCCATCTGTACGATGGGGCAGCAACAGCCTTCCAGGTCCAGCATCCCTCGGGGGGACATGTGAGAATGCATAAGATAGAATTTGCTACAACATTCTTGAAGCATCTCTAGTTTCAGGATCAGCTGGGAGGGAGATACATGGAACACTAAGAGTTACAATCAATGTTGGTGCCTTTACTGACAGGCACTGGAAGGCTGGGCATGTGGCCTAAGCCTTTTAAAGGCTAGGACATGCCTCTCCCCTCCCCACCTAAATTTTAGAGGTGGGGCCTGGGAAGAGAGCTCAACCCTAGTCTCTATCCTCCCTAGCCTGGCAAGGGAGACCTATTCTAACTGTCACTGCTCAAGATTAAGGTGACCCTTTAATGCCCAGTATTTTGCCAAGTGGAAAGAATTCATTTGGTGGCTTGGGGTGGCCTCATCTTGAGTCTGTGGAACACCGTTGCTTAATACTTCCGTGCTTGTTCCTCAAATCTGGAAAATGGATTGTCTCCTAGCTGTTAATTGTGTGTGTAGGGAGGTTTTGGTTGTTGTTTTCTGTTTTTTTTTGTTTTTTTTTTGCAGGGCTGGAATCGTGGAAAGGGAAGAGGCTGAGGTAGATTAAGGGGAGGGAAGTGGGAGGTGGTGTTGCAGATATTAACATGCCCAATAGATTGTTTTCCCTCCACAACTACTTGGATAAAAAGACCAGCAAAGCCTGGAGAATAGCTTCTGGAGAATTTTCTGTGGTTTAAGAGATCAAGGTAAACATGTGAATCTCCTTTTTTATCTCATGATCTTTGTAGAAAAGATGCCAGTGGCAGCAAAGCTAGAAACCCTGGTGGCAACATGGAGGAAGCAAAAAGAACATGGGATGAAAAAGGAAGCTGATCACATGTCTTTCTTGAAAGACCTTCCTGCTTTGGCTGGGTAGCTCAATTGGTTAGAGCATTGCTCCCCCCCCCCCATATGCCAGCACATACAAGAAGCAACCAATGAATGCATAAATAAGTGGAACAACAAACAGATGTCTCTCTCTCCTCCCTCCCCATCCCCTTTCCCTCTCTCTCTCTATATATAAAATCAATCAATCGATAATTTTTTTTAAAAAAGACTTTACTTTCTTTCTCTGTGGCAGAATCTGTGAGCTCAATGGGCTTACAGTGAGGCCAGGAAATAACTTAAAAGAAACAACTAGAGAACAAGGCCAGAGAACAGAGCATCAACCTCTCTCATGTGAATGTTTCTCTCCCTCTCTCTCTAAAATTAATAAAAGCTTATTTAAAAAACAAACAAACAAAAACACAATAAATTATACCTGATGGAAAAGTTAAGAGGTGGTCAGAATCAGGGAAGACTTCTGGGAGGAGGTAAGTCTTCAACTTTGATTTGGAGAACTTAGGTATGGAGAGTGGTGGAGAGGGTATCCCATGCTAGAGGAACACCACCAATCTGTATGTGGTGGGGGTGGATCCACGTGGGGTGGGGGGTGTTGTGAAAGCACAAAGGCTGCAAAGAGTGATGTTTGTTGAGGGAGGTAGCATGTCTGAAGAGGAAGGTGTGAGTTGCAAGGGCTATAGAGATCTTAAGAGAATGTATGGTACTGGAGGGAGGAAAGAGACTTTGTTTCCCCTTTGAAAACAACATGGCCCCAGGAGACTGTGGCCCCAGGGGACCGTGGTGGCGGTGGACCCACCAATTCCCTCAAACCCTGCCCCACCACAGACTCATTCCTCAGCCCCTTCACATCCCTCCCCTCCCCTCCAGGCTTTCAGGACTAAGGGGTGACTTACAGGATAAAGAGACTGATTCTACAGAAAAAAATAGGTGCAATTATTTTACGATCCTACTGTGAATCTGTGGGTGTGCATGCATGAGTGTGTGCATCCTACTCTGCAGGGGCACACCCAAATCATGTCTTGTACTGTTTAAAACCAAAGCAGAGCAGCTGGCAGCCTATTTGGTCCTCTTTGAGGCAGGCTGCATGACACAATGAGAAGGGCTCAGGGCTTGGATTCAAATCTCTGTTCAGCCATTGTCCATCTGGGGGACCCTTCACCTCTATGAGCCTCATTCCCTCTTCTGTGAAATGGGTGTAACAGTACCTACCCCATAAGGTTGTGAGGATGAAATGAGATAAACTATAAAGCACCTGGCTTATAACAGATATTCAGCATGGACAACTTTGGATATTAGTTCCCCACTCCCCCAGCCTATGGTCACCCCCAGGAGCTTGTGCTGCATGCCTGAGTGCTCACCAATCCCCCCTCCAAGACCCACTGCCTCGTTGAATGTGCTGTTCAAGGCAGTGCTAGGCACTGTTTGTGTGTTTAGGGGATACAAACATGAAGCTGAAACAAATGTAGCAAAGTTGTAGAACCTAAGTGATGGGGGGTGTCCTACTGGTTTGTGTAGGTCTGAACCCAAACAAACTATAAAAAGCAGAAGGACCTCTTATTGCAAGAAGGTTAAATGTATTCCTTAAGAGAGAAACAAGCCTGCAACTAATTTTTATGCCAGGGCAAATGTGCAAGGAGGCCCTCCAAGAGGGACTTTGAAGTGCTGTAAACCCATGGGGGTAGTGGGGGAGGGGAGGATGATTTCACCTGCAGCCCTGTGGGCAGCTGGGCAGCTTCTTGGAGGCAGGGGCAGTTCAGCTGCTCCTTTGAGAAAGAGAGTTTGTTTTGCAGAGAACAGGGTGGGGGACCTGGTTACAGTGGTCCAGGCTTAGAGAATAGTTGTAACAGCACAGACTCTGGAACAGAACGTGACTGGTGTGCTTTGAGAACTGCAGTCCAGGTGGGTGTGGCAGGAGGGAGAATGCATTAACCCCTTAGCACTCAATAAAAAGTTGTGGACAGGTCTTAATTGATCAGGTTAACCTGCTTTTTGCTAGTTAAATTCAGAGTCAGGAGGGGTTCTATATCAGGGCTCAGCTGGGAGATGTGGATGAAGGATAATGGAGCTTGATAACTAAACTAGCTGCTGGTGTGTGTGTGTGTGTGTGTGTGTGTGTGTGTGTGTGTGTGTGTTACTTCAGGTGTAGAACTGGAGAGGAGAATGCTTGGTGGGGCCAGGTCTGCTCAGGGACATGTCCCCCAACCCAAGGCAGAATTTACAAGGAGGCAAAACAACATGATGAAAAATGAAGGGTAAAAGATTTCTCCTATACATGCCACCTCAGCCTGGAAGGCCCAGAAATCCCCTGCCATCTGTTTTCATTCTTTTCCAGGTAACTTGAAGATTTTTTTTTCAATTTAAAGAGGCTCCTATGCAATTACAAGACCTGGAGAGAGGGTGGCATGTTAAGCCATTATTAGCTTAACTCCTTACCTATGCAGAGGGAATTCTCTAAACCAGTACTTACCAACCTTTCAGATAAGAGCAGTGCTCTCCTGGAACAAACAGAAAGGGAGGAGGGGAGAGGGGAGTGTCAGTGGATAAAGGTCTGGCATATCAAGAGGAAGAATCCTTGGCAAGTGACAGGGAGGAAGGACAGAGGGCTTCAAAAGGAAAGGGCAGGGCAAGGAAGGCAAGATCAACAACTTCGTCTAGGGCAGTTACTTCTCCTGGAGGTCCTGTGTGCCCCTCTCTGCCCCACTTTCTTCTCACTCTGGCCCCTCTCAATACTATGATCCTTGAAAATGTAGGCAACAAAATCTCAGACATCATACGCATCAGAATTTTCACTGATACAACACCTAAGACGAGAAACAAAGGGAAAAATGAACACATGGGACTACATCAAACTAAAAAGCTTCTGCACAGGAAAGGAAACAACCATCAAAACGGAAAGGGATCCCTCTATATGGGAGACCATAATCGCCAATGATACATCGGATAAGGGGTTAATTTCCAAAATATATAGAGTGCTCATACAACTCAACAAAAGGAAAACAAAGAACCCAATTAAAAAATGGGCAGAGGACCTAAACAGACACCTCTCCAAACAGGGCCTACAAATGGCTAAGAGACATATGAACAAATGCTCACCTCACACCTGTCAGAATGGCTGCCATCAACAAATCATCAAACAAGTGTTGGCGAGGGTGTGGAGAAAAGGGGACTCTAGTACACTGCCGGTGGGAATGCAGACTGGTGCAGCCATTGTGGAAAACACTATGGTGTTACCTCAAAAAGTTAAAAATTGAACTTCCATTTGACCCAGTGATCCCACTTCTAAGAAACCTGAAACACCAATCAGAAAGAATATATGCACCCCCATGTTCATAGCAGCACTATTTACAATAGCTAAGACCTGGAAACTATCCAAATGTCCATCAGTAGATGAGTGGATAAAAAAGTTGTGGTACATGTACATAATGGAATACTATGCAGCTGTAAGAAAGAAGGATCTCTTATCCTTTGAGATGGCATGGAGGGACCTGGAGAGTATTATGCTAAGCGAAACAAGCCAGGCAGAGAAAGACAAATATCACATGATCTCACATATTTGTGGAATATAATGAACTAAAACTGATGAACAAAATTAACCCAGAGACATAGAGGTGGGGTACAGACTGACAAACCTCAGAGGAGGGGGGTTAGGGGGGGAGAGATAAACCACAGAACTTACATGCATGTATGCAGGACCCATGAACATAGACAACAAAGCTGGGGATGGGCAGGGGGGAAGAGGAGGAGGCTGTCAATGGGGGGAAAATGCGAAACTTCTGTAACAAAAACAAATTAATAAATAAAAATGAATAAATAAAAAAATAGAAATTAAACCCAAGAGAACCAGGGCAAAATTACATATGGAATAGAAGCAATTGCCCTGGCTGGTTTGGCTCAGGGGTTAGAGCATCGGCCTGCAGACCCGGGTTCCGTCCTGCTAAGGGCATGTACCTTGGTTGCAGTCTGTCCCCAGGCCTGGTTGGGTTGTGCGGGAGGCAGCCACTGGATGTGTCTCTTTCATGTTGATGTTTCTCTCTCTCTCTCTCTCTCTCTCTCTCTCTCTCTCTCTCTCTCCCTCCCCCCTCCCATTCTATCTGAACAAAAAAATGGAAACATGTCCTCAGGTGAGGATTAAAAAAAAAAAAAAAAAGCAATCACTAGTACCAGGGAACCTTTCAAAGTAAATGAATGTTTCTAAAGTAAATGAATATTTAGGAATATTAAGTTTCTGATCTCTTAAAAACATTTCATTTCACATCCTAAATTCTGTACTTACACCTTGAAGTAATTTTATCAGAAGTTATATTTCTGGAAATCAATAAAAAGTAAAGCAAATTATTTTCATTAAAAAAATAGCCCTGGCCGGTTTGGCTCAGCAGTTGGAGCGTTGGCCCGTGGTCCAGAGAGACCTGGGTTCAGTTCCCGCTAAGGGCACATACCTCGGTTGCAGTTTGTCCCCGGCCCTGGTTGGGGTTGTGCGGGAGGCAGCCACTCGATGTGTTCCTTTCACATCGATGTTTCTCTCTCTCTCCTCCTTTCCCTCTCTGAACAAAAATGGAAAAAATGTCCTCTGGTGAGGATTAAAAAAATAATAATAAAAAGTAAAAAAATATATATATACTATGATCCCCACCTGCTTCCACACACAACCGGAAGAATGCAACTAAGAATAGCCCAGAATATTCTCTACAGGATGAATCTGGCTGGTTGGGGAAGGATGCCCAGGATGCTGCCAGGCTGGTCTCCACCTTCCAGGGCCAGCTTAACTCAAGTTTCTTAGGCAGGTGAGAGAAGGCCCCAGAATCCAGCAACCCTGGGACAGGATAGTGATCCTTGGAGGCTGGAACTAATCCCAGGTTAAAGGGATGGCCTTAAAAAGTTGGAATTAACCAACCCAAAGCATTCCTTTGCCAGTTGTATTTGGGAGGGTCTGAGAACCAGGGGGTCCATGTTTTGTTTGGGGGGGGGATATAGAGGTTAATCCTCACCTGAGGATATTTTTCCACTGATTTTTTTTTTAGATAGAGTGGGAGGGAGGGGGAGAGTGACAGAGAGAGAGACAGAGAGAGGGGCATCGATGTGAAAGAGACACATTGATTGGTTGCCTCTCATATAACCCCAACCAGGGCTGGGGATCAAACCCACAACCCAGGTATATGCCCTTGATTGGGAATCAAACCCATAACCCTTTGGTGTGGGCTGACACTAACTGCTAAGCCAAACCGTTCAGGGCTCCATGTTCACTTTTTATGGCTAATATCTGGCAACCATAGTCATTTCTTTTTCATTTTCATTGCTAACATTTTTTAGTGCCTGCCATATGCTAGGTACTTTATTAAGATCAATCAACAGGCATCAAACGCATATGATATGGCAGGTTCCGTACTAAGAATATGACTTATATTATGTGTTCATCCCCACAACAGCCCTGTGCTGTAGATACTGTTGTCCCCATTTTACAGAATAGAAAACATAGAGGCTTGGGGAAGTGAAAGAATTGTAATATCTCACTGAAGGCCGCAGCTAACAACTGGTGGAGGCAAGATTAAAATGCAGGTCATGTTGGCTCCGACACCCACATACCATGTGATTCATCAGTCTGCTCCACAGTCTCCAGCATGCTTTGCTGCCTTGCTCTTCACTAGCTATGCCTTCTCCCATTCTCCCAATTAGTAGATTAGTCGTGTGTTGACACTTCCAGTCTCTGTCTAATGGCTTGTTTATTTAACTGATGCATGCTGCTCCCCATTTGAGGCCATTAGCATTTAAACAAAACAAAACAAAACTGTTGAACCTGGCAAAGTGACATTGTGTTTACTGTTTTTCTTCCAGTGTTAATTGTGATCTTTTTCCAAATATGTATTGTGATGTGCTAATGGTACCTAAAGAGGACTGTGGAACAGTTTAGTAATCTTCCCATGCAGCTCCAGCCCCACTACCCTTAAACTCCTTGGTGAGGAGGACAAATGGCCCAGGGGGCCAGCCTTGGCTAGGATGTGGAAGAGGCATGGTGACAGTCCCAATTCTGAATAATTAGGGGACAGGGAGGCTGTGCTGGGTCGGCAACTCTGTCCTTGGGGGCTAATTCCTGGAGTATTCTCACTCCATGCCTGGGGAGGGAATTTCATATTTCTTCCCAGGACAACAAGAACATCTGTGCCAAGGCACAGGCGCTCAGAGGCATCTCTGCCCAAGTCTCTTGACACTGATTGTTACTGTTTCAGTTTCTGCTTGGATCACTGTGACCATTTAGAGCAGGCTGGCTTGAGTGAAGACAGTGGAGGGCTGAGGAAGGACAGAGAGGACCTGTCCTGCTGGGGACAGAGGTGTGAGGTGGGTAGGGAGCTGGACTGATTCTAAAGTGGCCAGGTTACAAAGGAGTAGATAGAGTAGTTGAATGGGAGGAAGGAGCACTTCCATTGTCCCTGCTCCACTGGGGTTAACTGCTGTTAACTGGGTCTCCTTTGCCTGCAGTCTCTTTCCTCTGACACATGGGGGTTCAGCTCAATCTTGGAGGAAATGGATGAAGAGTTACAGGTTTGATCCTTAAATGGGACCGATTGCTTCACACTGAGAAAAAACTGGCTACTTCCTTTCTCTCAGCTCCAGTTGCCAAATGTTGGGAGTAAAATTGGAAAGTTTAGGGCTCCCTGAAAACCCATTCCCATCCCTAGAAAGTCACATCAACCTGTGTGTTCTGATGGTGAGTGCAGCTAGATCTGGCCCAAGCAAGTCAGCTTCCAATTGAGAAAGGGCTAAGGCAGCTTCTCAGTTTCTTCCTTATTCAGGACATCCAGCTCTGGAACTGCCAGTTCTGAGGACCAAGAGGTAGGCATCTGTCTCTTGCACAAGCAGCTACACCAGTCTCAAAAAAACATTGATGGCTCGTTGTCCTTTGCACATCACGCTGTGCCTGGCACAAGCTAGTAATCCCAACCCAGTTCTTGGCCATCTCTATCTTACAACCATAAGTCATACAATAATGACACAGATTCCCAAAGGCAGGCAGTTAACAAATGCATCCACTTGTCCACCAATCACAAGGGATCTATTGAGTGAGCCACAGCAACAAACAGGGCCCCCTTCAAACAGCTTCCAGTCTGGTTGGTAACTAGGTAAGACTGAGTGAGAGTTTTGGAGAAGAGGTTCAGGGGAGGAAACACTGTGAACTTGGGCATTCTCTAATAGTTTTTTAAAAAAATATATACTTTTTAATTTAATTTTTAGAGAAGGGAGAGAGAGATAGAAACATCATCGATGTCATCAATTGCCTGCCTCCTGCACACCCCCCACCTGGGAAACACTGGGGATGGAGCCCACAACTGGGCATGTGCCCCAACTGGGAACCTCTCAGTACGTGGCACGCTGCTCAATCCACTGAACCACTCCAGCGAGGCTCTAATAGCATTTTTTAAAGTGCCTATTGGTGTGTGTCTGGGTTTTCTGTCCACTTGAGCTGTGTCCCCCACCTCGGATTGAGGGTGTAATTCCAGCCCTATATTCGCAAGGGATCCATACAAAGGGCCAGAAGCAACCTCGCTCTGTGCCACCGGTGGGGAGACCAGGGCCGGGAGGCGGGGGCCAAGGCGCCCAGCGTGGGCTCGCCCTTTCTCCGTGGGTGGCCGGGGCGTTTCACCGGCCCTCGCCTCCTCAGGCCTCACGTCCACAACTAAGGCTCCTCGGGAGGACAGTCCACCTCGGCCGCGGATCCCAGCTGCACTCCGCGGACTGCTGCCACAGGCTTGGGGCGTGAGCAACCGAGGAGGCTCCGGGTAAAGTTATCCCGGGAGGTCGGGTCACCCCGTCTCTCCCCAGGGCGCGCCTGCCAGGCCTGGGCTGCAGGAGACGCCGCCGCCGGCCCGTCCCCCAAACCCTTCCGACGGGCGCCTGCGTCCCAGGCCGCTAGCAAAGGCCGGGCTCGACCGGAGCGACCTGGGCCAGGTTCGCGCTCGGGGCTGTGCGCCTGCACACGAGGTGCCCGTGGCGCCGGGTGCCAGGGCTGCCCCGAGGGCATGCTGCAAGCGGGAGGGTCTGGCGGAGCGGGGCCGAGGGAACGCGTGAGCGCGAAACGCCCGCCCGGGAAGGGCGGGTCGGGGAGCGGCAGCGGCAGCGGCGGGAGGAGCGAGCCGGGAACCTGGGCGGTCCGCAGGGCTGGCGGGCCGGAGCCACGCCACGGTTGGGGGGAGGGGGCGGAGCCCCGGGGGCGGAGATGGGTCTCCCGGAGCGAGGGCGCCTGCGGGGCGCGGCCGGGGGGCGGGGCGCCCAGACTTGGGGGTGATATGCGCTTGCTAGCGGGGAGAGAGGGCGGGAGTGAGGAAGGGGCGGGGGACTTACAGACCAAAGAGGAGACAAAAGGACGGGGTGGATGGGAGGGGCCTAGACGAGCAAGGGGGAGGGGAGGGGCGCCGAGGGACGCCTAGGAGGGAGGGATTTGTGTGTTGGGGAGGGCATAATATGGGAGGGACTTAGGGACGAGAAGGGACAACACAAGAAGGGAGCGCGGGGGAACGGAGACGACCGGGGGCGGGGGTAGGGGTGGCCGGGAGTGCTCCACCACGTTGGCCACAGAGGGGAGGCCATGAAGGGGAGGCTGCTGGGAGGAATGGCCACACACAGGGAGGGGTATCCTGGAGATGGACAGTCCGCGAGGAAGGGGGGCCCGGGGCTTCGGCGGGCTTGGGAGGATAAGGGTGAGCAGGCACTGGGAAAGGGAGTGCAGCGAGGACCTGGGGGCGGAGGCAGATGGGCATGTGGGGAGCGCTGAGGGCAGGGATTTAACGCTGCTGACCAGGATGACCCAAAGACCACGGAGGGGGCCGCACAGACAGGACGGGGCTACCCAGGCAGGACGAAAACTGCCTCAGAGAAAGTGGGACCTACGAGGGCTGGAGAAGGGTGGCGGGGGTGGCTTTGGGCTGGGCAGGAAGGCGCCACCACCACCCTCTGCCCGTCCCCAGCGTGCCCCACCCCGTCCGGGGGCCCTAAAGGCAGCCGCCTGGGCTGTGGAGGTGCTGAGCCAGGGCAGTACCATTCGGACCAGAGAGGGGGGCGGGGGGAAGGGAGGAGCCTGGGGTCAGAGCCTTGTTGGGGGCGCCCCCCCCCCCGCCACACCCTGGGAAAAAGGCTTGGGCACGTCCAGAATGGGCCAATCAGCGAGCAAGGCCAGGGTGGCGTCAAGGGGCAGCTTCGGCCAATGGGAAAGGAGAACACTTCGGAGGTTTCAGAGGAAGAAAAGAAAAAAAAGCCCCACTGAACAACAGTCGAATCCGTTTTGGGGCTTGGGAGGCTGAAAGTGGGTGTCGTTTATAAACGTTCTAGCGCCTGCCTTTCCCTTTGAAGGATGGGGTCGCTTGCATCACTCCTGGGCTGCAGGGAGGACACCGGAGCTGAGGAGGGTCCCGGGAAAGTAGATAGGGATTGGTCGTTTACTGGGGTCACTTGATTGGACGCTTCAATTTGAGGGGTGGGTGGGAGGAGGTGGCAGCTTTGTGCTCCAGAGTGAAGTTTATAGTCTCTTAAACGGAGGCAGGAGTTCCCCATCTCCCTTTCCCCCACTGGCCACTGACTTAAGGGTCATCCCAGCAAATGGATCGCTGGTAATCTCAAACCATTAGATAACTTAAAAATGCCCCTTGGGCTTTAAACACGATCAACGTATTTCTCTTAATTCCCAGACCTGGTCTGTTTTTTGAGAGGATAGCAATGGTAGTAGAGGCCCATAGCTACCACGGGGAATTTCATAGAAATTTATGGCGTGGCTTTTTCACTTCAGAGTTTAGTCTGGGGTCCTAGTGTCTACCCAGCCACTAATTCAATGTGTAACACTGGAGAACTGTACTCTAAAATCTTTTGCTTACATACAATAAAGGTGTCAGGACTAATTACATTGAAAATGTAAACATTTTGGAACCGATTTGGAAAAGAGGGCCATGTTGGTGGGGGAAATTTGCAAAAAAAACCCTCAGTGGTAGAGAGCTTTTGGCCCAGGGATTCCGAATGTCTGTAAAGCTCCTCACTGTACATAAGATGTATGTATATGTTTGTGCATTTTTCTGGGGAGGGTTCACAATTTCATTAAATTCTCAGAGGGGTCTGTGACACACAAAAATCCCCCCCGCCCGTCTTGGTCAAAAAAGGCTGGGGACACCAACCTCTAAGGCAGGAGGTGAAGTGCAATAGTGCTACGTCCTTATGAGGTTAAGAATATACAATAAGCCCGACCTGTGCGGCTCACTGGTTGAGTGTTGACCCATGCACCAAGAGGTCCCCAGTTTGATTCCCAGTCAGGGCACATGCCCAGGTTGTGGGCCAAATCCCCAGTGGGGAGCATGCAGGAGGCAGCCAATCAATATTCTCTCTCAGCAATGTTTGTCTCTCTCTCCCACTTCCTCTCTCTCTAAAATCAATAAAGAAAAAAAATAAAAAAAAGAATATACAATAATTAGTCTATCCCTGAGTCTAAAAAATTGGTTGTTTATGGTGGATCATGTCTGATGTGATATATTTAAGATAATAAGCTAGGGTAATGTCACTTCAATTTAGCACTACCTACATAATCCTTGGTAAGAAAATGAAGTTCCCCTGACAAGTACATCTGGAGAAGTGCAATGGGAATGTCCAAAAGCATCTGACTTGAAAATGATTCGACTGGGAGACAACACAGAACACACTCCAGTTAAATAGATAAAAATGCCTTTATTTCTAAAATGTGGCTTAACTATACCCACAGTGTGCTGACAAATTTTGAAATTGATCCTGTAGCTTGGAGTAAAACCAGGCCAATGGAGGAGCAGTCAGGGCTCCTGGTTCTGGGTACCAAGATGTCACTCCTGCAAGCAACTCAATCTTTAGTTTTTCTTCAGTTGTTTTTTGTGACGTACGGAGAGTTGTTTTGGATTCCTCTGTATGACAGAGAGGTCCGATCTTGAGGAAGACCGGTAGCCTACATCCTCTGCTTTTATAGGCTTAATGATATGGCCTGGCTTGGTGACAACCTTGGGCGTAGTCAGCTTTTGGAAGGCCCTCTGGGTGTTCCACGTAGATCCTATAGGGGTCTGGATGGTCCGTTCAAATTGTTGATGGTGGGTGAATGGATATGGAAGCACCCGCACCTGGAAAGGAAGGTAGAGTGACTAGGCATGAGCCAGGTCTGGGGTGCAGTTGTATAATGGCAATTGGTCAGGTAGTGTTGGTACACAGGCTGTAGAGCCACATGATGGAGGCAGTGGGTAAAGCTGAAAGCTCAAGGCATCCCAATGCTCCCATCTATCCTTAGGAGTCCTAATCTGCTTGAGGACATTTGGGAGTAGAGGGGCCTAATTTGGATTTAGGGCCCCCCTCTCCCCAGGCTTATGCAACAATCCAGGGATTGAAAAACCACCCTGACACTGCCCCCATAGCTGCAGGAATACTACAGTAGCTCCAGGGCTACTGTCCTCAAGTGGGTCTTCTACATAACCTTCCTATTCTTGTGACTTGCAACTGTAAGAAACACCCAGGCATTTGTGTATCCCTGTGGATTCTATGACCCTCCTAACCCTCTCCAAGCTTTGCATCCTTTCCTTTCCTCTCCTTGACACACAGGGTTGATGTTTTAAGGAACCCAAAGGTTTACTCCTGAATCCTAAACTCTACCAGGCTGCTATACTTAGTTAACTTCATCCTCCACTGGCATCACAAACTGTCCAAGCTGAAAAGCCCAAGGTAATGGCAAAAGTAATTTCCTGCAGCACGAGAATTTGGCTTAGAGACAAGAAAATTAGGAACAGCAAGGGAGAGCAGAATCCAGGCTCCTTGCCTTGCCCAGTACTCTTTGCCACTCACCACAGTCCTATCTTCAGACATTTCGCCCCAAATCTTTAAACACTTCCCCAATTGCCAAAGAGGAGGAAAAAGATGTAAGCAGGAAAATGGGGAAGTTACAATCAGTAGTCTTTGGAAATATTCAGTGGAATGCTCAAGAGAAGCTGAGCACTGCCAGGTGGTCCTGCTGGTAGTGAAGGACAGATTCTCTTTAGGTTAAGGAAACATTTTATTGGGGTTGATAGCTAGTTCTGTACATAACACTGAGGGCAAGAGGAAAAAAAACAAACCAGAAGGTCTCCTCACTACCTTCAGTTTGAAGCACATTTTATTCTATTGCATGCTGGGACTTGCAGTCTATAGCTTATTAAAAAGATGAGGAAAAATCAATGGAGATTCTGGAAAACTATTTGTCAATTTGCTGTGACTGCATTAAAAAATAAATAAATAAGACCCTTGGAAGGGAAGGGTGATCTTTATTGAATTCCACACACTGACCTTCACCTAGAATCATGGCCTGGTGAAGCACCCGTTGCTCATACCCGAGAGCAATACATTCCCTTTGTACTAGCAGAAAGTTTTTTATTGACTTGAACTCTGCCTTTCCTCTAACTTCTACTTTATATGACTCCGCTCCACATGACAGCCTTCAATATACTGCTCAAATTTGCTTCTCTTAGGTAAATAACCCTAGCTCATTATCATATGACACAATTTAAAATTCTTGCACTACCCTGAACAAGTACCTGTTTGTCTTAATTATTCTTAAGATGTAGCGCAAATTTTACAGCCTTTGTACGTTACCTTGACTTAAATACCAGCTTGAAGAACAGTAATTCTTCCTTTGGCGAGGCCCATTTGCATCAGTGTTATGTGGGCTACTAGTTGAAAACACAGATCTGAGGGCCTCACTGTTGCTGCTAAGATTAGCCTGTAAGCCTGAACCTTTTTTCCTGGTCAGTAATTAAAACAGCAGAGACTATCTAGAATTATTCATCTCAGAGCCAGCCAGTAAAAACAAAAATAGATTTGATTCCATGGTCAAGATCACACATCCCTCTAGACCACAGAGCACTAGGATATTCCTCCCAAGCAAGCTGGGCAGCAAAGAGGAGGCAGCTGAAGAGCTCTCTATCCCTCACCTGGTGAGCTGCTGCATGGATGTTTCGCTTCTCATTGATAATCACATTTGGCAAATTCTTGTCTTTTCTTGGAGAACCCTCAGGTACTTTAATGAGAAACCTGGAAAGTAGAACAGGATGTCTAAGAGCCTTACGGACTTAGTCAAAAGGGCAGGGAGGGGTATGTGATGGTGAGGTGGAGAACCTGGTGCCCTTCTGACAGGCTTTCTTCCCTGTTCTTACCGGTGTCTCTTCCTGGAACTGGGCTTTAGGCCAACACCACCCCACTCGCCCCAGCCAGGCAGAGTCAGGTCCATGTCCTTTGGCTTACTCGCCTCCACAGCTTCCCTCTTCTCTTTCAAGAAGTCTCTGATGACATCATCACCAGCAAAAGCTTCCTTTATCATTTGCTTTTGATCTCTCTCCTGTTCATCTTCCTGGGAAGAAACAAGAGTGAGAACAGAGAAGGGGGTTTGGGGGTAAAGGAGGAGCTACAGAGCTTCCTAAGCACAAAATCTCCTTTCTGGCACTTTCTGTATCAGCTCTGATCCCCCACAGTGGTCTGAGACCCTGGCTCTGTTTGCTAACTCCTCTACTGTCATGGGGACTGCCTAAGACTTCAGGGAAGGAGATACTGTGGTTAGGAGGTTCTGTAGCTACAGCTTGCCTTAGAGCGGTGGTTCAGCCAAGAACATTGAATTTTTGGTTGTGACATTTTAGCGCCCTCTAGGGGGAAAGCGCTGAACAAGGATGGTCTTGCAGTGCAAACAGATTGGTAGCCAATCGTGTTCCAATTTTCTTCTCTCTGGGGTAAATATCCTCAACTCATTATCATATGACACAATTTTAAAGTTTCAGTAAGGAAGCTGCAGGGTGGAGGAAGAGGAATGAATGGCCTGTGTTAGGAGGAGGAGCTCCAAATGGCTTAGCCAGTATGCAGGCATCCTCCAGCTTATAGCTCTGAAGAGACGAGCCAGGGCTCTTCACTTGAGCAATTTCAGTTACTTCATCAGGGAGTCCTGGACCATCTGAGAGCCCACTGACTAGAGCAAATCCTTGGCAAGAATCCTATGACTCCCTTTTGAATACCCTGCCTGGGATCTCATCAGAGCTTTGAGTACCTCCCTCTTTCCTCTTAGGGCAGTTTTATTTTTTTAATTAAAAAAATTTTTTTTCCTTTATTGAGAGAGATAGAAACATCGATGAGAGAGGACATCGACTGGCCGCCTCCTCATGCCCCCACTGGGGATCAGGCCCACAACCTGGGCATACGTCCTGGCCGGGAATCGAACCAGCGACCTCTTGGTGCATGGGTCTACAGTCAACCACTGAGCCCCACCTACCGGACCTGCGGACAGTTTTAGAGTAACCCCAGGGAGGGTTTGGTGGCTCAGAATTTAGGATGTGGGAGTCTCAGTGACACACAAAGATTTACATATATCAAACTCACTGGGGCCAACTTGGCGCCATACTATTTTGGGCCTCTCAACTACCAAAATGTGATCCCAGCACAACACACTTCACTGATTCTACTCCTTGTGCAAGTAAGAGGGCACTTCCGGCACCAGCTCTGATCCCCCACAATGGCCCACGACCCTGGACCCTGCCTTTGCTCACCATCTCCTCTATTGTCGTGGGAACTGCCAAAGACTTCATGGAAGGAGATTTTGTGGTTAGGATGTTCTGCAGGTCAATCATTTGCTCCTTCCTTTTCTTCTTGGGAGCACTAGGCTGATTATCTGGATTCTTCTCCAACTGCTTCCCTTCTAATGCAGGTCTGGAAAGCTCCTTATTTTGAAAGCACCCTTCTTTGTCCAGCTCCTCTAGAGTCTTTGCTCTCTCCAGCGTCTGCAGCAACAAGGGCTCTTCTTCTTCCCTGGCAGGTCCCTCTCTCTGGACTGGCAAAACTGTCCTTGCTGAACTCACTTTCTGCTTCCTGGACTGATGGTTGTCCTTGTTGAGTTTCTGAGATAGTGCTCTCAATTCAGACAGCACCTCCTGGCTGCTAAAATCTGGAGGAAGAAATGAAAGCTATCAGAAAAGGAGGTTGGATGTTGCCTAGTCAATGAGCATTTGTTGAGCACTCAGTGAACATTTGTTGAGCACCCACTGGGTGCTAAGGCACTATGAAAGGCATTCTAATGAAGAGAAGACTTCATTCGCTGGATCTCCTGGTGAGCTCACTAATAATTACCTGTCAAGTAGCAGGTAATGGAACTGAGTAGTGAAAAGCAGCATGATTTTGGGAACCAGATATCCTGGGCCCTATTCCCAGCTTTGCCAATGGTTCATTCTATAACAGGAACTGTGGCTTAATTTCTTCATATAGTAAACCCTGCTTGGGGAGATGGTCCCAAGTCTCAAATTTTGACATTTTTTAAAATGTAATTTTAATTTATTTTTAATACTTTTTTCTTTATTGACTTTAGAGAGAGAGGAAGGGAGAGGGAGAGAGATAGGGACATTGATGAGAGAGATCATCGATTGGCCACCTCCTGCATGTCCCCCACTGGGGATTTGGCCCACAACCTGGGCATGTGCCCTGACTGGGAATCAAATTGGTGATCTCTTGGTGCATGGGTTGACACTCAACCATTGAACAACACCAGCTGGTCACAAATTTTGACTTTTTAAAAATTACGTTTTTATTGATTTTTCAGAGAGAGCAATATCAGTATGAGAGAAAAACATTGCTCGGCTGCCTCTCGCACACACCCCAACCTGGGATCTAGCCAGCAACCTGGGCATGTGCCTGACCAGGAATTGAACCAGCGACCTTTCAGTGCACAGAACCATGCTCGACCAACTGAGCCACACTGGCCAAGGCCCAAGTCTCAACTTTTAAAAAAGGCCTTTTTAACCAACAGGTGGCCTCTGAATGCAACTTCCTTGTAATTTATTATTTGTAATTCCTAAAACTTGTCCTATTTGTAAAAACCTATCCAACATTGTTTTATCTTAAAGCGTTTCATAACCTGTTGTGGCTGAGTCAGGTAGCTCGTACTTGCCAGTCACCAGCAACATCTGAGTAAATACCACTAGTCTCTGAGAGCCCAGAGGAAAACATGGCAGTTACACACTTCTCAACTGTCCTCTGCATTGACTCAATTTGCATTCACGTTCACTCTGCTCTCTAGCTTTGGTTTGAAGCCACTGGAAGAAGCTACTTGAGATCTGGCTGTTGGATACATGTATGTTTATTCCTCAAGGATCAAGTTGCCTTGCCCATTTTGTGTGGGGTCCACAACTTCCCACTATTTCCCCAAAGAGTTGGAAACATTCTATTTATTTATCATCTAAGGAAATCCAAATCAACCTTTCACACCACAACCAATTGCTGTACACATTTAGCTAGATGACCAGCTTCTGAGGGAGATTAGGAGGATGCAGCTAGTTTCCTGTGATTGTAGAGACATTGCCCCACAATCTTGGCCTGTAGCACTGCTTTCCAAAGTCCTCTCAGAAGTGACTGCTTTTAACTATTAATCCCAGAACTCTCTAGCTAAAACCGTAAGTAAAAGCCCTATAAAGACAGCTCTTATAATTTTTTGCCACAGAAACGCAGATTCTTGCTGCCACCCAAATGCACTATTCCTACAGGAAATACCATCAGACTCTAGACTCTGTCAAAATAGCCAGATGATTATGAATGTAGGTAGTTCACTAAGCAGGCTTTAATGACCTGCTTTGTCCCCAGAATGGGAGCTCTGACCTGTCTCAAGGATGCTAACTTAACACTATTAATGTAAAATATCTTTAAGATAACCAGTAGAAAATATAATATGCAAATCAAGTCTGAGCAGGGGGTAAATATTCTAATTTACCATTACCTTGTAGAGTCAACAATTCCTGTCCAGAAAGTCTTACCCTGTATCACATATCAACCAGCATTTATGAAGTGCTAAAAATGCCACTTCTAGAAAGTCTTAGCCACAGCCATCAGACAGGAAGAAAAAATAAAAGGGATCCAAATTGGAAAGGAGAAAGTGAAACTGTCATTATTTGCAGATGACATGATACTATACGTAGAAAACCCCAAAGACTCCATCAAAAATTTACTAGACTTAATAAATGAATTTGGCAAAGTAGCAGGATACAAAATTAACATCAAGAAATCGATGGCATTCTTATACACCAATGATGAACTCACAGAAAGAGAAACTAAGAAAAAAATCCCATTTACCATTGTGGCAAAAAAATTAAGATACCTAGGAATAAACTTAACCAAAGAAGTAAAGGACCTATTCACAGAAAACTATAGGTCATTGAAAACAGAAACAGAGGAAGATATAATAAGTGGAAGCACATACCCTGTTCATGGATTGGAAAAATTAACATCATTAAAATGTCCATAATACCCAGAGCAATCTATAGATTCAACGCAATCCCCATCAAAATACCAACGGCATACTTCACAGAATTAGAACAAGTATTTCAAAAGTTCATATGGAACCAAAAAAGACCTCGAATAGCCACAGCAATCTTGAAAAAGAAGAACAAAGTTGGAGGGATCACATTACCAGATTTCAGGTTATACTACAAAGCCACTGTAATCAAAACAGCCTGGTACTGGCACAAGAACAGGCATATAGACCAGTGGAACAGAACAGAGAACCCAGAAATGGACCCAAGGCAATATGCTCAATTAATTTTTGACAAAGGTGGCAAGAGCATACAGTGGAGTAAGGACAGCCTCTTTAATAAATGGTGCTGGGAAAATTGGACAGCTACATGCAGAAAAATGAAACTAGACCATCAACTTACACCCTACACAAGAATAAACTCAAAATGGATAAAAGACTTAAATGTGACTCATGAATCCATAAAAATCCTAGAAGAAACTGTAGGCAACAAAATTTCAGACATCATATGCAGCAGAATTTTCACTGATACATCACCTAAGGCAATAGAAACAAAGGAGAAAAGGAACACATGGGACTACATCAAACTCAAAAGCTTATGCACAGCGAAAGATACAATCATCAAAACGGAAAGGCTACCCACTGTATGGGAGAGCATAATTGCCAATGACATATCAGATAAGGGGTTAATTTCCAATACATATAGAGTGCTCATACAACTCCACAAAAGGAAGACAAAGAACCCAATTAAAAAATGGGCAGAGGAACTAAATAGACACCTCTCCCAACAGGCCATACAAATGGCTAAGAGACATATGAAGAAATGCTCATCATCACTCATCATCAGAGAGATGCAAATTAAAACAACAATGAGGTATCACCTCACACCTGTCAGAATGGCCGCCATCAACAAATCATCAAACAACAAGTGTTGACGAGGGTGTGAAGAAAAGGGGACTCTAGTGCACTGCTGGTGGGAATGCAGACTGGTGCAGCCACTATGGAAAACAATATGGTGTTACCTCAAAAAATTAAAAATTGAACTGCCATTTGACCCAGTGATCCCACTTCTAGGAATATACCCTAAGAAGCCTGAAACACCAATCGGAAAAAATATATGCACCCCCATGTTTGTAGCAGCACTATTTACAATAGCTAAGATCTGGAAACAGTCCAAGTGTCCAGTAAACGAATGGATAAAAAAGCTGTGGTACATATACGCAATGGAGTACTACGCAGCTGTAAGAAAGAAAGATCTCTTATCCTTTGAGACTACATGGAGGGACCTGGAAAGTATCATCCTAAGTGAAACAAGCCAAACAGAGAAAGACAAGTATCATATGTTCTCACTTATTTGTGGAATATAATGAACATAACAGTCTGAGGAATGGGGTAGTCCCAGAGACGTGGAAGCGAGGTACAGACTGACAGTCCCCAGAAGAGGGGGTGGTGGGGGAGAGATAAATCACAGAACTTATTTGCATGTATGCATGAACAGTGGACATAGACAACAAAGCTGGGGACAGGGCAGGGGGGGAGGGGGAGGGGGGAATCAGTGGGAGAAAAAGGAGAAACATCTGTAACAAAAATTAATTAATAAAAAAAAAAAAAATGCCACTTCTAGTTCACAAACAAAACAGCACACTGCAGCCATAATTTGAAGATGCTTCATAATGGCTCAAAATCCACCTATGTCTGTGGGTGTGAATGATTTTCAGATCTGCCATCCCACCATGTGCATTTCTCTCTGGTTTTTGGGTACCAGCAATGGTAACCCCTACCTTGACTTCAAGGATGGTGTAGTTCTGTCTTTCTGAAGACTATAAGCCCTCAAGAGTAGAAAGCTTATTAGAACCCACATTGTATAGCCATGCAGATGACTGCTTATTAAATGCCTTTGAAAGAAAATGGTAATTATGATAATCTATTTTCTCTTTAGGGATCCAGGGCACTTTCTTGAAAGTCCCTAGAGCCTCATCATTCTGCTGTGTGTGTGGGTGGCTATGGTCTTCCTCTCACAGTTGGTCTGTAGCACTTGCACTAAGCTCCTCCTTCTGGTCTACTACAACTCACCTTTTGTCTCTTGTCTGCCCACTGGCTTGGCATCCTGGTTGAGCCCAGACTTTTTACTAAGTGATCGCCTTTCCTCAAATTCTTTCAACAAAATTTCTTCCTTTGCCACTGGGCTTTCTTCTCCCTCACTTTCAGAAGCCTCGTTGGCCACAGGCTCTGGAAGTTGTTCGGGGTCCTTCTGGATTTCAGCCTGTTTTTCACCACCAGAGTGATTCCTGACCATCCAGGGATTTGGTCCATCTGAAGTCATCTGTACCTCATTTACTACATCAGGGACAAGGAGGTCACCCTCTTCTTCTGTACCTCCCTCCTCTTCTTCACTCTCGGAGGCCACCTGGAATTTCTGCGTCAGTTCTTTGTTCCTGGCCAACTGATCCTGCATAGCCTGGCGAGCCTGGAGGAAGGAATTCCAGCATGTGTGCCTTGTCATCAGTGATCACAATAACACCTTTCCTGGTCCATTTCTTAAAGCTGAGTCCCCTCAATTTGACAAGTATTTCTTACTGGTGCCTACTGTTTAAACTGCACACATACCATCGTGATACTAGATATGGAATAAAATGGAAGGCAAATTCTTTGTCCTCAAGGAATCAACATGTGAAACATGGTTTTTAAAAAAAGTTCCTCTCCTCTTTAACTGGACTTGCCTTCTGTGGTCTTTCCCCTTTCGTCTCTCCTTGTCCACTTTGTTCCCGGTCATTTTCCTTTCTGCCTTAGAGATTCTCTGATGCCTTTTTAGATCCTGGTTTTCCATTCATTCTCATGGCTCTTACCCAACTCTGTTTCTTTCCTCCAATTCCACCTATTCTCTCATCCTGATGGTCTCTTACCTCCAGGTCATATTTGGCCATAATTGCCTTTGATTTTGCCCATTTTCCACTGTTCTGGTGCTTAAGGCTCATTCGCTCCTGAGAAGAAAGGGCAGAGTAAGATCCTTATTGCTTTCTGGGGAAAGTTGGTTCAAGGGGTAAGGTAAGAGACAGCCTCACCATTATTCTGGCCTTTTTGAGTTTTTCCAGTTCTTCCAGTGCAGCATTAGGATTGACCTTCCGCAGTTTCTCAAACTCTTTTAGGGCTTCCTTAGCCTTTCCTTTCTTCAGAACTCTGTGATACCTATAGGGTAATGAGAGGGGAACAAGGAAAGAGATTTAGTGGAAACACTGATGCCACACACCAAAGTGTCCCCACTACCCAAGGGGGTTTTCCTATGCAGAGGTCAGAATGGATGTCACAGAGCTGGCTGACTAGAGGGAGTCAGTATGGGACCTAAGAGCACTGGTAGGCATTTCAGTCCTTGCAGGCCACAGGGGTAGACCTCTGTAGAGCAAAGGGTCCCTCTGCTTCTACAGTGCAAGGAAGAATAGAACACATTCCAAAGAGGCAAAAAGGTAAGAAGGAAGCCCTGCTGGCCTCAACAGTTGTAGAATTCAGAGCTCATTCTGCAGAATCACTCCATCATGCCCTGGAAAGGAAAGAAAGTAATTGCACAGTCCTCTTTTTAGGAACACCAAGACAGAAAGCCAAAGCCAGTGGAGAGGGCACTGATGAAGCAGTCAGAACTTTTATGAGGTTGGACTGAGGAAAAAAAAAAAAGACTAGTCATTCCTATTTATGACCTCTTCTGTGTGACTCCAAATGCCATGTCAAAGGTTCTTTCCACCTCACTTTCTTTTGTGGAACCCAAGGCTAGTTAGGATGGGTCTCTCTACCCTTTTTTTTTTTTTTTTAACTTTTCTATTGAATTTATTAGGGTGACATTGGTTAATAAAATTATATGGGTTTCAGGTATATCTCCTTACTTTTTGCTTTTGATTTTCTTCTCTCTTCGAGCTCTGGCCTCATAGTAAGACTGCAGAGCCCGGGCCCTCTGAAGCTCTGCTCGGCGCATCTTAGCCTACAATGAATGAGATTTACAGTGACTCCTGGGACTGTGGGAAAATGCTGGGAGAAACAGACTCTGCCTGGGTGTATAAAAGGCCTATCACACTTACCTCTTCCAGGCTCATGGCTTTGAGAGAGGCCTTTTCCACAGGAGTCAGTAAAGGGTCTGTCACTGGCTGCTTATTCTTATAGAGGAGGTTAAAAATTTCCTGCTCCAAGGGAGTTCTTGCCTTAAAGAGGTAACAAACATTCTGAGTCTTAAGCCATGCTCCTACAGTCTCCCTCTTTCCAGCCTTATGACCATCTACTTTAACACCATAGTTGGAATCACTAACTGGACAGGACTGACTGTTACAGCAAGAGAAGGGGTTCCAGGTTTGCTGCCCAGCTGTGCAGATAAAGCCTTATCTCACTCTGATTTAAGACAACTTCTGCAAGGGGATTCTCAGGCTACTCTCTAATATTACTGACAGTATCACTCTGTGTTCAAATTATTAACATATGTAAAACAGAATGTCATTCTCTTAAGAATCGAAGCAGGATGCCCTTGAGGTAAATGTTGGCAGGACAGAGGAAGAGCAGTACCAAATATCAGTCGCAAAACAGAATGGTCACTGTATTGTTATGTGTACAGTATAGTTAGTAATCTCAGATTTCATATAAGGCTCCTTTTAAAAATAAAATATTTCTAGAGGAAAGGGGAGATCAGGTCTAGGATGAGCACAAAAAGGCACTGCCTTTAAAAATATGACCATCAGCCCGGCCTGTGTGGCTCAGTAGTTGAGTGTTGACCCATGCACCAAGAGGTCACCGGTTTGATTCCTGGTAGGGACACACACCCAGGTTGTGGGCTTCATCCTCAGTAGGGGATGTGTAGGAGGCAGCCGATAGATGTTTCTCTCTCTCTCTCTCCCCTTCTCTCTTCCACTCTCTCTAGAAATCAATAAAACTATATTTTAAAAAATGACCTTCATGTAATTAGCCTGCTTCCTGACAGTTCAAATTTAATTCTAGTCACCTTCTAATTTTGGCTCTAGTTCCTCAGTTTCCAGTTAACTTTGTATGCTAGGTAGTGTCTACATGCATGAAACGAATGGACTGTGAATGAGTTACTTCATATGTCAGCCAAAGTCCTCATTTACTGCTTGACTGATAATGTGAAGATGGCTAAAATAAATAATCAGGCCGATCATGACGCGGTCTATTTTGGCAAGGCACAAAGATAGCCCTAGGCAACAGAGCCATTTCAAACCTCATACACACTTTATATGTGGTTTTCTTCAACAGCCATATACATCATGGTCAGTATCTATGTAAATATCTAGACAAATGCATAAACACACATCATCATACATTACACACTGCTATTGATTTAACCATAAACCTATTCTATTGAATAGTAAAAGTACATGTTCTTCCATTTTTAGTATTTGTGGTAGTGATCAATCACAGGCTATGAAGTGATTTATATTACAGCATTGTAATCTTCCTCCAATTCAATTCAATTCACAAACATTTATTGATTGCTGCTACACTCCAGGTATTTGTAGAAGGTGCTAGAATACACAACTGATTAAGATAATTCCTGTCCTCATAGAGCTCACAGCCTTTCAGAGGAAAGAAACACATGCATCACAAACATAATGGGGTAAATGTTAGTCCATGGGAGTAATCACAGAGGAACAATTAATTCTTATCAGGGGGTGGGTTAAGCTTGGGGAAGGAAGAGACTTACTTTTTGAGTTAGGCTTTGAGGTATAAGTTCAATTCTGTAAAGGAGAGGGCCAAGTGGAGAGATGAGTATAAACAAAATCAAATATATGGAAAGGAGAAGTGTGTAAGGGAACAATGTGTTGTCCAGTGTAGCTAAAATGATAGGTGCTGTCTCATTCTATAAGTGGAGAGCTTTTGAAGGATTTTTATTTATTTAATCCTCACCCGAGGACATTTTTCCATTTTTTGTTCAGATAGAGTGGGAGGGAGAGAGAGGGAGGGAGGGAGGGAGAGAGGGGGAGGGAGAGAGGGGGAGGGAGAGGGAGGGAGAGGGAGGGAGAGGGAGAGAGAGAGAGAGAGAGAGAGAGAGAGAGAGAGAGAGAGAGAGAGAGAAACATCGACGTGAAAGGGACACATCGAGTGGCTGCCTCCTGCATGACCAACCAGGGCTGGGGACAAACTGTAACCGAGGTATGCGCCCTTAGTGGGAACCGAACTGGCCAGGGCTTTTGAAGGATTTTAAGCAGGACAATTAGTTTTATGTTTCAGAAAGAAAATCCTGGTGATTGTGTAAGGGGATATAGAGTGGGGCAAAAGTAGGTTTACAGTTTATTCTTATATTCCATGTGAACAACTGTAAATGTACTTTTGCCCCATCCTGTAAGCAAAATGGCAAATCAAATGTGAAAATGAAAATTAGAAGAGGAACCAGGGATCTGAGAGCTATTACAGAGACAGAATTTACAAACTAGCTCACTGTCTGGGCTGGGGAGGAGAGTCAGTGGAAGAAGGAGAAGTCAGATGGCTGAGGCATGGACTTAAGCTGTTGATGGAGTTACAGAATGAAGGTGGTAGTACAAGGTTTGGGAGTCTAGGGAAGGAAAATGCCAGGTTACTTTGTTGTGTGTGAAGTTTAAGATGCATAAGGGAGAACTAGGTGAGGCCCAATCATATGGGACCTGAGACTGGAGCTCAGAAGGAAGGGGTTGAGTGATCTGTAGCATACACAGATGATAGTCAAAAGTCACGGAATTCACAGAGAAAGAATAAAAAGGACTAAGAAAGTCAGATAGATAAAAATCAGGAGTATGTCACAGAAGCCAAGAGAAGAGTTCTTAACAATGGAAATGTGTCAATACTGTCAAACTGGCTGAAAACTGAGAGGGCTTGGGATGTGGTGACTAGGAGGTCAATGGCCTTTAAAAGAAGTTTTAGTAGGGCAGTAGGGAAAGAAGATAAGAGACCACAGAAGCAGTGGAGACTAGCTCTTCCCAAAGCATGTTCCTCATCAGCTAACAAGATTTCATTTCTATTTTTCTTTAGAAATTCCTTTCAATTTTTTTCTTTATTGATTTTAGAGAGAGAGGAAGGGAGAGGGAGAGAGACAGAAACATCGATGAGAGAGAACATCGACTGGCCACCTCCTGTATGCCCCCAACTGGGGATTTGGCCCACAACCTGGGAATATGCCCTGACCAGGAATCGAACTGGCGGCCTCTTGGTGCATGGGTCAATGCTCAACCACTGAGCCACACCGGCCGCACAAGATTTCATTTTTTTAAAAAAAGTTTAAAATTGAATTTATATTATATTTAATAACATTAGTTTGTATACTCTGGGTTAGATCCCCAATGGGATCGAATCTGTTACCCAGGTATGTTCCCTGACCAGGAATCAAACCAGCAACCTTTCAGTGCACACGATGATGCTCAACCAACTAAGCCACTCAACCAACTAAGCCATTCTGACTGGCTTTCTTTAATTTTTTTTTAAAATTTATTTTTCTTTATTGATTTTAGAGAGAGGAAGTGAGAGAGAGAGAGAGAGAGAGAGAGAGAGAGAGAGAGAGAGAGAAACATTGATGAGAGAACATCAACTGGCCGCCTCCTGCATGCCCCCACTGGGGATCGGGCCCACAACCTGGACATGTGCCCTTACTGGGAATCAACCCAGCGACCTCCTGGTGCATAGGTCAACGCTCAACCCCTGAGCCACGTGGGCCGGGCTCTTTAATTTTTTTATTATGTTTTTATTGATTTTAGAGAGAGAGGAAGGAGAGGGAGAGAGAAACATCGATGTGAGAAACACTGATCAGCAGCTTCCTGCACACACCCCGACCAGGGATTGAGCTGGCAACCTGGGCATGTGCCCTCACCGGGTATCAAATCAGTGACTTTTTAGTACATGGGACGGCGCTCAACCGAGACACACCAGCCAGGGCTACTTTTGTATTCTTAATTTCCAGAAGTATTAGTATATTACTAGTACTTGGTACTTTGTACTCTTAAGTTGTAATATGAAAACTGGGAGTTGCTAGCTAGAACAGACCCCCTGACCTAAGCATTTTCTTATTTCTCTGTGCCACACTGGCGTCATTTCTCAAAAATGAATCTTGGCATGAACAGTCCAGAAGATTCAATGGATAGTCTCTGGGCCACTCTGCCTTGCACAGGGAGTTCCTGGAGAGTAGAGGTGCATTATTAGTGCAACCTTCGTCTCCATCTCATCCTTAATACAAATTTAATATTTTCTTGTGATCGCCAAGCTTACACTGTCATTTGAAAAAGCAAGGTGCAGAAGAGTGTGCAATAGCGTACTACTTTTGTGATAAATACAAGGGAAACACAAATATATCAGTAAAACTCTTAAGTTAACAATAACAAAAAACTTATAGAAATGGTTACATCTGGGTGAGTATGGGGGTAAAAATGGTCAGACTGGGTCAGACCTTTCACTATATATTGTCTATACTTTTATTCTGCAAATTATATTACCTCTTAATTTTTTTCCTAAAGTCTCCCTTCCATCCTGCAGCCACACTTTAAACCTGATCTCTTTTTCATGTGGAAAGGAAGCATCCTAGAAAGAGAATGGCAGAAACAGAGCTTATCCCCACAATAAGCAACCACTTGCTCAATTTATAGCTATGGTGGCAAGCCATGTTTACTTTGATTAGCTTAATTATTTCAAGTCCCTGACACACAGGACACTATCATCCCTGGATTTTTAGAAAAAAAAAATCATTCTCACATGTGTTGGAGGGTAGAAGGATTTTTAGAAAGCAGAAGAAAAGCATAAAGAGGGCAATCTGCCCATGGTTTGGGCACTGCTGTTCTTGCCTTTTTTTTAACTTAAGACAGAACATCCCATTACAGAACCCATAACCAGTGGTGTATTGGAAAAGAAAGGCTAGCTGTTCTGAAGCATGTTTTTCACAGACAAAAGTAAAAAATAAAAATAAAAATCTTGAGACTTTAGGGACCCACGTAGGATTACCAACTCTTAATTTTGCCAAGGGTATAACTACTGTTCCATCCCCAACCCCATCATTTAGTATCACCATCATTTCATAAAAGAAAAGCTATTTCAACATCATTCAAGTGGAAAGAATAACCTCATAATAAAGAGCTGACAACCTCACACCCACCATACTTACTATTATCTTTTGGCTTTAGATGGACAAAAAATTTGCCAGGGATTAGTGTTTGGGAAACTCAGCTCTAAATAGCTTTTTAAAATTTTCTGCAGCTCAGTCTTAATAAGTTACTTGCTAAGATTTTAGTCATTATCAGCAATGTTATATTTTAATATGATATTCCTTTACAAGCAAACTTTGGGTCTGCAGTTCATATATCCCCCCACTGAGGCATCTGTGATGCTGCTGAGTTTCTGATTTTCCCCAGATCAAAATGTGGCTTTGAAAGCTTTTTAAAAATGGGTGTGAAAAAGAAAGCATGTTTCCTCTCTACTGGCAACTGGATGTTTTAACACAAAAACACAGAAATAACCATGTACTGTATGCTACAAACTGATGAAAAACAACTACAGAACCACTGTGACTGGTACGTATTGCATGACTGACAACGAATCTTGCTACCCCCTTCTCTCCCTTTCTGACTGATAAACTATAATGGTTGCAGCTGAAATTTCAGTTTAACATGTCCAACCAAATCAACTACAGACCCTGCAATTTCCACATTGCACAATCTTATTTTCCAAGGTGCGGTTTCCTTGTGTCGCACTTACCTTCCAGCCATTGAGTACATGTTCAATGGGAGCAAAGGCTGACTGCTCCTTCTTCAGGGGGAACACCAGCTGCTCTGCTTGTCGGTTCTTCAGGACAACGGGATCCCATTTGGAGAGGGCCTGTGAGGTTTTATTGAATGCCACTTCTCTATGGATCTGAAACACGCAAGGTACAAAAAAGAGCCACAAAATTGGGCATCAAACTTAAAGGACTAGTGGGAAATCAGGAGGCAATGTTTCTTAGCCCAAGGAAGAATCAGGATGCTAGAGATTAGCTGTTGCTTCCTTCTCAAGACTGCACTTTCCCTGAGATTAAAAAAAATTTTTTAATTTTCACAGAGGAAGTGAGAGGGAGAGAGAGATAGAAACATCGATGAGAGAGAACATCGACTGGCCGCCTCCTGCACGCCCCCCACTGGGGATTGGGCTTACAACTTGGGCATGTGTCCTGACTGGGAATCAAACCGGCGACCTCTTGGTGCATGGGTCGACGCTCAACCACTGAGCCACAACAGCCGGACCCTGAGATTAATTTTAATCTTCTCCATGGTGAGGCAGTCACAACTTCCCCTCCCATTTGTGAGGCTTTCCCCCTTCTTCTCTTCATATCCTGTTTTTCCTGGTTAGTTCAATTTCTTTCCCTTAATGGACACTTTAAAACTTACCCGCTCAATCTCTTCTTTGTTAAGGGGTAACTCCACAGTCTTCTTTGATTTGACTCTATTCAGTTGCTTTTTCACAGTGGCCAATGTGGATGATGTTTTAAAGGGCTCAAGCAGATCTGAAAGGATTAGCCTTTCTCCTGATCCTGTAGAAAGGGCAAACTTTCTGGTCAGACTGAGAAATGAGGCAAAATCTCAATTATCACATAGGTAGATGCCTAAGTAGAAAATGCTGGCAGACCGGCAGGGAAGCAGGAATAATTCTCTTACTTCAATTGCTAGCCATAGTGACACCATCACTTTCCTACATTCTCACGTGTTGGAGGGTAGAAGACAAATTATTTTAAAAAGTCATTTGCTTTTCTCTTGGTCCTTCTGATTTCACTGTTGCCCCACTGTAATTCATTCTTCACACAGCAGCCAAAGTGATATTTTGAAAATGCAAATCACAGCATATCATGATCCTGCCGAAAATCTTCCAATGGCTCCCATTATATTTGAAATTATAGCCATCCCTTGGTATCCATGATGGTTTGGTTACAAGACCCCTGCAAATACCAAAATCTAAGGATGCTCAGGTCCTTTACATAAAATGGTATATTTGCATGTAATGTATATTTTGCATATAGACTACAGCAGGGTATGCCTTGCTTTATTCTCATGGATTCAGTCTACTGCTTGGTGTGTGGCAAATTCAAGCTTTGCTTTTTGGAACGTTCTGGTTCTTCTTCTTGGAATATTTGCAATCCATGGTTGGTTGAAGGTAATGCTGTGAAAACCAAGGATACAGAAGGCCGACTACATTGATCTAAAGGACATAGCCCTATGGGATCTGGTCCCTATATAGGATCATGGTGTGTCATGCCAACGTTATGTCATCCCCACCTCCATTATGCTCGTCACACTAGCCTTCTTCCTATTCTTCAAACATGCTGAGTCTGTTTCTTCCTTAGAGCCTTTGTACTAGCTGTTACTTTGCCTGGAATGCCTTCCCATTTGCATGATTGGTTTTTCTTGTCATTCAGCTTTTTGCCTCCTTTTTTTTTTGAATCCTCACCCAAGGACATTTTTCCATTTTTTGTTCAGATAGAGTGGGAGGGAGAGAGAGAGAAACATCGATGTGAAAGGGACACATCGAGTGGCTGCCACCCGCACGACCAACCAGGGCCAGGGACAAACTGCATCCAAGGCATGGGCCCTTAGCGGGAATCAAACCTGGGTCTCTCTGGATTGCAGGCCGACGCTCTAACCGCTGAGCCAAACTGGCCAGGGCAGCTTTTTGCCTCTTAAGAGACCTTTCATGACCAGCCAAACTAAAGCAGCCACTTAGTCACTTTATTGCATCATCCTGTTCTAATTCTCTTATTGTCTCCACGTCCCACTAGAATGTAAGCCTCATGAGATCAGTGTCTTATTTTTTACTACAGCCCGATATCTAAAACAGTGATTTTCAACCTTTTCACCTCATGGCACACATAAACTAATTACTAAAATGCTGTGGTCCGGCCACTGTGGCTCAGTGGTTGAGCGCTGACCCCTGCACCAAGAGGTCGTTGGTTCAATTCCTGGTCAGGACACATGCCAGGGTTGTGGGCCCCATCTCCAGTGGGGGGAATGCGAAAAGCAGCCAATCGATGTTCTCTCTCATTGATGTTTCTATCTCTCTATCCCTCTCCCTTCCCCTCTCTCTAAAATCAATAAAGGGAAAAAAATTAAAAAGACAAAAAAACAACAACAACAAAAAAAACAAAACCTTAAAAAAAAAATGCTGTGGCACACCAAAAAACATATTTTGTGCCGATCTGACAAAAAAAAAAAAAAAAAAAAAAGATGTAATTTTGATTCATTCACTCTGGATGGCTATTGTTGTATTGTCTATTGTCAGTTTTTTAAATTTGACAATCTAAGGGAAAATCGTTCAGTGCCCCTGACTAAATAGTTTGTTCTGTATGTTTTAAAAACTCTTGCGGTACCCCTTCGCTGCTCTAAACTATTCTGAAACTGATACATAGTAGAAGCACAGTAAGTATTTGCTGAATGAATTAGCTTGGGAGAATACATTGTTACTTGTTCTGGGAAGTTACAGTTAGTAGTTACCAGAAGAATGTAACTCATTTAAGCTGCTTAAGTTGTGAATAGGGTGGCAAAGATTTGGCATTTAGACTTGGTATCAGGTTGAAACTCCAACTCTGCCATTTACTAGGCCATGAATTCTCAACAGGTGTGATATTACTCCCCCACCCAGGGGGTGAAAATTGATTCTTGGGGGAGTGTGTGAAAAGAATCTTAGATATTATAAAGTTTTGTGTTTCTCTGAAACTCAACCATCCCTTAGTATTTGACTTCCTAGCCCAGATGGGGAGGGAGGGAAGGAGGCATGAAATAACAAAATGTTTAAGAAGGCTCCTCAGTGGAGCAATAAAGAGAAAAGGTTGAGAAACACTGTACTAGGTGAAGGCCCTCAAGTAAGTAACTTGACTTACTCAAGCTCCATCAGGAGAAATTATCTGCATGTGGGAATCAAAGCACTGTGAGAATGGAAATAAAAATAAAATGAATATGATTAAGCTAATGAGAGGCAGCTGTCTTCATTTATGTCCCTCTATCCTAGAAGTAGCTCAACAAACTCAGTGGGAGACCTTGACCATGGCCTTCTAGAAATGGAAGAAACTCAAGGGCATCTGACTACCCCTCTTCACCCACTTACATGTAAATGTTTAAAGTATGACCCACTGATCACATCAAAAACAGTTCCTGGGTGGGGTGGTGATGAAGAGACAATTATACTTTTGGAACTCCATAAGCTCCATGCACAGATAGCTTCCTTTGTTAACTTACCTTCAGAACTGACTGTGAACTCTGACACTTTCAGACTAGCCTCAGATCTCTCAGCCAATTTCCGCCTGAAATTTAGGCAAAACAAGATATAGAAGGAATAGTCACATTTTGCTGGGGAACAAATACTTCTGTCTGCAAATAAGGCTTTGGTTTCATGTATTTATCTTCTAGAGTTTTGTCACAAAGCAACTACAAAATATGTTCCTAACCTGGACTTGGTAGGCTAACCATCTCTTAATGTAGACTCAGCCCCTCAAAAACACAAGGCAATACAAACACAAATTTGGATTCAAATGTACCTGGATTTGAATCCTGGATCTGCCACTTATGGGCAGAGTGACTATGGGACAAGTCAATTAACTTCTCTAATGGGGTTAAGTAGTGCCTACTCAATGCTTCAAAAATGTAAGTGGATTCAGTAAGAATTCATATGCACAGAGGTCTAACACAGTAATAGCTAATAATTACATAATTTTTACGAAATGCTGGGCATTAGTTTAAAACCTTTACATTTATTAACTCACTTAAATGTCACAACAACCCTATATGGTAGGTACCATTATTAATCTTATTTTCTAATTGAAGAAATTGAGGTGTAGAGAGGACACAAAATCTGCCTATGCAGTCTGTCTCCAAAGTATGTGCTCTTAATGATGCTGGCACTTGTGTCTTCATTGTGTTAGGCACTCAATGAATATTAGTTGCAGATAAATCTCACGGAGTCAGCTAGTTATAACTTGTCCAAATGACGGGAATGTTACCTATCCTTTCCATCAAGGGAACTGATTGCTTCCAGAAGCTTTTGATGCTTTCGCTCTCCACCATTGTCCCCCTAGACACAGAAAAGGAAAAAAACTATCAGAATGATGAGGGGAGGGAAAAGACAGTAAGGAAATTGAAGCCCATATAAAACCTCTGTGCTTTTGGTCAGTAGAGACCTTCTGGTCAGTGGGGAATCAGAAGAGGTCTGGGCTGCAGGCCTGAAAAGACTGCTTCAAAAAGCAAACTCCTTCACTATAGAGTCTTAATAACTGGGAGCTGATGTTATACTTCTGTCTTAACTTGTTTTGGGAAGAAAAAACGCTATGGGAGTGTTTTTGTATATAACATATAATGTGATTTGACAAAGAAACTCTCACATTAAAAAAATCACTCTAAGTAGTTTTGTCAAGAGAATCAAGAGTTGGAATTCCTATAGCATCTGTTGGAAGATCCAGCCTAATTATGTATATAGCAGTCAGAGGTTTAAATAACTCTCTACAGAAACCCAAATCTGGGAAATAGGAAAATCCTGTAATAAGGACCATATGTTTTATTCTTATATACTTAATGATACTTAATCAATGTGAAGACAGTGACTGTATTGTATACATGAAACACTAAATAACTGGTTGCAATTTATTTGTAAGACCTGAACTAATATAAATAATTTTTCCACCCCCCTTTCCTTTCTAGGAACGTGCTGTCTACTCTAATTTTGAGGCAGAAGGGAACTGGAGAAGACAGTTTAGCAGTTGTTGCCCACCTCATCTTCACTGGTGCTCGAGGGGTAGTCATTTGGCAAATCCTCTAGTTCTTCCTGTTCCCTCAAAGCCAGAAGGCTGTTAAATAAAATAAAAGAGAAATATTATCAATGGAAATAACAAGAGGTGAGCAGTGGCTGGTGATACCCACACAGAACTGCATGAAAAAGATCTAACACTCTTCAATGATTGACACTGCATTTCCCACTGACCTATGGGAGGCTGTAAAAATATCAGACCCTAACCGGGCTGGTGTGACTCAGTGGATTGCGCATCGTCCCATGGACCGAGAGGTCCCATTTGGATTCCCCGTCAGGACACATGCCGGGGTTGCAGGCTCCATCCCCAGTAGGGGGCGTGCAGGAGGCAGCAGATAGATGTTTCTCTCACATGGATACTTGTATCTCTTTCTCCCTTCTTGTCTCTCTAAAAAATCAATTAAAAAAAATCAGACCCTAGGTAAGGTGGCAGAAGATGCTGTTGCTGGCCCTTGAGACAAGGCAGTTTCACCATTAATATTTCTAAGCATCCTCCACATGGAAGAAACCTTTATAGGTGCAGCTTACTCAGAAGTGTCATATTAATCGCTTGTTCCCAGGGATGAGGAAATGGAATTGCACGAAAGCTTCTGCGTAATCTATTTTCCCCAAGGCTTGCTCAGCAAAGTAGGTGCTTAACTAAGGAATACGGGTACTAAGAAACAAATTATAGCATCTGTATCAGTCTTCGAAAGGCAAGCTGCGCTAAACGGATTGTATCTAGTTCCCTAGTGGGTGGGATGAAACATCAATGGACAAAACTTCCTAGATGGCTCCATTCAGCAAAGGTTTACAAGACAAGGGAGCTTACAGCGCAGGCACTGCCTGCAGAGGACTGAAACGCGCCGAAGTAGCAGCAGGAAAAAGGAGTCACGTGACGTGGGCAATGCAACATAGTGACTTAGCTGGAGACATAGAGGCCGCATCAGGATTGCAAGGATAAGGCTACAAAACTGGGGAGCTCAGGGAGCGAATTAAGTTGAATTAAAAGGGTTTTAAAGAAAGGATCATGGAAACAGTAACGAATGGAGAAGTCTCGGGAGGGGAACAAGTGTCATTTATTAAAAAGCGGCTTTCACATCTCAAAATCCGGAGAATCCGATCCCCAACGAGACCCAGACTCCCCGACCCGTCTTTACCACTCACCTCTCCTTGGGCCGTATCACCTTCATCTCAGCAGCCTGTCTCTCACATGGACCAGGAGCGGAAGCTGAGAAGAAAGCAATTTCCGTACCGGCCGCAAAGCAATTTCTTTTTCCTCCAATCACGCGCGACAAGTCGCGTCATTTCCGGCCCGCCCCGGGCTTGCGAGGAACCGGTGACGCTTCGGGTGGGGCCTGCGGGAACCCCGGAGCCTGGAAATTCCTGCTCGTCGGCGGGCGGAGCTTTGCTCGCCCAGCCCGCCCCTCCTGCGTGCCGAGCGCGCGGGGCTGTCCTCTCCGCCCCTGGGTTCCGAGCGGCCCAAAGCGAGGGAGCCTCAGGGCCAGGGTGCTGCGCTGTCCCTGCGTGATCGAAAAGGAAAGGCCACAGCTCCCGTCAGGGGTGGACAGCGTTCTGCGACCCGGTCTGCCGCTAGCTGGAAGCTTTAGGAACACCTGCGTATTGGCCAGTCTCGTGCCAAGGCCCTGGGATTGCAAGAAAAATCCCCTTTCAGCCGGTTCCCCCTTGTCAGTGCAACTCTGTAGATTCCTCCTCTAGGTAACAAAGTTTCACCCAAGATTGGACTCTCGGTAGCTGCAACTTCCTCACCTCCCATAAGCTTTTGAGAAACTTTTCGTTACTCATACATAATTTTTGTGATACAAAATTTTATGGAAACAGTTTAAAGTGCATTTAATCTTTACCTTTAATATACTCCCACCAGTGTTTTCTGGTATCTCATTCCTTGAATATTATTCTAATTTTGAAAATCTCCAAATATTTCCATTAATAGTTTAACTTATATGTACAGTCCTTATTTTTAAAAGTTATTCTCAGCATTTGTGTATCATAAAATATTTCAAACATAGAAAAGTACAGACAATAATATGGTTTTATTCTTCCACTTGTTCAGACTGAAAACATTTGGGTCACTGACTCTTTTCACTTACTATGCTTCACAATTTTTGCAATATCATATTAACTGCGCCATTATTTATTTATTTGTTGGGTTTATTGGGGTGACATTGTTTGGCAGGATGATGCAGATTTCAGGTGTACAACTTAACAGGGCATTGTCTGCATACTGCATCATGTGCCCATTGACCAAAGTGGGGTTTCTGGCTGTCCCTCTTTATGGCCCCTTTGCCCACCTCCCCCCATACTCCCCTTCCCCTCTGGCAATCACCATACTGTTGTCTATGTCTATGTGTTTGTGCTATTATTATTATTTTTATCTTCACCGAGGACATTTTTGCATAGAATGAGGAAGAGAGAGAGAGAAACATGGATGTGAGAGAGACACATCAACTGGTTGCCACCCACACGACCCCAACCGGGACCGAGGACAAACTGCAACTGAGGTACGAGGTTCGAGGTACGTGCCCTTAGCGGAAACTGAACCCTGGACTCTCTGGTCCGCAGGCTGACACTCTTAACTGCTGAGCTAAACCAGCCAGGGCAAAACAAAATAAAACTTTTTTAGATGAAACAAAAGTAGCAAAGTAATATATGAAACATTCTTGGGATTGATTCTTTTAAGCTACTCTTCACCCACCATTCCACTGAAACTGCTCTAGACAAGATCATCAGTGACACCCAAGGTTGTTACATAAAATGGATACTTCTGAGTCTTTGTCTTCCCAGAACTTTTGGTGGTATTTGATACTATTGGTTTGTTATCTTATTCTTATTCAGGAAAAGGTTTTGACCATTTACTATGTGTCATGCTTCTAGGCACTAGGGATGTATTGGTGAATAAAACAGACATGTTGCAGCCTTCATAGAGCCTACACTCTAATTGGATTAACTGCAATATTGTCTTTGTTGAAACTCCACTCTGGGCGTCCATGACACCACTCTCTCCTGGTATCTTAGTTTTATGACCATATTCCTCAGTCTTCTCTGCTGGCTACTTTTTCCTTACTTACTTCCTAAATGATGATGCGCCCCAGGTTGTGTTCTCAACCTGTTTGTTTATTCCACGTGTTTTTCCTAAGCCTTTAAGACTTGCATGAGAACTCTGTGAACGGAAAGGGACCACATGCTAACTTGATAAGCTCAGGGAGGGCTGTGTGGCGGCCTTGCAAACTCAAAAACCTAAAGTAACCACAAAGGATGGTCTGAAATGAAAACTTTTTAACTAAAGGCAGTTTATGACAGGTAGTCATATTCTAGGCAGGCATCTTCCCTCACAAAGGTCAATCTTTACCTTAACTGAGCCTGCCTATTGTCTTTTTGCATCAATGATAACATATCTTTGGGATGCCAAAGTAATTTTCCTTTTTCCAGATCTCTCAAAGCACAGGCATCACTCTGCAGGAACCACAAATTACCTCATCGTTATTAAGTTAATTGTTGACTGTTAACTATCCTGTACCCACTATGTAAGAGATGTATGTGTCTATCATTTTATTTTTTATCCAATCCCCAAGATTTCCCTGCTTTGCTTTCTGCTGCTTCTGTAATATATCACCAATAGATTTCATGTAACCCACTTACGTCTCCTCTTTTGACTGTAATGTATAAAATAAGGTGCAAAACTGCTATTCTCTGGAGCATGATCTCAATCCGTTGAGATTTTGCTTCCTGGAAATTGTCGGCAGTTTTGGATCAAATAAACTTACAAAAATTCTTCACAGGTTTGAATTATTTTACGTTGACAGCTCTAAATCTCCATCTCTAGTCCAGATTTATTTCTTGAGCTCCAGACTAGTATCTCTGATTGCTTTCTGGCGATTCTTTTTGTCACAGAGGCACATCAAGCATTAAGTGTCCAATAATTTATATCTTGCCCACAAGAGTTCTGTATTTAATTTTTTTTCCCTTTATTGATTTTAGAGAGAGAAGAAGTGAGAGGGAGAGAGAGATAGAAACATAGATGAGAGAGAACATCGATTGGCCGCCTCCTGCATCCTCCCCACTGGGGATCGGCCCACAACCTGGGTATGTGTCCTGACTGGGAATCGAACCAGCAACCTCTTGGTGCATGAGTCAATGCTCAACCACAGCCACACCGACCAGACAAGATCTCTGTATTTTTACATCTTCATGACCAGCACCAACAACTACCCAGTTAGTCAGAAGTCTGAGAGTCATCTTAGATTCCTCTCTCTCTCTTATGCTTCAACGTTGTTCCCTCACATTGTCAGTTTTATTTCCCAAATCGCTTTCACATCCACCTTTCTATCATTTTTGCCATGTATCAGATCCTTGCAATTTCAAGCCTATGTTATTGCCCTAATCAATTATAGAAAAGGGGGGCATTGAAGCATATTGATGAAGAGCATGAGTTTTGAACTGGACCCTCTGGGTTTGAATCTTATCTCTGCCACTTACTATCTCTGCCACTTTGTAATTATTGAGTAAGCCACTTAACCTCTTTGTGTTATTTCCCCTCATTTTTTTTTTTTTTTTTTTTTATCCTCACCTGAGGATATTTTTCCATTTTTTGTACAGATAGAGTGGGAGGGAGAGAGAGGAAGGGAGAGAAACATCGACGTGAAGGGACACATCGAGCGGCTGCCACCCGCACGACCAACCAGGGCCGGGGACAAACTGCAACCGAAGTACGTGCCTCTAGCGGGAACCGAACCCGGGTCTCTCTGGACCACAGGCCGACGCTTTAACCGCTGAGCCAAACTGGCCAGGGCTATTTCCCCTCATTTTTATAATGGCTATGCTAATAGCACATTGGCTAATTGTGAGGACTAAATGAATTAATATACATAAAGCACTAGAATAAATGCAAAGCCCTTAGAATAATGCCTGTAACACATTAAATGTTCAGTAAATGTTAGCTATTATAACTATATTTTACTGGCTTTTCAGTGTTTTCTCTCTTCATTCAATCACATGAGTCTGGCTATGTCTGGCCCCTAATGAAATGATGCAAATAGACCCTCATCACCTTCAAGATAATTTTAAAAAATCCTCTTTTGTTCTTGTCTGCCTCTCTAACCTGTTTGGAATTGCTTGCCACTTTACCCAAGGCACTCCAAACTTTTATGGACAGATGATGTTCTCTTAATATTAAATAAAGTATGACTAAAACCATTAAAAAAAATTGATGTCCTGGCCAGGTAGCTCAGTTGGTTAGTGTTTCCCTGATAGGCCAAGGTTTCAGGTTTGAACCAGTGAATGCGTAGATGGGTGGAACAGCAGGTCAGTATCTCTTTCTCACTCTCAAATCAATAAAAAAATTTAAATGTAAAAACTGACATTTTTGCTGATCTATATTTAATCTAAGTAAAGATAGTATGTTTTCTGTGCAAATGCAGCTTTGGGACAAATTCCCTAGGTGTCCCCTTTTTCAGCTCTAACCAGATTGCTGCCCATTTCCCTCATGTGTAGACAATCAATGCAGTGTTTTCACTGAGAACTAAAGGAGGTAGAAGAATCCAGCATTACAGAGAACTGGGGAAAGGTTCTGGGCAAAGGAAACAAGTATACATAGGCCCCTTGAGTGGGGAAGAGCTTGTTATATGCTAGTACTGAAAGGCTACTGTAGCTGAATGGTGGTGAAACAAGGTAAATACAACAGGGAAGGATAGAGAGATAGGCAAAGTTCAGGTCTTTTTGGCCTTTGCAGGTGATGGTAGAATTTGTTTTTTACTCCACATAAAATGGACCACAAATAAAGAAGTTATATAGGAGAGTGACATAATCTAAATTTTAATAAAATCACTTTGGCTGTTGTGTGGAGAATGGATTGGAGGGGGCACTGGTGCAAGCAGAAACCCAGTTTGGAAGGGATTGTGTAGTACAGCAGCAGATGGTGATGGCCTGGAATAGGGTGGTGACTGTGGAGATAGTCACTGATGGGCTTACCAGAGGAATGTGGGACATAAGGAAACGAGAAAGATTATGTCTGTGTTACTGGCTTGAACAAGTATAGTAGACTATTAAAATGCAGAAGATGAGGGCTAGAGGGAACAAATCTGGAGACCAAAAGCTCAGTTTAGTACTTTAAAAAAAAACACTTCAGCCCTGGCCGGTTTGGCTCAGTGGTTAGAGCGTTAGCCTGCGGTCCACAGAGACCCGGGTTCGGTTCCCGCTAAGGGCATGTACCTTGGCTGCAGTTTGTCCCCGGCCCTGGTTGGGTCGTGTGGGTGGCGGCCACTCGATGTGTCCCTTTCACATCGATGTTTCTCTCTCTTTCTCTCTCTCCTTCCCGCTCTATCTGAGTGAAAAATGGAAAAATGTCCTCGGGTGAGGATTAAAAAAAAAAAAAGTAAAAATAAACACTTCACCTGAGATTCTTTTTTAAATATGTTTTTATTGATTTTTTTTAGAGAGAAGGGAGGGGAGAGAGAGATAGAAACATCAATGTGAGAGAAATACATTTTTTTGTAATTTGTATATTTTTGTTACAGATGTTTCTCCTCCCCTCCCACTGATTCCCCCTCTTCCCCGACCTGTCCCCAGCTTTGTTGTCCATGTTCATTGTTCATGCATACATGCATGTAAGTTCTGTGGTTTCTCTCTCTCCCACCACCCCCTCTCCTGGGGATTGTCAGTCTGTACCCCACTTCCACGTCTCTGGGACTACCTCATTCCTCAGACTGTTATGTTCATTATATTCCACAAATAAGTGAGATCATATGATACTTGTCTTTCTCTGTTTGGCTTGTTTCGTTTCGGATAATACTTTCCAGGTCCCTCCACGTCGTCTCAAAGGTTAAGAGATCTTTCTTTCTTACAGCTGCATAGTACTCCATTGAGTATATGTTTCACAGCTTTTTATTCATTCGTCTACTGATGGACATTTGGGCTGTTTCCAGATCTTAGCTAAATGCAGACTGGTGCAGCCACTATGGAAAACAATATGGTGTTACCTCAAAAAATTAAAAATTGAATTGCCATTTGATCCAGTGATCCCACTTCTAGGAATATACCCTAAGAAGCCTGAAACACCAATCAGAAATAATATATGTACCCCCATGTTCATAAGAATAAAATACTTTAAAATAAATTAGCAAAAAAATGAAGGACATACACAAAAAAACTATAAAAACAGACAATAGTGCAGTGAAGGCAGGGGTGGGGGGAGGCGGTAGCAGGGAGGAGGGGGTCAATGGGGAAAAAAGAAGGACATTGTAATACTTTCAACAATAAAGATAAAATTTAAAAAACTATAAAAACATTGCTGAAGGAAATTAAAGATCAACGAAAATGGAGAGAAATTCCATATCATGAACTGAAAGACAATATTGTTGAGATGTCAATTCTCACCAAACTGATGTATAAATTGAATGGCATCCCTATAAAAATTCCAACAACCTTTCTTTTGGGGGAGGCAGAAATTAACAATATGATCTTAAAATGCATATGGAAATGCAAAGAATCCAGAATAGCCAAAACAACATTGAAAAATAGTCAATGAAAGAATTAAAAAAAACAACATTTTTTTTTTTTTCTTTATTGATGTTAAAGTGAGAGAGGAAGGGAGAGAGAGATAGAACATCGATGAGCGAGAACATCTATTAGCCGCCTCCTGCATGCCCCCCACTGGGGATTTGGCCCACAACCTGGGCATGTGCCCTGACTGGGAATTGAATTGGTGACCTCTTGGTGCATGGGTCGACACTCAACCAGTGAGCCACACCATCCGGGGTCAGTGGGACAATTTTTACTTTCATATTTTAGAACTTACTATAAAATTATAGTGGTATTGACATAAAGATAGAACTAAACATAGATCAATGGAATGAAATGGAGATTCCATAAATGAATCCTTATATTACAGTCAATTGATATCTGACAATTTACAAGACCAAGCCCCCCACCCCCACCTCAAGAGAATGAAGAGAGGCTTCGTCTGATGAGATCAGGTTAGGTGTGAGTCTCATCAACTGACTCACCAATGCTGAAGATAGCAGTGGACACTTGGCTTCCTGCCAGAGTCTCCCTTCCTTATAAGTGATTAAGGCATTGGCCTGAGTCAGCTGTTGGTCCCTGTGAGTTATAGGGATCTGCTAGTGATAAAGCTCAGGGTGCCCCCTCTTCATGGCAAACCATGGCACTCAAATGTAAACCATTGTTTTGAACGCAAATCTCTTTATTGTTGCTTGCTTTGCTGCTGTCACAATTTGTCCTCCGACCAAGTGGGATGTAAAGGATTCCATCCTTGGAGACCTGTGGCTCCATATTTAATAAAAAGGGGGTATGGTGGGGAAGAGGCACCTTGACCCCCATTCCCTTCCAAAACACCAGAGGGGGTTTCTCAGCTCATTTGAGATACAAATCCTCAGGTCAATGCGCTTGAGCACACTTAAATACTGCTGTCTGTGGACATGCTAAGAGTCTCTTCCTTCAAACCAAATGGTCACAAAACAAAAAATTTAAAAGGTAAAGCTGAGGACACCATTGTTCTCCTAGATGTAGACCCCAATCCCTCTGAGGCCACTCACAGCAGAGGGCACTGAAAACCACCAGGAGCTTATCAGGTAAATATAAAAAGGAACAAAGGGAAGGAATTTAGCCACCTAGAAATATAAGCCATTCTAAAAGAAAAAAGAGTTTAATGGGGACAGGGATGGTCCCAGGGAGAGGTTGCCTAGAGGCACAAGGTCCCTTTACTCTCACGTCTTTCTCTCTTATCAACCATAGACAAACAGTAGAGACTGTGGGAGGCTACAAACCTAAAACAGAGGAAGAAGAAAAAGAAAAAGAAAAAGAAAAAGAGAAAGAGAAAAAGACTGTCACTTTAGGTGGCTACAAGCCCAAGGGAAAAAAAGGAAACTTTAAACCTTATGTACTGAACAAATGCCAGGTACTAGATTACTTATTGATCTTAACACAAACCCCTAGTTACAGGGGGAGAAAAGAAAGGTAAATAAATTATGTATACATATATAATATTTTAATATAAATATATAACAATAAATTGTGTGTGTGTGTGTGTGTGTATACACACACACACACACACACACAAAGTCCCATAATTGATCCATTGGAAATCCAAAATTTATATAGTAAAGAATTTATATAACAAAATGATAAAAAGAGTGCTGGTTGGCTTTTGTGCCTCTACAACTTTGGTTCTAAATTAACCTTAATATTTGTTAAAATACACCAATTAACAAAAACTTGACAGACTTAATCAAGATGGGGTTCAAATTATAGTTGTACCTGGAGAGCTATAGGGATTTAAACATTGTGTCCCCTATAATCTTAGAACGGTAACTAAATATAAGTAAAGCAAAAAGGGGTATGCCTCACTCTAACTGTAGTCTTTCCAAAGTCACAATACCTATTATCCTAAAATATTCCATATTAGACATAGATGGTCTAGCACATAAATAATAAATTAAAATTAAGGTAAGTCTTTGACACTTAGAAATTGGCTTAATGAAATGGGACCCCATGGACCCCTAGTCAAAATAGTTAACCTGACTCACTATGAGTTAAAACAGGGAGATTGAGGATTAAAACTTATTATATAAAACTTATTTAATAAAAGGATGATTATTCCCATTACTTCTTGATTTGATAACCCGATTCTGCCTGTTCTTAAATTGCGAGAGAAAGAGAGAGAGAGAAGAAAATGTGTGTGTGTGAAATGTGTGTGTGTGTGTGTGTGTGCTCCTCTCCTCATGATGGATCACTACTACTTTTATGCTGTGGTCCCCCATACCAGATAGCCAGTATTATCAAAATTATGAATTCTGTTCTGTCAGAAACTGGTAAATATTTTGTTCTTATAGATTTGGCTATCATTTTCTGTTCAGCATCTATTTTCACAGCTTCTCAGCAGCAATTTGCCTTTAGCTCTGAAGGGAGATAGCATAACTTCTCCAGGTACCAGTGGGAAACCTCAGCAGGCTGCCATCATACACAATCTTTACAGACAAGATATTAATTCCATCCACCTTCCTCCAGGAGCACAGGTATGACAGTACATGGATAACATTCTCCTCCAAGGAGATTGATTAAACACTCATTAAGGACACACAAATCCAACATATTTTAGCTCTTGAGTTCTAAAGACAACATATCCTTCACTTACAAATTTTACCCACAAATAAAATTACCTTCCAGAGTCTCTGGACCACTTCTGCTGGTCGTATGTTGCCCAAGAACTTCTGATGCAAAAAACTACCTGTCTCAGCTTCAGGCTATACACCATTAAAATAAAAAACGACTAGCAACCTACTGAGCTTTCCTAAGAATAGAGGCTCTCACATACCCCGAGTCTGTGACTGTTAATATTCAGCTGCCCATTATGCTTTGAGTCATGGAAACAGGACCACACAAACTTGGCATGGTTGCAAAGTCCTTCTTACAACAGGATGCAACCAAACCTGGGCACTCTGACATATTCTTCTTGCAGGAAGGGTGGCTTCAGTCTTTTGCTGGATGCCATGGTGCTAGAGGAAGCCATCCCTCCTCCAGACCCTTGACTGCCTAGGAAACTTCCTGGGATTAACTAAGCTAAGTGGAATGTTGCTGCCTTCCATCCCTTAGCCAGGATATCCCTAACCGAGGAGGGCACCCAAAAAATTAACACACCTGGCCAACTTTCATGCAGTCATCTTAACACTGGATGCTCTAGCCAACAGATGGTACCGTTTTTACATTTGTTATAAACTGGTGGGCATTACCTGAAAATGGTCTCTTTCAGGTTAAAGAACTGTGGGAATCTCTTGCCTCACAGATACTCAAAATACAAAATCATACATGTCTTTCTATATATTAAGGTCACAATATAAGGTCTTGCCAGGACACTCATTACCTTTGGAGCTATAAGTATTATTAATAGTAACCAAGGTGTACGTTTCAAAATACATAATGGTGGGCTCTTGGGGAAAACACTCAATAGAACTTTCATGTCCTTAATAGGTCCTAAATAACCCATTTAACTAAGAGACATAATGGTCTCCTAAATCCCTTTAAAAATTTCAGTCTAAATAAACTCCTAAGTGAGTGTCTATCTTATCCCACACCTTATCTTTATAAAATTTTGACCTTGTCCCATAAGGGCTGGAGGCCAGATTGAGGGTGCATATTTTCCTAGAACCTGTTAAGTGTAGTTTGTCACATAAGCCAGGCAGTTACTCATCTGATATATGACCTATTTGTCTGGGAAGCTCTTTATTTCACCTTCTATTTTGAATGATAGCCTTGCTGGATAGAGTTGTCTTGGATTCAGATCCTTGTTTTTTATGACCTTGATCACTTCATGCCATTCCCTTCTGACCTGTAGTGTTTCTGTGGAGAAGTCAGCTGAGAGCCTTTGTAGGTAACCTGTTGCTCTTCTCTTGCTTCCTGATGTATGATTCATTTGAACCTAAACTGCCACCAAAACTCTGAAACTTGTCAAGTGCAACTTCACACTATTCTGGCAACTATGGTCTTATTACCACTGGTCTGGATGTGTACATTGGTTTAGTCCAGAGGCCCAACCCTCCAAGTAAGCCATTGCAAATGCTAAGACCCATATCAACTTGAGTGGGTATCCCCTTAAAAAGGATACCCCAAGTCCCACATCCTAGGTGACATTGTCATGACCCAGGAGCTTGCTGCTGGAGATGACATTGCCTCAGAGGACATCCCCCAACCTAAGACCTCATCATTGGAAATGACTTCATTCCCTGTGATGGACCTCCACCCAAATGCCTCTCCTAAGGCATAAAATTGGACACAGGACATTTCTGCTTTTCTACCTTTGGGATTAGGAATCCTATTATGTTTCCTGAGTTTACTATCTGGTTATCCCATGATCCTGGTATACTCCTTGATCTCTGCTAAAACGTACACTCCTACATTCCCATGCCTAAAGGGAAATCTGGTTACTATCATCTCTGTCATTCTAAAAATTAATGGAGATGACTGCTCTCCAAAGGAGACACTTGCCTCTTATCAGTCAACTCCTCAAACCCTTGGAGAGAGGAACACTCACTCCCCAGTGCCTTCTTCTACTATTCTCCTCCTCATTTCCACCACAATCTCCTGCCTTGCGTCTCCAACCATGACCACCACAACTCCTTCACTTTAATTACACATAAATTCCACTACTTTTTACATATGCATATCAGTTCATATCCTCAACAACATAACTGCCAGATCTGCCACCTTGATGAGAATATATTTCTAACACACTTTACAACAATCTTGGAAGCAGATTATTATTATTATTTTTGGAAGCAGGTCTTCCTTAGAGTTTTCAGATCAAGAAGGCAGCCTGGCCAACATCTTGATTTTGGCTTTCTGAGACCTTAGTCAGAGAATCTGCCTTGATCTTGTGACCTACAGAACTGTGAGCTAGTGAATGGGTATTGTTTTAAGCTACCAAATTTGTAGTAATTTGTTACACAGCAATAGAAAATTTGTGCCTTGGGAGAACCACTCCAGCTTTCTTATGGTTACTGTTTGTATAGCATATCATTTCAAACTATTTGTGTCTTGGATCCAAAGTATACATATTTCAGACAGCATATAGTTAGATTCTGTTTTTTAATCTAGCCTGATAATCTTTTATTTTTTATTGTAGTGCTTATTTAATTTACATTTAATATAATTATTTGTTATACTATTAATGTAATTACATACTTACAGCTATTTTGTATATGTATGCCACATGTATTTTTTCTCCTCTATTTCTTCTTTACTGCTTACTTTTGCCTTAAATAGATATTTTCTAGTGTGTCATTTTAATTCTCTTTATTTACTCTGTTGAATTATTTTCTTAGTGGTTGCTCTGGATATTAAAATATACATCTTAAAACAACATACTTCACACTAATGCTAATTTATTTCTGGTAGTATACAAAAACTGTTCTAATATAGCTAGCTTCCTTTCTCCTCTCCTCCTTTGTTCTCTTATCATCATGGACAATATATCTTTATATATTCTAAACCTAATGATATATTTTGGGGGGGGTGAGGGGCTCTTCTGGCAGCCCATCTGCCCCTAAAACTAATGATACTTTAATAATTATTGCTTTATGCAGATATCTGATAAAGAAGTTTTGAGAATAAAAGAAAAATATGTTTATATTATATTTTATGTTTTCCTATGTAATTACCTTTACTGGTGTTTGAGTTACAATTTCTATTCACCCTAACAAACATCCTTTTATTTCTCATAAAGCAAGTCTGATTGCAATTAGTTCTCTAAGGCTTATTTTTTTCCCAGGTATGCCTTTTTTTGTGTGAGGCCTTCATTTTTTAAGGGTTATTTTGGTAGGTATAGATTTTTAAAACAAAATAAGAGCATTATTAACATATAAATTATTTAATGTATGATTAATCCATTTGAAATGTACAGTTCAATGGTTTTTAATATATTCACAGAGTTGCGCAATCATCATTACAATAAATTTTAGAAGATTTTCATCATCCCAAAAAGAAGCCCTGTACCCTTTTGCAGTCACTCCCTATCACCCAACGTTCCCCCTGGCCCTGCCAGCTTCAGGCAATTACTAATTTATTTTCTGTCTCTATAGATTTGCCTGTTCTAGACATTTTATATAAATGGCATTATGCAATATGTGATATTTTGTGACAGGCTTCTTTTACTTAAGATATTATTTTCAGCCTTGGCCAGTTTGGCTCAGCGGTTAGAGCGTCGGCCTGCGGTCCGGAGAGACCCGGGTTCGGTTCCCGCTAAGGGCATGTACTTCGGTTGCAGTTTGTCCCCGGCCCTGGTTGGTCGTGCGGGTGGCAGCCACTTGATGTGTCCCTTCACGTCGATGTTTCTCACTCTCTCTCCCTTCCTCTCTCTCCCTCCCACTCTATCTGAACAAAAAATGGAAAAATATCCTCGGGTGAGGATAAAAAAAAAAAGTTAAGATATTATTTTCAAAGTTCATCTATGTTGTAGCATATATCAGTACTTAATTAATTAATTAATTTTTATTTATTTTTTGTTCAGATAGAGTGGGAGGGAGAGAGAGGAAGAGAGAGAGAGAGAGAAACATCAATGTGAAAGGGACACATCAAGTGGCTGCCACCCACACGACAAACAAGGGCCGGGGACAAACTGCAACCGAGGTACATGCCCTTAGCAGGAACCAAACCCGGGTCTCTCCGGACCGAGGCGGATGCTCTAACCGCTGAGCCAAACCGGCCAGGGCTGTGTGCAAGTTTTTATGTAGACATAGGGTTTCACTTCTCTTGGCTATGTATATGAGTAGAATTTCTGGGTCATATGATAACTCTATGTTTAACTTCTTGAGGAACTGACTGTTTTCCAAAGTAGCTGCGCCATTTTACATCCCCACCAATAGGATATGAGGGTTTCAATTTCTCCATATCCTTGCTAGCACTCTTTTTTTATCTCTTTTTTATTATAGCAACATTTGTTTTTATAAATGGTATTTCTTGATATTTTGTAATATATTTAGACATTAAAATTTTTTTCTTGATTGATTTTTAGAGAGAGAGGAAGGGAGAGGGAGAGAGATAGAAACATCGATGAGAGAGAACATCGATTGGCCTCCTGCATGCCCCCCACTGGGGATTGGGCCCACAACCTGGGCATGTGCCCTGACTGGGAATTGAACTGGCAATCTCTTGGTACATGGGTCAAAGCTCAACCACTGAGCCACACCGACTGGGCTATTTAGACATTTTAAAATTTCAAGAATATTAAAACCCTGGCCGGTCTGGCTCAATTGGTTGGAACATCATTCTGTACACCAAAAGGTGGCAAGTTTGATTTTGGTCAGGGCACATACTCAGATTGTGGGTTCAATCCCTGGTTGGGTGCACATGGGAGGCAACTAATTGATGTTTCTCTCTCACGTTGATGTTCTCTCTCTCTCTGATTTTTGCTTGAGAAATTCTGAACTTAAAAAATACTGATATTAATACATATTTTAGTTTTAAACAAGAAAAGATCCCAAACATCATTTTTGTTTTTATTATTGCAATAAATAACTTCATTTTCTTATAAAACATCTCATGATAAATTATCTTCAGAGCTTAAAACTAGGTAAAACTTTCTCTCTATTATAAAGAACTAAATAAAGAAATGTTTAGTAAATATCCTTGATCTGGACTTCCTGTCAAGATTGCAGTGTAGGTAAACACAGTACTTGCCTCCTCCCACAACCACATCAAAATTACAACTAAATTACAGAACAACCATCATTCATAACCGCCTGAATTCGAGCTGAATGGAAGTCCTACAACTACAAAATTAAAGAAGAAGCCCTGGCCAGTTTTGCTCAGTGGTTAGAGCACTGACCTGTGGTCCAGAGAGGCCTGGGTTTGGTTCCTTCGAAGGGCACGTACCTCAGTTGCAGTTTGTTCCTGGACCTGGTTGGGTCATGCAGGAGGCAGCCACTGGATGTGTCCCTTTCACACTGATGTATCTCTCTCTCTCTCTTTCTTCCTCTTTCTCCCTCCCACTCTGTCTGAACAAAAAATGGAAGAATGTTTTCGGATGAGGATAAAAAAAAAAAAAATTAAAGAAGAAGCCACATCGTGACTGGTAGGAGGGGCTAAAGTACGGACAGGCTGGTCCCATACCTACGTGTGGCAGATAAAAATTAGGAGGGACCCCCTCAGCTGTGAAGGTCCTCTCTGAGGGGTGAGGGGTCCCTGTCCCACACCAGGCCCCCCAGCTCAGTGTTCTAGTGCCAGGAAAAGAATCCCCATCACTTCTGGCTGTAAAAACCAGCAGGAATTGAGGCCGAGGCTGCTGGAGCTCCAGACAGCTCCTCCTTTTTTAAAAAAAAAAAAAATCCTCACCCAAGGATATTTTTCTGTTTGTCTTCAGATAGAGTAAGAAGGAGGGAGAGAAAGGGGAGGGGATGCAAAAGAGACAACACATCAACTGGTTGCCTCCCGTGGGACCCCAAACAGGCCCAGGGAATGAACCACAACCAAGGCACATGCCATTGACTGGAACTGAACCCGCGACTCTTTGATCCACAGGCTGACCCTCCAACTGCTGAGCCAAACTGGCCAGGGCAGGGCAGGGCAGGGCAGGCAGCTTCTCTTAAAAGGCCCGCACACTGACTTACTCAGACCTGCTCCCTGCAGGCTCCAGTGTGGGGGAGGCAGCTTGAAAGACATCAGAGACATAAGGGGAAGAACTGAATTGTTTGGTATTGGGGTGAGGGCTGGAGAGGCAGCTTTCTCCATGACAAATATGCTGGCGGAGGCCATTGTTCCTTTAGTGATCCCTTCCCCCACGAGCCAGTAGATGGGTGTCATATCTGGGACTCCAGCAATCCCACTCACACTGTTTGCCCTGTCCTGGTGATTCCCTGAGGTCCTGCCACACCCAACTTCCAGGCCCACCCAAGCTGTTTCCTGTGGCTTTACCATAAGAATGGTCTGTCTTGGCTACTGCTTCAGATTTTCCTAAATTCTCTTAAACAAGCAATATCTGGGCACAGTGAGCCCCATACCTCTCTCTAAGTGGACCCAGGCCTGGCACTAGAAGCAGTCAGCCTTGGTTCATAGCTTGGCTTTGCCGGGGTACCGCCAAGCCCAGCACAAGAAGCAGCCATCTGCAGATCACTTTGTAGCTTATGCCTGGTGGTCCCGGGTAAAACACAGGCAGTGGCTGACCTTGCTCCAGAGCCAGTATACCCAATGGACAGCTTCAGACCATATTGAAGCACCATCAACCGACCACCTCCACAAGTGACACACTCAAGGAGTAGACTCAGTGGGTACCAGAGCCCTGCTGAGGTAAGTCTTGCTCTGTATGGTGGCCCCTGCACAGCGGATCCTCCAAGCTAGTCAGGTTTGTGGTCTGTAGGTACAGCCAATCCTTGGAGCTGATCAGCCTGAGTAAATCCCTCCCATTGACATGCCAACAGAAATCAAGACTCAATTACAACAGAAGGGTGTACAGTTCAAACGAGGAGTGCACCTCATGGGCCCACCTGGGGTGACCTGGGTGGCTGTGCCACTGGACCCTACAGGACACCTACTACAATAGACCACTCTACCAAGCCTAGGAGACCTACAACTCTACCTAATGCATAGAAACAAACACAGGGAGGTAGCCACAATGAGACAAAGAAACGTCCCAAATGAAAGAACAGAACAAAACTCCAGGTAAAGAACTAAACAAAATAGAGATAAGCAATCAATTAGATACAGAGTTCAAAACACTGGTTATAAGGATGCTCAATGAACTTAGTAAGAATTTCAAGGAACTTTGTGAGAATGTCAAGGAACTTAGTGAGGACCTCAAGAGCATAAATAAAGACCAGTCAGAAATGAAGGATGCACTAACTGAAATAAAGAATAATTTACAGGGAATCGATAGTAGAGTAGGCAAAGCCAAGAAGCAAACCATTGATTCGGAATATAAGGGAGTGAAAAACACCCAATCAGAACAGCAAAAAGAAAAAAGAAAAAAAGTGAGGATAGAATAAGGAGCATCTGAGACAACTTCCAACATTCACATCATGGGGGTGCCAGAAGGAGAAGAGAGAGAGTAAGAAATTGAAAACCTATTTGAAAAACTCATGACAGAAAACTTCCCTAACTTGGTGAAGGAAACAGATATCCAAGTCCAGGTAGCACAGAGAGTCCCAAAGACACATCATCATCAAAATGCAAAAGGTTAAAGACAAAGAGAATCTTAAAAGCAGCAATAAAGTTAATCTACGTGTTGCCTTCTAGAAATTCAGTGTAAGCGAGAGACCTGAGATAGTTTAGCTGGGTATATTTGGCATTCATCCTTGATCTTTTGGTAAGCTTTTGATTCTTTTAGTTTAACTGAATAGTATTTCACTTGATATTTAAGATGCCTGTTTTCCTTGTCTACCTTTTCAAGTAATGTAACTAAGGATTTCACTGGCATTCGCTCATAGACATGAATAGTAGATAGTCTATGTGAAGGATCTTCATGGAGTTTTTTCAATTTCTCTTTCAGAGTAACTATTTTCTTTTTCAGTTGATCATTCATGTCAAGTTGTAACTCATAATAGGTTTTCCATTCACTGCCTTTATTGTCAGTAGTGAATTTGGCTTCCAGTTCTGCAAACTTGTGTCTTAGTTCAATTATTGAAAGTTGTACTAAGTCTTTCTTATGGAGTCCTTCCAATAACTCCAGTTTCAGTTGTTCAGTACTTGTATTTTCAAAATTGGCATCTCTTTTGTCCCTCATAGTGTCAGGTCAGAGACCTCTCCATGCCCTTCCCCTCAGCACATCTTAGAGCAGAAGACCTGAAGGGACACCCAAAGCTGGGGAGAAGAAAGTGTTGTCATGATCTGTTACCATGGTGAACTGAATTCTAGAATTCTTGGTAGAAATCCCCCTACCCAGCACTCTGTACATGACATGACACTGCCTTCTTGTCTCCACTCTTTCTTTCTTTCTTTTTTTTTTTTTAGGTAACTGGTTTATAAATTTTTTTATTTTTCAAGTACAGTTTACAGTCAATATTATTTTGTATTAGTTTCTGTTGTATAGCATAATGGTTAGACAACCATATACTTTACAAAGTGTTCTTCCTGATATGTCCAGTACCCACCTGCCACTGTACATAGTTATTACAATATTATTGACTATATTCCCTATGTTATGTTTTACATCCCCATGATTATTTTGCAGCTACAAATTTGTACTTCTTCTTCTTCTTCTTTTTAATTTTTATCCTCACTCAAGGACATTTTTCCATCTTTTGTTCAGATAGAGTGGGAGAGAGAGAGAGGAAGAGAAAGAGAAGCATTGGTGTGAAAGGACACATCGAGTGGCTGCCACCTGTATGAGCCAACCAGGGCCGGGGACAAACTGCAACCGAGGTACATGCCCTTAGTGGGAACCAAACCCGGGTCTCCCTGGACCACAGGCCAACACTCTAACTGCTGAGCCAAACCTGCCAGGGCCCAATTTGTACTTCTTAATCCTTTAACCTTTTTCACCTAGTCCCCCAACCCCCCTCTCCCCTGGCAACCATCAAGCTGTTCTGTCTCTATGAGCCTGTTTCTGTTTTGTATTTGTTTACATTGTTCTTTAAATTCTGCATATAAGTAAAATCATACGGTATTTGTCTTTCCATGACTGACTTATTTTACTTGTCATATGCTCTCTAGGTCCATCCATGCTGTCACAAATGGTAACATTTTATTCTTTTTTATGGCCAAGTAATATTCCATTGTACATGTGTACCACATGTTTTTTAACTGTTTAAGTTTTTATTTTGAAATGGTTATAGATTCACATGTATTTGTTAGAAACACCCTTTACTTTGTTTCCTCCCAATGGTAATATCTTACCAAACTGTATATAGTACAATATCACAATCAGGACATCGACATTGATATAGTCAAGATTTAAAACATTTCCATCATTTCTGTGAAAACAAAGATTCCTTAAGTTACCTTTTATAGATATACCCCTTTCTCTCCTGATACCACCCCCTCTTTAACCTCTGGCAACCACTAATCTGTAATCCATTTCTATAATTATGGCATTTAAAAAAAAATCCTCACCTGAGGATATTTTTCTATTTATCTTAAGATAGAGTGGAAGGGAGGGAGAGAGAAGGAGAGAGAGAGAGAGAGAGAGAGAGAGAGAGAGAGAGAGAGAGAGAGAGAGAGAAAAATCAACGTGAGAGAGACACATTGACTGGTTGCCTCCCGCATGACCCCAACCAGGACCAAGAACAAACCGCAACTGATGTATGTGCCCTTGACCAGAATCAAACCCGCGACTCATTGGTCTGTGGGCCGACACTCTAACTGCTAAGCCAAACTGGCCAGGGCTATAATTATGCCATTTCAATAAAATAATATAATATTCAACAACTTGGAATTGGCCTTTTTTACACTCAGCATAATTCCCTGGAGATTCATCCAAGTTCTTGTGTATACCAATGGTTTCTTCTTTTTATTGCTAAGTAGTATTCCATGGTATGGATTATCACAGTTTGTTTAACTATTCATCTGTTGAAGGACATTTGGGTTATCTAGTTTGGGGTTATTATGTATAAGTTGCTGTAAACGTTCACACACAAGTATATTTTTGCAAACATTCTTTGCATTTCTCTGGGATAAATACCCAGAAATTTGGTACTTAGTTGTATGATAGCTGCACATTTAGTTTCTTTCAAAGGTTTTATTTAATACTTTTTTTATTTTAAAATTACTGTTATATTAGTTTTAGGTGTACATCCCAGTGATTAGACAGTATAAAACATATTAAGTGATTATCCTGAAAAATCTTATACCCATCTGACACCATACATAGTTATAAGAATATTGCCCTGGCCGGTTTGGCTCAGCTGTTGGAGCTTCAGCCTGCGGTCCAGAGAGACCCGGGTTCGGTTCCCGCTGAGGGCACGTACCTCTGTTGCAGTTTGTCCCCGGCCCTGGTTGGGTTGTGCAGGTGACAACCACTTGATGTGTCTCTTTCACGTTGATGTTTCTCTCTCTCTCTCCCTCCCACTCTATCTGAACAAAATATGGAAGAAGTGTCCTCGGGTGAGGATTAAAAAAAAAAAAAAGAATATTATTGACTATATTCCCTATACTGTACTTTACACCTCCACGACTACATTATAACTATTAATTTGTACTTCTAGGGTGGCTCCTCTCGTGGGGGTTGGCTGTTGGCCGCTTTGAGGCTAAGCTCGTGTTTGGCGGTGGTGTTGGCCGCGGCTGCAGTGAAAGAGTTTGGTGCAATGTCTCACACCATTTTACTGGTACAGCGGACCAAGAGGCCAGAAGGCAGAACTTATGCTGATTATGAATCAGTGAATGAATGCATGGAAGGCGTTGGTAAAATGTATGAAGAACATCTGAAGAGAATGAATCCCAACAGTCCCTCTATTACATAGGATATCAGCCAGTTGTTTGATTTTATTGATGATCTGGAAGACCTCAGCTGTCTTGTTTACCAAGCTGATACCCAGACATACCAGCCTTATAACAAAGATTGGATTAAAGAGAAGATCTATGTGCTCTTTCATTGGCAGGCCCAATAGGCTGGGAAATAGTTGTGTTGGAAGCACTGGGGGTTGGGGGTGTGCTTGGAACACAGGTGTGTACCGCTATCTGTAGTGGAAGTTTTGTAATATAGTAATTCTGTTTCCATTTTGGTATATTCTAGCCAGGATTGAATGTGTTAGATGAAATGTGAGGATCTTGTTCAATCTGAGTTTCCATCACTCCCTTTTTCTCTCTTTTTTTTATTTTATTTTATTTTTTTATCCTCACCCGAGGACATTTTTCCATTTTTTGTACAGATAGAGTGGGAGGGAGAGAGAGGAAGAGACAGAGAGAGAGAAACATCGATGTGAAAGGGACACATCGAGTGGCTGCCACCGCACGACCAACCAGGGCCGGGGACAAACTGCAACCGAAGTACGTGCCCTTAGAGGGGAACCGAACCTGGGTCTCTCCGGACCAAGGCGGATGCTCTAACCGCTGAGCCAAACCGGCCAGGGCTTTTCTCTCTTTTTTAAACTTAAACTTTATTATGATGATTTAGAAGGGAGTTTTTCTTTGTCAGTCAACGTTGGTTCCAATCGTTTAAAAACTGTTCATATCTACTTTATAACATTCACTGTAGTAACCCTTCTTCAAGTTGGGGTAGGCGGTGGTAACACAGTTTAATTATGTCCTAAGATAAAGTCTTAGTGAAAAACAAATAAATGATCTTTAGTTAAAAGAAAAAAAATTGTACTTCTAAATCCCTTCACCTTTTTCACCCATGCCCCCAACACCCTTCCCATCTGGCAACCATCAAAATATTCTCTGTATCTAAAAGTCTGTTTCTGTTCTGCTTGTTCATTTATTTTGATTTTTAGATTCAATTGTTGATGGATAAGTATTTATTGCCATTCTATTGTTCATATTTTAAGCCTTCTTCTTCTTCTTCTTCTTCTTCTTCTTCTTCTTCTTCTTCCTCTTCCTCTTCCCCTTCCCCTTCCCCTCCCCCTTTCCCTTCCCCTTCCCCTTCTCCTTTTTCTAGAAGACCCTTTAACATTTCATGTAATACTGGTTTGTTGGTGATGAACTCCTTTAGTTTTTTCTTGCCTGGGAAGCTCTTTATCTGACCTTTATGTCTAAATGATAGCTTTGCTGGGTAGAGTAATCTTGGTTGTAGGCCCTTGTTTTTCATCACTTTGAATATTTATTGCCACTGCCTTCTAGCCTGCAAAGTTTCTGTTGAGAAATCAGCTGACAGTCTTATGGGTGCTCTCTTGTAGGTAACTAACTGCTTTTCTCTTGCTGCTTTTAAGATTCTCTCTTTGTCTTTAACCTTTAGCACTTTAATTATGATGATGTTTTGGTGTGGGCCTCTTTGAATTAATCTCTGAACTTCCTGGATTTGTATGTATATTTCTTTCACCAGGAAATAGAAATTCTCTATTTTTTCAAATTGGTTTTCAATTTCTTGTTCCCTCTCTTCTCCTTCTGGCATCCCCATGATGCAAATGTTTGTATGTTTGAAATTGTCCCAGAGGCTCCTTACACTACCTTAATATTTTTGGATTCTTTCTTCGTTTTCTGTTCTGATTGGGTGCTTTTTGCTTCCTCATATTCCAAATTGCCAATTTGATTCTCAGTGTCCTCTACTTTACTGTTGATTCCTTGTAAATTATTCTTCATTTCAGCTAGTGTATCCTTCATTTCTGACTGCTTCTTTTTTATGTTGTTGATGTCTTCCCTAAGTGCCTTGAAGTTCTCCCTAAGTTTCTTGAAGTTCTCACAAAGGTCCTTGAGCATCCTTATAACCATTGTTTTGAACTCTGTATCTGGTCGTTTGCTTGCTTCCATTTCATTTAGTTCTTTTTCTGGAGATTTCTTTTGTTCTTCCATTTGCAACATGTTTCTTTGTCTCTGAAATTTGGCTGCTTCCCTGTGTTTGTCTTTATGCATAGGTAGAGCTGCTATGTCTCCTGGACTTGGTAGAGTGGACTTGTGTAGTAGGTTTCCTGTAGGGCCCAGTGGCTCAGCGTCCCCAGTTACTTGAGCTGGGCACTCCAAGTGCGTCCCTGTGTGGGCTGTGTGCACTCTCCTGTTGTAGTTGAGCCATGATTGTTGTTGGCATGTCTGGCAGGGGTTGGTCTCCAGGCAAATCAGCTGTAAGAACCAGCTGCAACTACAGTGGAAGAGTTGCTGTGCAGGAGCCGACCTTATGAAGCAGGACTTGCTTCAATGGAGCTTTGGTGCTCACCGAGTCTTCCTCTTGAGTGTGTTGCTCATGGAGGTGGTAGGGTTGTAATCTGGCATGGTCTGAAATTGACCACCAGCTGCACTGGCTCTGGGGCCTCTTGGGAGGTGCAAAGTCAGCCATTGCCTGTGCCCTGCCTGGGGCCACCTGGCACGAGCTACAGAGATATCTGCAGATGGCTGCTACTTGTGTTGGGCTTCGAGGTGCCCAGGAGAGACAAAGCTGTGAACCAAGGTGGGCAGCCACTAGTGTCAGGCCTGGGGCCACTTATCAAGAAGTATGGGGCATACTGAGGCCAGCTACTGCTTGTTTGAGAGATTTTAGGGAAGACTGAAGCATGAGCCACTATATGGAAAAGTCACTAAAAACAGCTTGGATGGATCTGCAAATTGGATGGGGCAGGGTCTCAGGGAATCACCAGGGCAGGGTAAACACTATGAGGCAGGTTGATGGAGACTCAGATATGGCACATGCCTATTGGCTCTGTGGCAGGGAGGGCTCAGCAAAGGAACACTGGCTTCTGCCAGAACTTTTGTCTGGGAGAAAGCTGCCCCCTCTCACAGCTCTTTCCCTGATGCCAGACAATTTAGTTCCTTCCCATGTGTCCCTGGTTCCTTTTAAGATGCTGCCCCAAAGCTGGAGCTCAGAAGCAGTGAATTTGAGTAAGTCCGTGTGTGGGCCCTTTAATAGGAACTACCTGGACTGCAGTAGCCTCTGTCTCAGCCAAAATCCTCACTGATTTTTTTTTTTTTTATCCTCACCCGAGGACATTTTTCCATTTTTTGCTCAGGTAGAGTGGGAGGGAGAGAGAGGAACAGAGAGAGAGAGAGAGAAACATCGATGTGAAAGGGACACATCGAGTGGCTGCCACCAGCACAACCGACCAGGGCCGGGGACAAACTGCAACCGAGGCACGTGCCCTTAGCGGGAACCAAACCCGGGTCTCTCAGGACCGCAGGCCGACGCTCTAACCGCTGAGCCAAACCGGCCAGGGCCACTGATTTTTTTTTTATCCTCACCCGAGGACATTTTTGCATAGAGCAAGAGGGAGAGAGAGAGAGAGAAACATCGACGTGAGAGAGACACATCGACTGGCTGCCACCCATACAGCTCCAACAGGGACCGGAGACAAACTGCAACCGAGGTACATACCCTTAGTGGGAACCAAACCTGGGTCTCTCTGGACCACAGGCTGACGATCTAACCGCTGAGCCAACTGGCCAGGGCCCCACCGATTTTTAGAGCCCAAAGATACAGAGACCCTCTTCCTGGTACTGGAATCCTGGGCTGAAGGGTCTGATGTCGGATTGGGACTCCCTAGCTCCTCAGGGGGGACCGCTGCAGCAAAGATATCCCTTCAGATTAAAATCCACCACACATGGGTGTGAGACCAGCCCATTCAGCACCTCTGCCCCTTCTACCAGTCTTGATATGACTTCTTTAATTCCCTAGTTGTAGGACTTCTGCACCACAAGTTTTTTTATGCACTCAACTGCTGATGGGCACTCAGATTTCTTCTATTTGTCTTCATTGTTTCTGATGACAAGTCAGCTATTAATCTTATTGTGGTTCCTTTGCATATGACATGTAATTTTCCTCCTGTTGTTTTCAAGTTTTATCTTTGGCTTTGGCTTTCAACAGTTTGATTAATATCTATCTAGCTATGAATATCTTTGTGTTTGTTCTACTTGGAATTCATTGAGCTTCTTGGATGTATAGATGAAAGTTTTTCATAAAATTTGAGAAGTTTTACCCATTATTTCTTCAAATATTTATGTCCATTTTTTCTCCTGTCCTCTTCTGGAACTCCCATTATGCATATGTGGTGTGTTTGATGGTGTCTCACAGGCCTTTGAAGTTATTCAGTTTTTTTAATACATATTTTTATTGATTTCAGAATGAGGAAGAGAGAGGGAGAGAGAGACAGAAACATCGATGATGAGGGAAATATTGATTGGCTGTCTCCTGCACACCCACTACTGGGGATCAAGCCCGCAGTGCAGGCGTGTGCCCTGACCAGGAATTGAACTGGAGAACTCCTCATGCGTAGGTTGATGCTCAACCCCTGAGCCACACTGGCTGGGTGAATTACACAGTTTTCTTCATTCTTTTTAAAATTCTGTTCTTTAGACTGGACAGTCTCTATTGATCTACCTTTGAGTTTGCTGATTTTTTTCTTCTGTCAGCTCAAATCTGCTGTTGAGACCCTTAATTTTTCATTTAAGTTGCTATACTGTTCAACTACAGAATTTACATTTATATCTATAGTTTGTATCTCTTTATTAATATTCTGTATGTGATGAGTCATTGTCATCATATACATTCCTTTAATTCTGCTTTCTAAAAACTTATTTTAATTGTTATTTTTATTTTTTATCCTTACCCGAGGACATTTTTCCATTTTTTGTTCAGATAGAGTGGGAGGGAGAAAAAGGAAGAGAGAGAGAGAGAGAGAAACATCGACGTGAAAGGGACACATCGAGTGGCTGTCTCCTGCATGACCCAACCAGGGCTGGGGACAAATTGCAACCGAGGTATGTGCCCTTAATGGGAACTGAACCCAGGTCTCTCTGGACTGCAGGTGGATGCTCTGACCACTGAGTAAAACCATCCAGGGCACATTCCTTTAGTTCTTTAGTCATGGTGTCCTTTAGTTATTTGAACATATTTATAATAGCTTATTTGAAATCTTTGTGTACTATATCTATCATCTAGGCCATCCCAGAAACAATGTATATAAACTGCTTTTGCTTCTGTATGGTCTACAGCTTGTCTCTTTGTTATTAATGAATTATTTGTTTACTTTAGTAATGTGCTTGGACCAATTATGCAGTGTCTATTTAACCTACAGTACGTGACAACTGGAATCTCTGCTCAATTGTTTTTTTACTGGGCATATTTTTTTTCTATTTCTGTTATTACTGGGCATATTTTAAAAAATCTTTATTCTTGAGAGTATTACAGATGTCCCCTCCCCCCCATTGGCCCCCTCCACCTTCGCCATGGCCCAGGCCTTCACCACCCTATTGTCTGTGTCCACGGGTAATGCATATATGTATATGAGTCCTTTGTTTAATCTGTTTCCACCACCCCCACTCATGCTTCCCTCTGAGATTTGTCAGTCTGTTCCACGTTTCCATGCCTCTGGTTCTATTAATCATCAGTTTATTTTGTTCATTAGATTCCAAATAATAGTGAGATCATATGATACTTGTCTGTCTTTGACTGGCTTATTTCGCTGAGAATAATACTCTTCAGGTCCCTCCATGCTGTCTCAAAGGGTAAGAGATCTTTCTTTATTACTGCTGCATAGTATTCCACTGTGTAAATGTACCACAGCTTCCCCCCCCCCCACACACACACACACTCATCTACTGATGGGTACTTGGGCTGTTTATTTGTTTCTTTGTTTACCAGATCTTAGCTGTTGTGAATAGCACTGCTATGAACATAGAGGTGAATATATTCTTTCTGATTGGAATTTCAAGCTTCTTAGGATATATTCCTAGAAGTGGGATCACTGGGTCAAATGGCAGTTCCATTTTTAATTTTTTGAGGAAACACCATATTGTTTTCTATAGTGGCTGCACCAGTCTGCATTCCCACCAGCAGTGTACTAGGGTTCCCTTTTCTCCACAACTATGCCAACACTTGTTGTTTGATGGTTTGTTGATGGTGGCCATTCTGACAGGTGTGAGGTGATACCTCATAGTTGTTTTAATTTGCATCTCTCTGATGATTAGTGAAGTTGAGCATTCTTTCATATGTCTCTTGGCCATCTGAATGTCCTATTTGGAGAAGTGTCTATTCAGGTCCTCTGTCCTTTTTAAAAAAATTCTCACCCGATGATATTTTTCCATTAATTTTATTTTTTAAGATAGAATGAGAAGGAGGAAGAGAGAGAGAGAGAGAGAGAGAGAGAGAGAGAGAGAGAGAGAGAGAGAGAGAGAGAGAGAGAAACATCAATGTGAGAGAGACACATCAATTGGTTGCCTCTCGCACGACCCTGACCAAAACTGGGGATCAAACCTGCCACGAAGGTACATGCTCTCGACTGGGAATCAAACCCATGACTCTTTGGTCCTTTGGTTGACATTCTAACCATGGAGCCAAATCGGCCAGGGCCTCTTCCCATTTTTTTATTGGATTGTTAGTCTTCCTTTTGTTGAGTTGTACGAGTACTTTATATATTGTGGAAATTAACCCCTTATCTGGTGTATCATTGGCAAATATGTTCTTCCATATAGTGGGTTCCCTTTTCATTTTGATGTTGGTTTCTTTTGCTGTGCAGAAGCTTTTTAGTTTGATGTAATCCCATTTATTTTTTTTCCCTTTGTTTCTGTTGCTCTAGGCAATGTACCAGTGAAAATTCTGCTACGTGAGATGTCTGAAAATTTTCTGCCTACATTTCCTTCTAGGATTTTTATGGTTTCACGACTCACATTTAAGACTTTTCTCCATTTTGAGTTTATTCTTGTGTATGGAGTAAGTTGGTGGTCTAGTTTTTTTTTTCTTTTCTTTTCTTCCCCCTGGTGGTCTAGTTTCATTTTTTGCATGTACCTGTCCAATTTTCCCAACGCCATTTACTGAAGAGACTGTCTGTACTCCATTGAATGCTCTTACCTCCTTTGTCAAATATTAATTGAGAATAATGTTTTGGGTCAATTTTTTGGTTCTCTATTCTGTTCCATTGATCTATATGCCTGTTCTTGTGCCAGTACCAGGCTGATTTGATTACAATGGTTTTGTAGTATAACTCAATATCTGATATTGTGATCCTTCCAACTTTGTTCTTTTTTCTCAAGATTGCTGTGGTTATTTGGGGTTCTTTTTGGTTCCATGTAAATTGTTGGAGTATTTGTTCAAGATCTGTGAAATATGCCGTTGGTATTTTAATAGGGATTGCATTGAATCTATAGATTGCTTTGGGTAGTATGGACATTTTAATGATGTTAATTCTTCCAATCCATGAACACACTGTATTCTTCCACTTGTTTATATTTTCCTCTATTTTTTCAATGGCCTATAGTTTTCCATGTACAGGTCTTTTACCTCCCTTTTAAAGTTTATTCCTAGGTATCTTAAATTTTTGTTGCAATGATAAATGGGATTTAAAAAAATTATTTTATTTTATTACCATTTTAAAAAAATCCTCCACTGAGAGTATTTTTTCATTTGTATTTTTTTAGACAGAGTAGGAGGGAAGGAGGGAGGGACGGAGGGAGGGAGGGAGGGAGAGAGAGAAACATTGATGTCAGAGAGACTCATTGATTGCTTGCCTCCTGCACAACCTCAACTGGGGCTGGGGATCAAACCCGCAACTGAAGTAGGTGACCTTGACTGGGAATTGAACCTGCAACTCGTAGGTCTGCAGGCCAAAAGTCTAACCACTGATCCAAACTGGATTGTGGGATTTTTTAAATTTTTTCTGCTTTAAAAAATTCATTTTATTAAACATTTGTTGAGCTTCTACTAGGAGCCAAATCCTAGATTGTAAAGATTATTCATATGACAGAGGAAAACTGATGAAAGTGGAATATATTATTCAGGGTGGGATTGTTTTTTTAGGTTCTCTTTCTGATAGTTTATTATTGGTCTATAAAAATGCCATCAATTTCTGGGTGTTAATTTTGTATTCTGCTACATTGTTGAAATCATTTATTAAATCTAGTAGTTTTTTGGTGGAGTCTTTAGAGTTTTCTATGAACGATATCATGTCATCTGCGAATAATCACAGTTTCCAATTTGCATACTTTTTCTTTTTTCTTTTTGTCTGATTGCTGTGGCTAAGACGTCCAGGAATATGTTCAATAAGAGTGGAGAAAGCAGACATCTCTGTCTTGTTCCTGTTCTTAGTGGAAGTGCTTTTAGCTTTTGCCCATTGAGTATAATGTTGGCTGTAGGTTTATCATATATGGCCTTTATTTTTGTTAATCCTCACCTGAGGATATTTTCCCATTGATTAGAGAGAGTGGAAGACAGAGAGAGAGAAACATCAATGTAAGAGAGAAACATCGATTGGTTGCTCCTGCATGACTCTGACTGGGGCTGGGGATTGAACCTGCAACCCAGGTATGTGCCCTTGACTGGGAATTGAACCCGCAGCCCACTGCTCCAACTGCTGAACCAAACTGGCCAGGGTCATATATGGCCTTTATTATGTTGAGGTATGATCCCTGTATTCCCATTTTGCTGAAGGTTTTGTCAAATGCCTTTTCTGTACCTATTGATATGATCATGTGATATTTATTTTTCAATTTGTTTATGTGATGTATCATATTTATTGATTAGCAAACATTGTACCAGCCTTACATCCTTGGAATAAATCCCACTTGGTCATGGTATATGATTCTAAAAACACATTGCTGGATCTATTTGCTGAAATTTTGTTTTGGATTTTAGCGTCTATGTTCATCAGGGATATTGGTCTGTAATTCTCTTTCTTTGTAGTGTCTTTATCTGTTTTTTGAATTAAGATAATGTCGATCTCATAAAAACAGCTTGAAAGCCTTCCTTCCTCTGGAATTTTTTGGAATAGAGAATAGGTGTTAGTTCTTTGAATGTTGGTAAAACTCCCCTGTGAAGCTATCTAAACAAGGGCTTTATGGAGGGGAGGAGGTTATGGATTACTGCTTCAATTTCATTAGTTGTTATTGGTCTGCTTAGGTTTTCTGAATCTTCCTGGTTGAGTTTTGGAAGATTGTCTGTTTCCAGGAATTTTCTCATTTTTCTCAGGTTGTCCAGTTTGTTGGCATATAGTTGTTCATATTATTTTCTTACAATCCTTTGTATTTCTGTGGTGTCAGTTGTTAATTCACCTCTTCTGTTTATGATTTAATTTATTTGGATTCTCTTTGTTTCTTGATGAATCTGGATAAAAGTTCATCAATCTTGTTTATCTTTTCGAAGAACCAGTACTTGGTTTCATTGATCTTCTGTACTTTATTTTTAGTCTCTGTCATTTATTTCCACTCTGATCTTTATTGCGTCCTTCCTTCTACCCACTCTGGGCTTTTCTTGTGATTCTCTTTCTAAATCTTTAAGTTTTAGGGTTAGATAGTCTATAAGAAATTTTTCTTGTTTCTTGAGTTACGTCTGTAATGCTATGAACTTCCCTCTCAGTACCTCTTTTTCTGTGTCCCATAGATTTGGGTTATTGTGTGTTCATTTTCACTTGTTTCCAGGAAGTTTTTTTTTTTTTTATTTCTTCCTTGATCTCATTGGTAACCCACTCATTGTTTAATAGCATGCTATTTAGCCACCATGTGTTTGAATGGATTTTAGTGTTTTTGTTACAGTTAGTTTTTAGTTTCATGCCATTGTGATTTGAGAAGATGCTTGATATGATTTCAATCTTGAACATGTAGAGACTTAGTTTGTGTCCTAACATGTGGTCTACCTTAGAGAATGCCCCATGTGCACTTGAGAAGAATGTATATTCTACAGCTTTGGATGAAGCATTCTGTAAATGTCAATTAAATCCATTTGGTCTAGTGTGTGGTTTAGGGTCACAGTTTCCTTGATAGTTTTTTTGTCTAGAAGATCTCTCCAGTTATGTCAGTGAGGTGTTAAAGTCCCCTACTATGGTTGTAATGCTGTTGATCTCTTCCTTAAAGTCCTCCAGAAGTGTTTTTTAAAAAATATATATTTTTGGGTGTTTCTATATTGGGTGCATATGTTTGCCAGGGTTATATCCTCTTGTTGTATCAATCCTTTTTAGTATTACATGGTGGCCTTCATCGTCTCTTGTTATGGCCTTCATTTTTTTTGTTTTGTTTTTTTTTAAACTCATTTTTATTGTTGAATGTACTACAGATGTCCCCCCCTTTTTTCCCATTGACCCTCTCCTCACCAATCCTGCCCCCATCCTGCCTTCACCACACTATTGTCAGTGTCCATTGATTATGCATATATGCGTAGAAGTTCTTTGGTTTATCTAATCCTGCTCTCCCCCTCCTTCCCTTCGAGGTTCATCAGTCTAACAACCAATTTGTACTTCTTAATTCCTTCATCTTTTTCACCCATCCCCTCAACCCCCACCCATCTGGAAAGCAACAAAAAGTTCTCTGTATCTATGAGTCTGTTTCTGTTCTGCTTGCTCATTTTCTTTGTAGATTCAATTGTTGATAGATATGTATTAATTGCTATTTTATTGTTCATAGTTTTGTTCTTCTCCTTCAAGAAGACCCTTCAACATTTCATATAATACTGGTTTGGTGGTGATTAACTCCTTTAGCTTTTTCTTGTCTGGGAAACTCTTGATATGTACATTGGTTCTAAATGATAGCTTTGCAAGATAGAGTAATCTTGGTTGTAGGTTGCTGCTTTTCATCACCTTGAATATCTCTTGCCACTCCTTTCTGGCCTGCAAAGTTTCTTTTTAGAAATTAGTCTTATGGGAGCTTTTTTGTAGGCAATGAACTGCCATTCTCTTGCTGCTTTTAAGATTCTCTCTTTGTATTTAACCTTTGACATTTTGATGATGATGTGTCTTGGTGTGGACCTTTTTGGGTTCATCTTGTTTGGAACTCTCTGTGCTTCCTGGACTTGTATGTCTGTTTCCTTCACTAAGTTAGGGAAGTTTTCTGTCATTATTGTTTCAAATAAGTTTTCAATTTCTTGTTCTCTCTCTTCTCCTTCTGGCTCTCCTATGATGCAAATGTTGGCACGCTTGAAGTTGTCCTAGAGGCTCCTTACACTATCCTCATTATTTTTGGATTCTTTTTTCTTTTTGCTGTTCGAATTGGGTGTTTTTTGCTTCCTTAAATTCCAAACCGATGGCTTGCTTCTTGGATTTACCTACTCTACTATTGATTCCCTATAAGTTATTCTTTATTTCAGTTAGTGCATCCTTCATTTCGGACTGGTCCTTTTTTATGATGTTGATGTTCTCACTAAGTTCCTTGGAGGTCTCCTTAAGTTCCTTGAAGGTCTCACTAAGTTCCTTGAACGTCTCACCAAGTTCCTTGAGCAACGTTATAACCAGTGTTTCGAACTCTGCATCTGATTGATTGCTTATCTCCATTTTGTTTAATTCTTTTCCTGTAGTTTTGTTCTTTTCTTTCATTTGGGACATGTTTCTTTGTCTCCTCCTTTGGCTGCTTCCCTGTGATTGTTTCTATGTATCAGGTAGAGTTGCTATGTCTCCTAGGCTTCATAGGGTGGCCTATTGTTGTAGGTGTTCTGTAGGATCCAGTGGCACAGCCTCCCTGATCACCCCAGCTCAGCCCTCGAGGTGCACCCCTAGTGTGGACTGTGCACCCTTCTGTTGTAATTCAGTCTTGATTGCTGTTGGCACATCAATGGGAGGGATTTACTCAGGCTGATCAGCTGCAAGAACTGGCTGTGCAGACTGACCACTGGCCTCTGACTTCCTTGGAGAATCAGCGGTGTAGGGGCCCACAACACAGAGCAAGACTTAGTTCATCAGGGCTCTGGTACTCAGAGTCCGCTAACTGAGTGTGTCACTTGTAGAGGTGGTTGGGTGGTGGTGTTTTGATGTGGTCTGAAGCTGTCCACTAGGTATGCTGGCTCTGGGGCAAGGTCAGCCTCTGCCTGTGTTCTACCCAGGGCCACCCAGGCTACAAAGTCGTCTGCGGATTGCTGTTTTTTTTTTTTTTTTTTTTTTTTTTTGTGATAGGCTTGGAGGTGCTCAGGAAAGCCAAGTTGTGAACCAAGGCTGGTTGCTTCTAGTGCCAGGCCAGGCACCACTTCATGAGAAGTATGGGGCTTACTGAGACCAGATGCTGCTTGTTTGAGAGATTTTAGGAAACTCTGAAGCAGGATCCAAGACAGGCCAATATTATGGTAAAGCCTTTAGAAACATCTAGGGTGGGCCAGAAAGTTGGATGGGGCAGGGCCTCAGGGACTCACCAGGGCAGAGCCAACAGTGTGAGCCAGGTTGCTGGAGTTCCAGATATGGTGGCTGAGTGCTGCCCCAGGGAAGGGCTTATTAAAGGAGCATCAGCCTCCATCAGCATGTGTGTCCAGGACAAAGCCACCTCTCCGGCCCTTGTCCCAAGACCAAACTGCTCAGTTTTTCCCTGAATGTTTCTGGTGCCCCTCAAGCTGCCTCCCCTTTGAGCTTAGAGGGAGCCAGTCCAAGTAAGTTTGTGCATGGCCCTTTAAGAGGAGTTGCCTGGGGCTCCAGAAGACGCAGCCTTCCTCAGAATCAGTTCCCGCTGGTTTATTAAGCCAGAAGTTATGGGGGCTTCTCTTCCTGATACTGAAACCCTGAGCTGGGCATCTGGTGTGAGACACGGACCCCTCACTTTTCAGGGAGGACCTTCTCAGCTGAGGTGTCCCTCCTGATTTTTATCTGCCACAAGTGGATGTGGAACCAGCCCGTCCACGCCTCCACCTCTCCTACCAGTCTCGGTGTGGCTGCTTTCTTAATTTTGTAGTTGTAGGACTTACATTCAGCTCGATTTCACGTGGTTCTGAATGATGATTGTGTTGTAGTTTAATTATAATTTTTTAAAATTGATTAATTAATTTATTTTTGTTACAGATGTTTCTCGTTTTCCCCCCACTGATTACTCCCTCCCCCTTCCTCCCCACCCTGTCCTCAGCTTTGTTGTCCATGTCCATTGTTCATGCATACATGCATATAAGTTCTGTGGTTTATCTCTCCCCCACCATCTTCTCTCCTGGGGAATGTCAGTCTGTGCCCCACTTCCATGTTTCTGGGACTACCCCATTCCTCAGACTGTTATGTTCATTATATTCCACAAATAAATGAGATCATATGATACTTGTCTTTCTCTGATTGGCTTGTTTCACTTCGGATAATACTTTCCAGCTCCCTCCATGTCATCTCAAAGGATAAGAGATCTTTCTTTCTTACAGCTGCATAGTACTCCATTGTGTATATGTACCACAGCTTTTTTATCCATTTGTCTACTGATGGACACTTGGGCTGTTTCCAGATCTTAGCTATTGTAAATAGTGCTGCTATGAACATGGGGGTCCATATATTCTTTCTGATTGGTGTTTCAGGGTTGTTAGGGTATATTCCTAGAAGTGGGATCACTGGGTCAAATGGAAGTTCAATTTTTAATTTTTTGAGGTAACACCATATTGTGTTCCATAGTGGCTGCACCAGTCTGCATTCCCACCAGCAGTGCACTAAAGTCCCCTTTTCTGCACACCTCACCAACACTTGTTCGATGATTTGTTGATGGCGACCATTCTGAAAGGTGTGAGGTGATACCTGATTGTTATTTTAATTTGCATCTCTCTGATGATTAGTGATGTTGAGCATTTCTTCATATGTCTCTTGGCCGTTTGTATGTCCTGTTTGTAGAGGTGTTTATTCAGCTCCTCTGCCCATTTTTTAATTGGGTTCTTTGTCTTCCTTTTGTTCAGTTGTATGAGTACTCTATATATTTTGGAAATTAACCCCTTATTTGATGTATCATTGGCAATGATGTTCTCCCATACAGTGGGTTGCCTTTCCATTTTGATGGTTGTTTCTTTTGCTGTGCAGAAGCTTTTTAGTTCGGTGTAGTCCTATGTGATCATTTTTTCCTTTGTTTCTGTTGCCTTAAGTGATGTATCAGTGAAAATTCTGCTGAGTATGATATCCGAAATTTTGTTGCCTACAGTTTCTTCTAGGATTTTTATGGATTCATGGGTCACATTTAAGCCTTTTATTCATTTTGAGTTTATTCTTGTGTATGGTGTAAGTTGATGGTCTAATTTCATTTTTCTGCATGTAGCTGTCCAATTTTCCCAACACCATTTATTAAAGAGGCTGTGTTTACTCCACTGTATGCTCTTGCCACCTTTTTCAAATATTAATTGAGCATTTTGCCTTGGGTCCATTTCTAGGTTCTCTATTCTGTTCCACTGGTCTATATGCCTGTTCTTGTGCCAGTACCAGGCTGTTTTGACTACAGTGGCTTTGTAGTATAACCTGAAATCTGGTATTGTGATCCCACCTACTTTGTCCTTCTTTTTCAAAATTGCTGTGGCTATTCGGGGTCTTTTTGGTTCCATATGAACTTTTGAAGTATGTGTTCTAGTTCTGTGCAATATGCCGTTGGTATTTTGATGGGAATTGCATTGAATCTATAGATTGCTTTGGGTAATATGGACATTTTAATGATGTTAATTCTTCCAATCCATGAACAAGGTATGTGCTTCTACTTTTTTATATCTTGCTCTGTTTCTTTTTTCAATGTCCTGTAGTTTTCTGCAAATAGGTCTTTTACTTCTTTAGTTACGTTTATTCCTAGGTATCTTAATTTTTTGCCGTGATGGTAAATGGGCTGTTTTTTCAGTTTCTCTTTCTGTGAGTTCATCATTGGTGTATAAGAATGCCATTGATTTCTTGACATTAATTTTGTATCCTGCTACTTTGCCAAATTCATTTATTAAGTCTGGTAAATTTTTGATGGAGACTTTGGGGTTTTCTATGTATTGTATCATGTCATCTGCAAATAATGATAGTTTCACTTCCTCCATTCCAATTTGGATCCCTTTTATTTTTTCTTCCTGTCTGATTGCTGTGGCTAAGACTTCCAGTACTATGTTAAATAAGAGTGGTGAAAGTGGGCATCCTTACCTTGTTCCTGTTCTTAAGGGAAATGCTTTAATTTTTGCCCATTGAGTATGATGTTGGCTGTAGGTCTTTCAAATATGGCCTTTATTATGTCAAGATATGATCCCTCAATTCACACATTGCTGAGCGTTTTTATCAGAAATGGGTGGTGGATTTTGTCGAATGCTTTTTCAGCATCTATTGATATGATCATATGATTTTTATCTTTCATTTTGTTTATGTGGTATATCACATTTATTGATTTGCCAATATTGTACCAGCCTTGCATCCCTGCGATGAATCTCGCTTGGTAATGGTGTATAATATTTTTGATGTATTGCTGGATTCGATTTGCTAGTATTTTGTTCAGGATTTGGCGTCTATGTTCATCAGAATTATTGGCCTGTAGTTTTCTTTCTTTGTAGTTTTTTTTTTCTGGTTTTGGAATTACAATTATGCTGGCCTCATAAAACGAGTTTGGAAGTCTTCCTTCTTGAATTTTTTGAAATAGTTTGAGGAGAATGGGTGTTAGTTCTTTTTTGAATGTTCGGTAAAACTCCCCCATGAAGCCATCTGGGCCTGGGCTTTTGTTTGCTGGGAGAGTGTTGATTACCTGTTCAATTTCCTTTGTTGTTATTGGTCTGTTCATATTCTATCTCTTCCCGGTCCAGTTTTGGGAGACTATATGTTTTTAGAAATTTTTCTTGTTTCTTGAGGTAGGCCTGTAGTGTTATGAACTTTTCTCTCAGGACTGCTTTTGCTGTGTCCCATAGATTTTGTGTTGTTGTGTGTACGATAGAGTGGGGAGGGGGAGAGAGAGAGGGACATTGATGTGAAAGGGACACATCGAGTGGTTGACACCCTCATGACTCAACCAGAGCCAAAGACAGACTGCAACCGAGGTACATGCCCTTAGCAGGAACCAAATCCGGGCCTCCCTGGACCGCAGGCCGATGCTCTATCGCTGAGCTAAACTGGCCAGGGCGGTTTCCAGGAAGTTTTTAATTTCTTCCTTGATCTCGTTAGTGACCCATTTGTTCTTTAATAGCATGCTATTTAGCGTCCAAGTGTTTGAATGTTTTTGTGTGATTTTATTGTAATTGAGTTCTAGTTTCATGCCACTGTGATCTGAGAAGATGCTTGATATCATTTTAATTTTCTTGAATTTGTAGAGATTTGCTTTGTGTCCTAACGTGTGGTCTATTTTTGAGAATGACCCATGTGCACTTGAGAAGAATGTATATTTTGCAGCTTTGGGGTGAAATGTTCTGTAAATATCAATTAAGTCCAACTCATCCAGTTTGTCTTGTAAGGACTCTATGTCCTTGTTAATTTTTTGTCTAGAAGATCTATCCAGTGGTGTCAGTAGCATGTTAAAGTCATGCACTATGATCATGTTGCTATTGATCTCTGCCTTGAAGTCCTCCAGAAGTTTTTAAATATATTTTTGTGCTCCCGTATTTGGTGCATATATGTTTACCAGGATTATATCCTCTTGTTGAATTTCTCCTTTTAATATTATGTAGTGACCTTCTCTGTCTCTTTTTATGGCCCTTGTTTTGAAGTCTATCTTGTCAGATATGAGTATTGCTACACCAGCTATTTTTTCATTTCCATTTTCTTGGAAAATTTTATTCCATCCCTTCACTTTCATCCTGTCTGAGTCTTTTGTTGTGAGGTGGGTCTCTTGTAGACACTGTATATATGGGTCATGTTTTCTTATCCAATCAGCTACCCTATGTCTTTTGATTGGAGCATTTAAGCCATTTACATTTAAGGTAATTACTGATAGATAGTTATTAGTTGCCATTTTAATTTTATGCCTGTGTTCCTTTCTCTCCCCCCCCCCCCCCCCCCCGTTTCTTCTTCTTACAACAGTCCCTTCAACATTTCTTGCAATGCTGGTTTGGTGGTGGTAAATACCTTTAGCCTTTTTTTATTTTTTAAAAATCTCTGAACACTTTATTTCTCTAATTTTGAATGAAAGCCTTGCTGGATAGAGTAGTCTTGGATTCAGACCTTTGCCTTGCATTACTTTGTACTGTACACTTTATGCCACTCCCTTCTGGCCTGCATTGTTTCTATTGAGAAATCAGCTGACAGTCTAATGGGTGCTTCCTTGTAGGTAACTTTCTGTCTCTCTCTTGGTTCTTTTAAGATTCTTTCTTTCTCTTTAATGTTTGCCATTTTTATTATGATGTGTCTAGCTGTGGGTCTTCTGGGGTTCATCTTGCTTGGGACTCTCTGTGTTTCCTGGACTTGTGTGACTTTTTCCTTTATCAGTTTAGGGAAGTTTTCTGTCATTATTTTTTCAAACAGGTTCTCTATTTCTTTCTCTGATTCTTCTCCTTCCGGTATCCCTATAATGCGAATGTTGTTACGTTTTGCATTGTTCCACAGCTCCCTTAAACTTGCCTCCTACTTTTTAAATTTTTTTTTTTCAATTTGTTGCTCTATTTGAGTGTTTTTCTCTACCTTGTCTTCTAAGTTGCTGATTCGGTCTTCAGCTTCTTCTAATCTACTATTAAACCCTTCTAAGGTATTTTTTCATAACAGCTATGTCATTCTTTATTTCCTCTTGATTTTTATGCATAGCTTCTACCTTTTTTTAAAAGCTGAAGTAGTTGCCAGTGAACTCTTCATAATTCTTATTAAGTTGCTTGTAGTTCGCACCAAATTGTTTGAGCACCCTTAAAATCATTGCTTTGAATTCTTTATCTGACAACTTGCTGTCTTCCATTTCCTGTAGTTCCTTTTCTGGTGATTCCTCGTTTTCTTTCCTTTGGGTGTTGTTTCTTTGTCTCCCCATTTTAACTGTCTGGTAGCTCTAGACCCGCTGAGGGATGTTTGGATGTATATGCAGCTCACTGTATATCAGATAATTCTACTGTGTCTCCCAGACTGCTTTGTTGCTTGTTGCCTCTTGCCTGCTGTGGATCCTGGACGATTGACTACTGGGGGCTGGTATTGGTGTGTCCTGGTAGGTGCTGCTGCTCAATCACGTGGGCCCCTCTGGAGCTGTGTTCCCAGCTGGTCGCTGGTGCCACCTGTAGCTGTATAGCTCAGGCCCTCTTGGAGCCACGCTCCCTGACCGTACCACAGGCAGCTGGATCACACAGTCCCTTTTGAGACCTGACTCCACACCTATCTTGTGGGTATTTGGGTTGCACAGGCCTCTCTGGTGCCCCAGCACCCCACATGTCCTGTGGGCAGCTGGATTTCTCAGTCTCTTTGGAGACCCAGCTCTATGCTTATCTTGTGCGCAGCTGGGTCGCTCAGGCCTCTCTGGTGCCCCCGCACCCTGCAGGTCCCATGGGTAGGCAGCTGGATCGCACTGGTCCCTCTTGGGCTCTGGCTTCCCACTGCTCTTGTGGGCCGCTGGGTCACACAGGCCTTGGTGTAGCCCCAGGTCCAGTCGCTGGAGGCTGGGGAGTACTGCTGCCCCATGGGGCTCAACTCCTGCTCAGCCTTTGCTGTAGTTTTGGGAGATGGGTCTCAGCTGCTGGTCTGTGCTTCTGTTGCCTGGGGATGGATGTCTGCTTCCCAGCCTCTGTTGCTGAGGGTATATCTAGACTCTGATTGGGCTGCTACTGCTGGCCTACTGGCCGCCTGTGGCTTCCACAACCAGCACCTTGGCAGCTCCACTACTGTGCACTGGTCTGTGTTGACACAGGGTGTCCACTGGTCCAATTGTGCCAGGTGCACTGGTGGGCTCAGGCTGCTGGGCCCTAGCTGCTCCCACTGCCTCCTCCCAGGGAAGACCCAGGATCTTCCAAAATGGTGGGACCTCCCTGCAACACAGGGAGAAGCACCCTAAAGAGCCACTTACTGCAGTAGCCGGCTGCTCTTGTCCACAGCACAGGAACCTTCTGCTCCACATCACTGCACTGCAAGAGCTTGGTTGTCCACCTTCAAGTCCACTCACATTCTCTCACATACTAGTTCACTCTCTCACACACTCACCCTCTCTCCGGTCCTGCCTGCCACCATCTGTCACTGTATATCTTTATTTATTTATTCATTCATTTATTGGGTGCTTTTTGCTTCCTTATATTCCAAATCGATGGTTTGCTTCTTGGCTTTGCCTACTCTACTATCAATTCCTTGTAAATTATTCTTTATTTCAGTTAGTGTATCCTTCATTTCTGACCCGTCCTTTTTTATGTTCTTGAGGTCCTCACTAAGTTCCTTGACATTCTCATGAAGTTCCTTGAAATTCTCACTAAGTTCATTGAGCATCCTTATAACCAGTGTTTTTTTTTTTTTTTGTTTTATCTTCACCCTAGGACATTTTTCCATTTTTTGTTCCGATAGAGTGGGAGGAAGAAAGAGAGAGAGAAACATCGACGTGAAAAAGACACATCGAGTGGCTGCCACCCACACAACCCATCCAGGGCCAGGGACAAACTGCAACTGAGGCACGCGCCCTTAGCAGGAACTGAACCCGGGTCTCTCTGGAACGCAGGTCGACGCTCTAACCGCTGAGCCAAACCGGTCTTTTGAACTCTGCTCTGTTAGATTGCTTACCTCTATTTTGTTTAGTTCTTTTCCTGGAGTTTTGTTCTGTTCTTTCATTTTGGACATGTGTTTTTGTCTTCTAATTGTGGCTGGTTCTTTATATTTGTTTCTATGTATTAGGTAGAATTACTCTGTCTCCCAGGCTTCCTAGCATAGCCTATTGTAGTAGGTGTCCTGTAGGGTCCAGTGGCACAGCCTCCCTGATCACCCTAGGTGGGCCCACGAGGTGCACCCCTTGTGTGAACTGTACACCCTTCTGTTATAATTGAGTCTTGATTGCTGTTGGCACATCAATGGGAGGGATTTACTCAGGCTGATCAGCTCCAAGGACTGGCTGTGCCCACTGACCACTGACTTCTACCTACTTCGGTGAACCAGCTGTGCAGGGGCCCAGCCCACAGAGCAAGTCTATCTTCAGCGGGGCCTTGGTACCCCCTGAGTCCATTCTTTGAGTGTGTCACTTGTGGAGGTGGTTGGGTGGTGGTGCTTCAACATGTTCTAAAGCTGTCCACTGGGTGTGCTGGCTCTGGGGCAAGGTTAGCCACTGCCTGTGTTCTACCTGGGGCCACCAGGCATAAGCTACAAAGCTATCTGCAAATGGCTCCTTCTTGTGCTGGGCTTGGAGGTGCCCAGGAAAAGCCAAGTTGTGAACCAAGGCTGGTTGCTCCTAGTGCCAAGCCTGAGGCCACTTAGTGAGAGGTATGGGGCTCGCTGAGGCCAGATGCTGCTTTTTTGAGAGAATTTAGGAAAATATGAAGCAGGAGCCAAGATAGGCCATTCTTATGGTAAAACCACTGGGAACAGCTTGGGTGGGTCTGAAAATTGGGTAGGACAGGGCCTCTAGGAATCACCAGGGTGGGACAAATAGTGTGAGCCAGGTTGTTGGGATCCCAGCTATGGCAGCTGCCTGCCCTCCTCATTGTGAAAGGGCTCAGGAGAGGAACAATGACCTCCACCAGCCTGTCTGTCTTGGAGAAAGCTGCCTCTTCAGACCTCACCCCAACTAACAACTCAGTTCTTATTGATATGTCTCTGGAACCTTTCAAGCTGCCTCCCTTCCACACTAGCTCAGAGGGAGCAAGTCCGATAAATCTGGGCATGGGCCCTTTAAGAAGAACTGCATGGGATTCCAGCAGCCTTAGCCTCCCTCAGCCCCAATTCCCACTGGTTTTTCTAGCCAGAAGTTATGGGGACTTCTGTTCCTGGCACTGGAACCCTGAGATAGAGGGCCTGGTGTGGGATGGGGACCCCTCACTACTCAGGGAGGACCTTCACAGCTGAAGTATCCCTCCTGATTTTATATCAGCAACATGTCAGTGTGGGACCATCCCTTCTGCGCCTCCGCCCCTCCTACCAGTCTTCATATGGCTTCTCCTTTAATCTCACAGTTGTAGGACTTCCATTTGGCTCGATTTCAGGGGGTTCTGAAGGATGTTTGTTCTGTAGTTTAGCTGTAGTTTTGATGTGGTTGTGGGAGGACGTGTGTGCCAGGTTTACCTACACCACCATCTTTACTGGAAATTCCTCCTTGGCAAAAGCCTTAAAAGAAAAAATGGAGCCAGATTTCTGGCTCATCTCTCTTTAGATGCTCCACAGTCTTGGCCTCTCAACTCCTTTCTACCTGGGTGGCCCTTCAATGGTACAAAAACATTTTTTTAAATATGTTGATGGGCTTGTATACTTGTTCTCAGTGGAATGGTTAGTCTGAAAGAAGTTAGACTGCCATTGACAGAAAGAGAAATTGATGTATACTCATAAACGGTCACTTTGGCTATTGTGTGGAGAGTTAAGATGGGGCAAGAATTGAAATAAGGAAATCAGATAGGAGGCTTGATAAAATAAATGATGGTTTAGATAAGTGTGAAAATATAGATATGGAGAAATGGACATAGGTTGGGAGGTGGGGTAAGAAGAGCTAGAGGGAAATATAGGTCTCTAATGTCTTCATCTTTCAAGGTGGGCAGTTAGGAGAAACTATGGTTGATCAAACAGGAAATATAAATTTATGAATATTATTTATTTTTATTTATTTATTTTTTGGTACATGCCCCTAGTGGGAAACGAACCCGGAACTCTATGGTCCGCAGGCCGATGCTCCAAACGCTGAGCCAAACTGGCCAGGGTTATGAATATTATTTAAAACGAAAAAGATAACTAGTAGAAAAATGAAAATAATGTTAAAACTATATTGGAAGGGATTAATGGGAGGTGGGAGTGGTGGAAGGGAACTTAATCATCATCTCTCATGATGTTATTTAATAGATAATGTCAAAGAAGAAATATAGAGGAGGGAACAATTTGAAGAGTTTTTAGGAGCTAAAGTTTGCAGGGCTTGGTGATTGGTTTAATTTAGTGAACAAGGGAGAGGGATGAGGTGAAGGTGATTTTCAGATTTCTAGCTTGAGTGATTGGGTAGATGTGATATTACAACTGAGGTAAAAAAAATATGAAAGAGTATCTAGTTCAAGAGAGAAGATGTTAAATTCATTTTTTAGTTGTATGTGGTCCATTGTGGCTGAGATGTATAGTAGGAACACACATGTGGGCAAAGGTTCTTACTACAATAACATAATAAAAGACAAATAATACAACCACAGGGGGAACACATGGCCATTAGAAAAATTTAAAATAACTCACCTAAAAAACCTTGGATTAAAGTGGAAATGAAACAAGTGACAAATTATGTATAAATAAATAATAATTACAGCAAAAAAGGGAAAAGAACCTATGCTAATGTTGTTATAAATATCTTCACTTAGTAAACCTCTGTTATAGACTGAACGTTTGTGTCCCCCACAAATTTGTATGTTGAAACCTAACCCCCAAGGTTATGATGTTAGGTAATGGTGCTTGGGAGGTGCTTAGATTATGAGGGTGGAGCTCTCATGAATAGTATTAGTGCCGTTATGAGAGAGACCCCAGAGAACTCCTTTGCTCCTTCTGCCATGTGAGGACACATTGAAAAGATGTTGGCTACCTAGGAAGCAGTTTCTCTCTAGACACCAAATATGCTGGCAGCATGATCTTGGACTTCCCAGTTTTCAGACCTGTGATAAATAAATGTTGGTTGTTTATAAGCCCTAGTTTATGATATTTTGCTGTAGCAGCACGCACAGATTAAGACAACCTCATTGATAACTCTACTTAGGATTCATGGAGTGGGCAAATGAAATGAACTTTACCCTTTCTGTGGTGCTAACTGAGGCCTGTGTTTATCTAGCAGTGCCATACATTTCATTTAGACTTTGATTCACTTATAACCCCCAGCAACAACTCCCTCCCCTAATACTTTGATATAAATTGGCTTCATACTGTAACAGAACTTGGAAATGTTGATAACGCTCAGACTATGGTATCCCGATGTTTCCATAGTAACTAATGCACACCCAGGGGGAAAAGATGGAGAATAAATGAGAATATCATTTTAACAAAATAAGTGAGGGGCAAAGAGGCTTTAGACATGTGATTGCTTCTTGTTTAGGAATATGAAGATATTATACTCCATAATGATGGGGTTATAAAAGTTGTTACAATGAAACTTGTCAGTAGCCATTTATATTCCATTTTTTCTATAATCATCACCATTGAAAGCATTGAAATGCTTCTTGGGTCAATAATACTATAGAGATTATGTTAAAGGGACATAGTTGTCATGCTCCTGTAAGCCTGCAATCAGGGTGGGACAGGTTAGGCCAGCATTCGTATTGCAACCTTCCAGACAGAGCAAATTACTTTGTCCTAGTGATTATTGGGAGGAGTTGAGATTCAAATAAACCTATTCAACCACATGGAATTTATTTGTTTTGATGCAAGACTTTACTAGCAACTCAACGCTCTCCTGGTTAAAGACTGCCAGTATAGGGTGCCGCTGCTCCTTCTTTCCTACTCCACCAGCAGATTTTTTCCCGTTCCTCTCTAATGTTCTATTCTTCCTTTCCCAGCTGCATTCCGTGCACCATCCCCACCAATTCCAAAACAACCTGTTCGCTTCACCTCTTGGCCAGTTCTACCTATATATATGTAGGTAGATACATGCTTCCCACATATATCTCTGATAACCTGCTAATTTACTAAAATACAAACGTCTGTTTTAGTATTAAATCAATTCTTATGAACTGAATTGTGCCCCGCCCTCCCCCCGAATTCATATATTCATATGTTGAAGCCCTGACCCCCAAGATGACTGTATTTGGAGATAAGGCCTGTAAGTAGGTAATAAAGGTACAGTGAGGTCATAAGAGTGGGGCCCTAATCTGATAAGACTGGTGTCCTTAAAAGAAGAGGAAGAGACACCAGATCTCTCTCTCTCTCTCTCTCTCTCCCCCATGTGAGGATGCAGCAAAAAGGCAGTTGTCTGCAAGCCAGGAAGAGAGCTTGCACCAGGAACAGAATTGGCCAACACCTTTATCTGGGACTTCTAGCTTCCAGAACTGTGAGAAAATCCATTTTTGTTGTTTAAGCCACCCATTCGATGGTATTTTGTTATGACAGCCAGAGCAGATGACTGTATCAGTGTATATGCATAACCAATAAAGCTATTATCAGATAGGAACAGACTTTGTGAGGGTGGAGAGATGACTTTTAATTTTAGAATAACAGAGTTTGAATTTCTATAGATAAATATAATAGCTGGTGGGCTATTATTGAACTGAAAACAGAAGCACAGAGAGAAGAGGAACAGAGGTATACTGATTAGCTCCAGGTCAGTAGATAGCCTTGTTTAGCTAATTCAACTTAGCCTGATTCCTTTCCCATTCAGAAATGGGGTTAAGAAGCTCATTTTTAATGGAGTACTATGCAGCTGTAAGAAAGAAAGATCTCTTAACTTTTGAGACGACATGGAGGGACCTGGAGAGTATTATCCTAAGCAAAACAAGCCAAACAGAGAAAGACAAATATCACGTGATCTCACTTATTTGTGGTATATAATGAACATAACTGTCTGAGGAATGGGGTAGTCCCAGAGACATGGAAGTAGAATACAGACTGACAATACCAAGAAGAGGGGGTAGGGGGGAAAGATAAACCACAGAACTTATATGCATGTATGCATAAACAATAGACATGGACAACAAAGCTGGGGACAGGGTGGGAAGGGAGGGGGAGGACGTATTAGTGGGGGAAAAGGGAGAAACATCTGCAACAAAAATAAATAAATTAATTAAAAAAATAAAAAGCAAAAAAACCAAAACCATACATCACCTTTTGAAAATTAGTTTTCAGCTTACCTTCTGTGCAAATGAATTCAGAGATTAGAAACAAGATGTGATGGGAAGTGCCAGCAGAGTGAGGTTCATCAATGGGAATGAAAGTCAATTCCTGGGAGTTGCCAGGGGAAGGTGCATTAGGATATTGATCATCTACCTTAGATGGTTAGGTCTAGTAGGCAGGATCAAGTTCAGAAAGGTCTTAGAGGTCAAATAAAAAAGGAGTACATCTTCATACTAGAGGCTCAGTTTGGACAAGGGACATTTCCATGTTTTGTTTTGTTTTGAACTTGTGATATTCAGTATTATAGTCACTGGAGTAATAGGGAAATTCTGAGGAAATGGAGTTCTCAGTAAAGCATCCTTTTATCCCAAGAGATTTAGTCTTCATTATTATTACATCCAAATTAAAACAAGGCAGGGAACTATTTATTGCTTGATAGATTGGTCTTTGGTTACCTATAACACAGAAAGCTTAAACCTCCTGGTCAATAAATAATCATTTATTATATATTATATTAAAATGTAATTAAAATGTTGTCACTGCATTTTTTCAGGACTCCAATCATCCTTAAAATTGTTGCATTGGCCCAGCCAGTGTGGCTCAGTGTACTGAGTATCGTCCCATGAACTGAGAAGTCCCAGGTTGATTCCCGATCAGGGCACATGCCTAGGTGCAGGCTTGATCCCCAGTGAGGGGCGTGCTGGAGGCAGCCAATTGATGTTTCTGTCTCACGTCAATGTTTCTATCTCATCTCTCTCTCACTTCCTCTCTCTCTCTCAAAAATCAATAGAAATATATTTTAAAAAATTGTTGCTTTGGTGAGGTATATGGACATTACAGTTAGATCAGTTTTCTTCTGCTTATTCCCGTACAATTTAAAGAAAATCATATCAACAGGAACATATCATTACATACATTAATTTCTTTTTAGTTTTTTTTTTCTCAGTGTGGGATTCAGAGCCTAGATTAGATTAAATTAGATTGCCAGAACATGTTTAATAATTCAGTTTTGAATATAAGTATATGATAATTTTACATCCATTTGTAGCTGGGTAGAAGTTCAGGTTGAGATCCAAATACTGTAGTTTTGTATAGGACACTGATATAAAACCTAGTTAATATTTTTATATAGCTAATATATGCACATGGAGCAAAATTTCAAAATTATAAAATGGTATACACTGAAAATTAGGTCTTTCCCCTTTCCTTAGCTCCGAGTTCTCCAGTTTCCACCCCTGAAGAAAACCACTATTACCAGTCGTTTGTGTTTCCTTCCAGAGATATTCCACAGTGTACTGATTCTGGAACAGGATCTTTCCCCCTTCTCTAGCAGGTTCTCAGTATCTGGCAACATAAAAATATTGTTCTTTGAGGCAAAACCTAATGCTCTGAGCAATAGCATGGAATGGTGACAATGCTTGCTCCTTCTCACATCTTTTGCTTGGAAACCATATTCCCCAAATTGATCACCAGACACTTGTGCAAACCATGTTTAAAATTTATTTTTATTTATTTAGTTTTTAAACCCTCACCTGAAGATATTTGCCATTTATTCTCAGATAGAGTGGGAAGAAGGGGGGGGAGAGAGAGAGAGAGAGAGAGAGAGAGAGAGAGAGAGAGAGAGAGAGAGAAACACCGATGTGAGAGAGAGATCGATTGGTTGCCTCTCTTACAACCTCAACCAGGGCTAGGGACCGAATCGCAACCAAGGTATGCATCCTTGACCGGAATCGAACCCACGACTCTCTGGTCCATGAGCCGATGCTCTAACTGCTGAGTCAAACCGGCCAGGGCAAACCACTTTTAACTGGACATAACACTAACATAGACAAATTTATCATGAATGCACAGCAACCAAAACACCTGACAGATCCAACATTAAATATTTACTTAGTTGGGTATGTAAAAAAGGTAGGTGCTTTTGCAGGTTTTTGAGCAAAGAGGGGGTTCTGTTTCTATGTAGGATAGAATCTCTTTTCCAAGGAGTTGGCGATTTCATTAGAGAGATGCTGTGTAAATAACAGAAGGGAGAAACCTTGGCTCAAAGGTGCAGGAAAGGCATGCCAGGCCTCTCTCCTTGGTTTGTAGAGGGCCATCTTTCTGCCATCTCTTCACTTGGTTGGCCCTCTGTGCATGAGCACCCAATGACATCTCTTCATCTTCTTATAAGAATGCCAGTCTTACTGGATTAGAACCCCATCCCAAAGGCCTCATTTTAGCTTAATCATTTATTTAAAGGTCTTATCTCCAAATTCAGTTACATTCTGAGGTACTGGCAGTTGGTACTTCAACATATGAATTTTAAGGGAAAGCAATTCAGCCCAAAATGAACACCTACTGGTGTCAGTCACTGTTATCGGTACTGGGGATACAGCAGTGAACAAAACATGAAAATCCCCACTCTTATTGAGTTTACATTCTAGTGGGGAGAGAAACAATAAACACGGTAAATAATTAAAATATATAGTATGTTAAAAGACAGTAAGTGTTATAGAGAAAAATAAAGCAGAGGAAGGAGATAGGGAGGTCTGGGTGGGCACTGTAATTTCAAATAGTGTAACCATGGCAAACTTCTCTGAGAAGAGGACGTTTGAATAAGGGCCTGAAGGAGGTGATAGAGCAAGTCATGCAGATAGCTTGAGAGACAGAGATCATTCTAGGCAGAAAGAATATCTGGTACAAAGGGCCTGTGGGAAAACATATTCAATTTGTTCAAGGAACAGCAACGAGACCACTGAGGCTCATGCAGAGTGAGCAAGAGGAGGAGGTAACAGGTGTTAGGGGATGGTGAGGTAGATGATTGTGTAAGGTCTAGTAAGTGGCTTTTGTTCTGAGATGGTGTGTTAGAAAAACCTTATTCTTCCCTATGTTACTCCTTTCCTCTCACACTATTACCACATTCACAACACTTTTGATACCAAATGTGTGAGGAATTTTCCCTACAATGAGCAGTTCTCTGTGACACCAACTGAGTGTCCTACACTTCCACTCAATTCTGACACTATCAACCTGGAGATAGCATCAGATTCCATAGGTTAAGAGCTCATCTCATGAGACTGTTCCTACTCCACTTTAGATGCCAAGGGCAAATCCAGGTTGTCATTTGTGCTTCTGACTGATCAGTTATAAATCTGAGGTGTGACCCCCTCCTTGGGTTCAATTAATTTTCTAGAGTGGTTCACAGAACTCAGGGAAATACCTACTGAGGTTTACCAGTTTATTAAAGGATGTGATGAAGGATACAGATGAACAGCTAGATGAAGAGATGCATATACATAGGGGGATGAGAGGGTCTGGAGCATGGTAGCTTCTGCCCCTGTGGAGTTGGGATGTATTACCCTCCAGGTCATGGATGTGTTCCACAACATGGAAGCACTCTGAACCCCATACTTTTGGAGTTTTTATTGGAAACTTCATCACATAGGCATGGTCAATCATTAACTCCATTTACAGCCCTTTTCCCTTTTCAAGAGAATGGTAGGGCTGAAAAGTTCAAGCTTCTAATTCCATGACTTGGTCTTTCAGGTGACTAGCTCTCATCCTATTACCCAGGAATTTACAAGGGTTTCAGGAGCCCTGTGTCAGGAACTAGGGTCAAAGACCAAGTATTAGAACAAAAGATGCTTGTAAGTGCTCTTATCACTTAGTAATTTACAAGAATTTTAGAAGCTCTGTTCCAGGAACTGTGGGCAGAGTATATATTATTTCACAGATGGGAAGCCATTGGACGAGTCATTTTTTGCAAGGTCTCAGTTAATGTTTAAAAGAATCTTTCTAGCTTCTGTGTTAATAGACCAAAAGGGGCAAAAGAGGGAGCAGGGAGACCAGTATGAGGAGTATTGTAATACTCCATTTTCTCTAAATGATATGTCTGTACTGCACTTCCTTGGTTTACCAGCTCTAGACATTATCTAGTGATTTCCCTCTCTAACAGAGGGGGATTTAGCTCACTTACACCACAGCACCACCCCTTTTATTTCCCCTATTTAGTTCCCCCTCCCCATAGACAACCATTTTATTATGTATCTTTTTGTTCTTATGTCTTTTTATTATCTTCGTGCCTTTAATGTAAGACACAAATCTCTATTTCTTGTTCCATCATCTATAGATAGTATCTTCTGATTCTACATGTTCTAAAATTAGAATATCAGGGCCTCTACACATCCTTGTATGTACCTCCCTCAAGTTTGTCTACTTTTCTAATTCTGTACACTATGTTTTTACATCAAGTTTGTTACAATTTGCTTTATATATTGCAATTATAATTACTTTTCCTGTGATTTGTCTCTAGGTTGGATTCCAAAAGTTGAAAAGCAATATAGTATTTACATTGTTATGATTATATGAATATTTTTCAGTGTAAAGTGAAGGGATGAGCCTCAATCATATTTTCTTCTTTATAGTTCCAATTAGGTACAGCTTTCATTACTTGTTCTACATCATTCCAAGTTCTAGTTGCCTTCATTATTGGAAAATGGCATTTTTGAACAATTTAGTGTTTCCCTTGAATTTATGATTGCCTTTTTTTTTTTTTTGCTGTGGGTAGATTAAAAATATATGCCTTCTTTACCATATTTCTGCTATCTTCCAGTTTCTTTATAATTTTGTCTATTGCTTGGAATAAATTCTATCCTTGAAGCCTACTTCCTGTGTTAATCTGAGCCAATTCTTCACATTTTTTTTTCATGAACTTCTTGTACAGCTTTTGTTTTTCCTGGCATTTCTTTATTGTCTTCATTTGGTCTATTTTGGCCTTTAATGTATCCTCAATTTTCCTAGCTCTTAATCATACTATGTTTTTTGCTGAATTCCTTTTTTTCTGGAGTCCTCCTATGTTCTCTATGGTGTTTTTTTGGGGGGAGGGTGTGTGTGTGGCCTTAGTCTTTGTATGTTCAGTCAACACCTTCCAATTCGTATCTTCCAGACATTAATGAGATATATTGTCATCTGATGTCACTGCTGTCTTACTTGTTGTGGGCTTATACTTTTTAAATCTCTTTCTTATCATTTTAATGGTATCGTAGGAAGGAGAGGAGATGAATGCATGGGGTCATTCTGTCATATTGAACAAGAGATACAGGGCCTTAGAATAATTTTTAAAAACTGTATTTTTAAGTCCCAAAATGATAATGCTCCTTGTAACTAATTCAGACATTAAAGAAGTGTATAACGTAAAACTTAATTGTTTGCTCATCACCCCCACTCCCCAGAAGTAAGCACTGTTTGGCAAATATCCACCCACACTTGTTTTTAATCCTTACCTGAGGATATTTTTCTATTTATCTTCATGTAGAGAGAGAGGGAGAGAAAGGGAGAGGGAGAAACATCGATGTGAGAGGGACATATTGACTGGTTGCCTCCTGCATGACCCCGACCAGGGCTGGGTACAAACTGCAACCGAGGTACATGTCCTTGGCTGGAATCAAACCCAGGACTCATTGGTCTGCTGGCCGACTCTCTACCGCTTACCCAAACTGGCCAGGGCTAGCCATCCACACTTTTAAAATATGCATATATACGCCCTGGCCAGTTTGGCTTAATGGTTAGAGGGTCAGCCAGTGGACCAATGAGTTGTGGGTTTGATTCTGATCAAGGGCACGTACCTCGGTTGCAGTTTGTCCTGGCCCTGCTGATGTCTCTCTCTCACTCTTTCTCTCCCTCCCTCCCACTCTATCTGATGATAAATAGAAAAATATCCTCAGGTGAGGATTAAAAGAAAATAATAAAATATGCATATATAAAATTATACACACACACATAATTAGCTTTTGTATTTTATGAAATTGGATTTCATAAATGTTTACTTACTTTTTTTAAAACATAATTTTTTCCCTTTATTCATTTTAGAGAGAGGAAGTGAGAGGGAGAGAGAGATAGAAACATCGATAAGACAGAATATTGACTGGCTGTCTCCTGCATGCCCCACACTGGGGATTGGGCCCACAACCTGGGCACATGTCCTGACCGGGAGTCGAACCAGAGACCTCTTAGTGCATGGGTTGACACTCAACCACTGAGCCACACTGGCCGGACTGTTTACTCACTTTTTTTTTTTTTTAATCCTCACCCGAGGACATTTTTCGATATTTTTTTTTCAGATAGAGTGGGAGGGAGAGAGAGAGAGAGAGAAACATCGACGTGAAAGCGACACATCGAGTGGTTGCCACCCACACAACCCAACCAGGGCCAGGGACAAACTGCAACCAAGGTACGTGCCCTTAGTGGGAACCGAACCCGGGTCTCTCCGGACCGCAGGCTGACGCTCTAACCGCTGAGCCAAACCGGCCAGGGCTGAATACTTAATTTTTAATTGAAATATACAAACATGCAGAAAGGAGATGGTCTGCTATTTCTTGAACATATGCTGTATCTTATTATTTTCAATACCTGCATTGTACTCCACTATGTGGATGTGTAATAATTAAAGAACATATTGCTTGATTACTTTTGCAGTGTACAAGCAATGCTATAGTGAACATCTTTGAACATATATCTTTTTTTTTTTTTTATCCTCACCCGAGGACATTTTTCCATTTTTTGTTCAGGTAGAGTGGGAGGGAGAGAGAGGAACAGAGAGAGAGAGAAACATCGATGTGAAAGGAACACATCGAGTGGCTGCCACCTGCACAACCGACCAGGGCTGGGGACAAACTGCAACCGAGGTACGCGCCCTTAGTGGGAACCGAACCCAGGTCTCTCAGGACCGCAGGCCGACGCTCTAACCGCTGAACCAAACCGGCCAGGGCTGAACATATATCTTTGAGCATTTATGGTAATATTTCTAGATAGAAGTAGGGTTATTGGATCAATGGTTATGTAGTGTAAAAATGTTAAGAGATACTACCAAATAGTGCTATTCAAAGATTTTTTTTTTTTTGACAAATTTACTCTTTTACCAACAGTGTTTGAGAGGGTACAACCTTTTGAGGCAAGCTTTCTTTAAAAGATTGGAGATTGGAGAGTCTGCCCTGGCTGGTTTGGCTCAGCGATTGGAGCGCTGGCCCGCGGATTGGGGAGTCCTGGGTTCAGTTCCTGCCGAGGGCACATGCCTCGGTTGCAGTTTGTCCCCTGCCCTGGTTGGGGTCACGTGGGTGGTAGCCACTCGATGTGTCTCTCTCACGTCGATGTTTTTCTCTCTTTCTCTTCCTCCCTCTCTCCCTCCCACTCTATCTGAAGAAAAAAAATTAAGAAAAGATTGGAGAGTCTGATGTGCACAGTCGAGACCTGGACTTTACACTGTTTTGTTTTTGTTTTTGTTTTTTAAATTTATTTATCTTTAATGACTTCACATGAGCTGCTCTTTTCTCCCTTAGAATATTTTAAGTTCCTTAGAGGGTGGGGTCATGTCAAATACTTCTTTGGTATTTCCCATAGTGCATAGTACAGACTGAAAAAACTGTGGGTGCTCACTTTATACTTGATGATTGACTGATAAACCAGTTTATATTTTTGGGCAACACAATACCTTGAGGTCAGTTTCTGGAATGAGAGGGCTGGACAGAGTCTGAGACTAGGGCTGTGCTGGGTCAGTATCAGATGCTTTCACTTGGACATTAAGTTTAGACCATAATCTAGGAACCAAATCTGTCTAATGCATGTAGCACAATCTCTGGCTCAGACGAGGTTTTAAATAAATGGGTGTTATGATGACTCTTATTTAGTTAGAGGGTAGTCTTAGGGCTAGGGTTGAGGGCTTAAGCACACACCTAAAACTATTCCTGGTGAAGTCAGAAATCCACTGTCTAGAGACAAAACAAAATTGAGAACCAGCAGGAGCAGACAGGCATCAGAGGCAGAAACAGAGGCTCAGTTTGAGCAGTTTAGTTGCATTGTGATATTATCTTCCCTGCCATCAGGCAGGTTTTATTGAGCTTTTTGTATGTTTGGCTTTCACATGGTGGCATCTTAAAGGTGCTTCTCAATCTATGACATAAGCCAACAATTCCAGCACAGTGCTGTGAACATGGGAGATGTGTAATGAAAGAGATCCCATCCATTTCTCGCTGATTGAAACAGATAACGCTATGGTGATGGTTGAGGATTCACTTGAGAGGATGGTGCTGGAGTACAGCTATTTGACTAGAACAAGATTATTGCCCAAGCTTTTCCCAGTCAGGGAGTGGGGTTCCTCCAAGACTGCAAAATCAAGCATTCAGTCATATAAGGATTAACTTCAGTGACAAATTTAGAGTCTATGAAAACATGGTGGCACATGGATGACACAGGTTCAACAAAGTGAAGAATGGGTCTCCTTCTTACCTCTCTACTCTGAGTTGGCAGTGTAGATAAAGGAGGGAGGTGGGAGAGGGCAGTTACGTTTAGATGTCATCCTAACATACTGCATTGATTGTGTTTCTCAACTATGCTGGACATTTAGCATACACTAACTCTAATCCTCTTTATAACTATATGAAGTAGATATTAGCTATATTTTAGATGAGGGAATAGGTTCAGAAAGGATCAATTACTTGATGAAGTTTACACAAGGAACTAAGTAGCAGAGCCAGGATTTGAACCTAGGTCTCTCTGGCCATAAAACTGTTGTACTTTCTACTATGCATACCAGCCTGCCTCTTCTAAGTCAGTGATAGCAGCTCAGGCCTCAGGAAAACAGCTGTTGCTTAAGAATGCTAGTTGGTGATGCATAGGCATGGTGTTCCATAGTTCTTTATTTTGTTTATCAATTCATTTTACAAATGCACATTTATTTATAGCCAGAAAGTAGGGAGAGGAGTGCAGGTCAGGTAGGTCGAAGTGGGGTGGGACATGTGTGTGTGGGGAGAAGGGCAAAGGTACATGGAAGGGTTGAGGCTAGAGTAAATACTGAGGAAAAAAAGGGCCATCACAAGCTTGAATGCAGGATGGGGGCTGATTTTGTGGATCTGTTCTTACATGCAGTACAGAATGGGTTTCTGGGTGTCTGCAGGAGAGCTATCTGGAGCAACACTAACTGACAAGCTGCAACCCAGTGGCAGCACTCAAGATCTGAGGCCTTGCAAATGGCACTTTTCACTTTTACATCAACAAACACACACTCACACAAGAACCATCAATATGGAGACAGACATTTTCTTTTTTTATTACATATATTTTTGTTACAGATGTTTCTCCTTTTCCCCTATTGACACCCTCCTCCCAATCTCGTCCCCCTCCCCCAGCATTATTGTCTATATCCTTGTTTATGCATACATGTATATAAGTTCTGTGGTTTATCTCTTCTCTCCCCCCACATCTACCTCTTCTGAGGTTTGTCAGTCTGCACCCCACTTCCATGTCTCTGGGTCTATTTTGTTCCTCAGCTTGTTTTGTTCATTATATTCCACAAATAAGTGAGATCATGTGATACTTGTCTTTCTCTGACTGGCTTATTTCGCTTAGCATAATACTCTCCAAGTCGCTCCATGTCGTCTCAAAGGATAAGAGATCTTTCTTTCTTACGGCTGCATAGTATTCCATTGTGTATATATACCACAGTTTTTTTTATCCACTCATCTATTGATGTACACTTAGGCTGTTTCTAGCTCTGAGCAATTGTAAATAGTGTTGCTATGAACATAGGGATACATGTATTCTTTCTGATTGGTGTTTCATGCCTCTTAGGGTATATTCCTAGAAGTGGGATCACTGGGTCAAATGGCAGTTCAATTTTTAATTTTTTGAGGTAACACCATATTGTTTTCCATAGTGGCTGTACCAGTCTGCATTCCCACCATCAGTGTACTAGAATCCCTTTTTCTCTACACCCTCGCCAGCACTTCTTGTTTGATGATTTGTTGATGGCAGATAATCTGGCAGGTGTGAGGTGATACCTCATTGTTGTTTTAATTTGCATCTCTCAGATGATTAGTGATGTTGAGCATTTCTTCATATGACTCTTGGCCATTTGTATATCCTGTTTGAAGAGGTATCTGTTTATGTTCTCTGCCCATTTTTTAAATTGGGTTCTTTGTTTTTTGTCTTTCTTTTGTTGAGTTATATGAGTACTCTATATATTTTGGAAATTAGCCCCTTATATGATGTATCGTTGGCAATTGTGTTCTCCCATATAGTGGGTTCCCTTTCCATTTTGATGGCTATTTCTTTTGCTGTGCAGAAGCTTTTTAGTTTGATGTAGTCCCATGTGTTCATTTTTTCCCTTTGTTTCTCTTGCCTTAGGCATTGTACCAGTGAAAATTCTGCTGCATGTGATGTCTGAAATGTTGTTGCCTGCATTTTCTTCTAGGATTTTTATGAATCCATGGGTCACATTTAGATCTTTTATCCATTTTTTAAAAATTTAATTAATTAATTTATTTTTGTTACAGATGTTTCTCCTTTTCCCCCCACTGATTGGTCTTTTACCCATTTTGAGTTTACCCTTTTATATAGTTTAAGTTGATGGACTAGCTTCAATTGTTTGCATGTAGCTGTCCAATTTTCCCAACACTATCTATCTATTTATTTATTTATTTCTACACCCAAGGACATTTTTCCATTTTTTTGTTCAGATAGAGTGGGAGGGAGAGAGGGAGAGGGAGAGGGAGAGAGAGAGAGAGAGAGAGAGAGAGAGAGAGAGAGAGAGAGAGAGAGACATCGATGTGAAAGGGACACATTGAGTGGCCGCCACCTGCACCACCAACCAGGGCTGGGGACAAACTACAACCGAGGTACTTGCCCTTAGTGGGAACCGAATCTGGGTCTCTCTGGACCTCAGGCTGACACTCCAACCGCTGAGCCAAACCGACCAGGGCCCAACACCACTTATTAAAGAGGTTGTCTTTACTCCATTGTATGCTTTTGCCACCTTTGTCAAATATTAATTGAGCATAATGACCTTGGGTCAATTTCTGGGTTCTCTGTTCTGTTCCATTGATCTATATGCCTGTTCTTGTGCCAATACCAGACTGTTTTGATTACAATGGCTTTGTAGTATAACCTGATATCTGGTATTGTGATCCCTCTTACTTTGTTCTTCTTTTTCAAGATTGCCGTAGCTATTCAGGGTTTTTTTTGGTTCTATATAAACTTTTGGAGTATTTATTCTAGTTCTGTGAATTATGTCATTGGTATTTTGATGGGGATTGCATTGAATCTATAGATTGCTTTGGGTAGTATGGACATTTTAATGATGTTAATTCTTCCAATCCATGAACAAGGTATATGCTTCCACTTTTTTTATATCTTCCTCTATTTCTTTTTTCAGTGTCCCGTAGCACCCATTTTTGATAAAAACGGTCAGCAATGTGGGAATAGAGGGATAATATCTTGACATAATAAAGGCAATATATGAAAAACCTACAACCAACATCATACTCAATGGGCAAAAACACAAGCATTTCTCTTAAGAACAGAAACCAGACAGGGATGCCTACTCTTGCCACTGTTATTTAACATTGTACTGGAAGTCTTAGCCACAGCTATCAGACATGAAGAAAACATAAAAGAAATCCAAATTGGAAAGGAGGAAGTGAGACTGTCATTATTTGCAGATGACATGATACTGTACATAGAAAACCCTAAAGACTCCATCAAAAAATCTACTAGATTTAATAAATGAGTTTGGCAAAGTAGTAGGATACAAAATTACCATCAAGAAATCAATGGCATTCTTATACACAAATGATGAACTCACAGAAAGAGAAACTAAGAAAACAATGCCATTTACCATTGAGGCAAAAAAAATTAAGATACCTAGAAATAAACTTAACCAAAGACATTTTTATGACAAATTTTTATCTTTATTGTTGAAAGTATTACATATGTCCCTCCCTTTTTCCCCCATTGACCCCCTCCTCCTTATTCTCAACCCCCTCCTGCCTCCCCCCATACTGTTGTCTGTGTCCATTGGTTATGCATATAAGTTCTTTGGTTTATCTCTTCCAGCCCCCCACCTCTCTTCCCTCTGAAGATTGTCAGTCTGTTCCATGCTTCCATCTCTCGATCTCTGGATCTATTTTGATCAGCAGCTTATTTTGTTCATTATACTCCATAAATAGGTGAGATCATGTGGTACTTGTCTTTCTCTGACTGGCTTATTTCACTTAGCATAATACTCTCCAAGTCCCTCCATGTTGTCTCAAAAGGTAAGAGATCTTTCTTTCTTACAGCTGCATAGTATTCCATTGTGTATATGTACCACAGTTTTTTATCCACTAATTTACTGATGGACACTTGGGGGCTGTTTCCAGATCTTAGCTATTGTAAATAGTCCTGCTGTGAACACAGGAGTGCATATATTCTTTCTGATCGATGTTTCAGGCTTCTTGGGATATACTCTTAGGAGTGGGATCACTGGGTCAAATGGGAGTTCCATTTTTAATATTTTGAGGAAATTCCACATTGTTTTTCATAATGGCTGCACCAGTCTGCATTCCCACCAGCAGTGTACTAGAGTCCCCTTTTCTCCACACACTTGCCAGCACTTGTTGTTTGATGATTTGTTGATGGCGGCCATTCTGACAGGTGTGAGGTAATACCTCATAGTTGTTTTAATTTGCATCTCTCTGATGATTCGTGATGTTGAGCATTTTTTTTCATGTCTCTTGGCCATTTGTATGTCCTGCTTAAAGAAGTGAGACAGATTTAAAAAAAAAAGACAGGCTTATTTCACTTTATTTTTCTTGTATAAAATTATGTGGTGGCCACAGCTAGAGCCTAGGTCCTTTGCACAGAAGGTCTGGTCTGGGTCTCTACAAGATGGTCTGTGAATTCCTGATAGGGAGACTTGGTGAACATGATCTGTTTCCAGAGGTCAGGGGTGAGATAGCTGTAGATATTGGAGATGGCATCAAAGGTGGTTTGGTGAAATTGCCCAGGGTGGCAGTGCAGCCCTTGGCAGAAGTGTAGTAGTTAATATCATCCATCATCAGCAGCTTCTTCAGCACAGGGGCTGAGATGATGCCAGTTCACCTGGGGGTGGGGATTAGGGCACCAGCACAGAGCCACAATGGCCCGTCACTTTGCAAGGGATTTCAAGTAATGGTGTGGGCCTTGCTGTATTGTTCCCTCAGTAGCCTTACCACATAGGGACATTAGAGAGCTTGGCCAGGATAATGGGCCCAAAGATGGCAGTGACTACTTTCTTGGCGCACTTAACAGTCATACTGATATATCTATTGTAGTCCCCTATGGTGACAAATGCCTTGAACCAGGTCCTCTGGCCAGTGCAGGTCTGCTTTTGCATGGGCATAATCTTTTAAACCTCATCCTTGAGGGATGCCTCCAGGGAAAAGTCAATGATTTCAGATTCTTTGATGGGCAGGGAGAAGAGATAGATCTCCTCCAGGGACTTGATCTTCCTCTCCTTGACTAGGTGGCCCAGCTTGGTGATGGGGATCTACTCCTTGTTCTCGACCTTGCCTCTGTGAGCTCAGTGGCCTTGGCCCCAGACCCCTACCCTGGCCAACCATGACCTCAGCCCTGGTGCCACTGCCAAATAATACACAGAAGGCCCTCAGCCTCCCATTCCAGGGCCCTGGGGCCTCCCAGTCTTCCTGAAACACCAGAGTCGTTGGCCAATTGGTGTTTCCTGGGAGAAGGAGCCAGAGACAAGCATTTTTAAACAAGCACACCAGAATGTATGCCATCACACAATGGAAGCCTGTAGCTTTATTCCAGTGGTATTTCTAGTGCTCACCAAGTGACTGTAACACCCCTTGAAAGGAGCCAACAGTAATTTGGGTGCATAAAGTCTTGAGGTTTATTGGAAAGAGAAAAGAACAGAAAATAAACAATCTCAGTTTATAGTCAAAATTTAGTTGTGTGTGTATTAACACTTTCAGAATTATATAAAATTACATAATTAACACAGAAGGAAGTCTTATGGAATGCTTGCCCATATAAATATTCCTTATTTTTATTTTAATGGTGAACACAAATAATAGCAGACTATATTAAACCAAGCCTAACCGCCCTGGCCAGTTTGGCTCAGCAGTTAGAGTGTCGGTCCTCGGACCAGAGAGGCCCGGGTTCAGTTCCCACTAAGGGCACGTACCTCGGTTTCAGTTTGTCTTCCGCCCCGGTTGAGGTCCTGTGGGTGGCAACCACTCAATGTGTCTCTCTCACATCGATGTTTCCCTTTCTCTCTTCCTCCCTCTCTCCCTCCCACTCTATCTCAAGATAAATGAAAAAAAAAAATGTGCTCAGGTGAGGATGAAAATAAATAAATAAATAAATAAATAAATAAATAAATAAATAAAGCAAGCCTAACCTATACAACCACTTAATCCCAGAGGGAATGTGACCCAGAACAGGGAGGGGCAGAACTCAGGAATGTGTTTCCATGACACATTGATTCCAGGATTCCCCAAGCTTCACCTGCACCTGAGATATGTATGAAGTATGTTTGGGTGCTACGGAGGTTTATTTTTGACTGCTCCACAGTCAGGAGGATGGCAGCTGAGGTGACCATGGGTGTTTGGAGTACACAAGCTCAGGAATCCAGGGGTTTGATGGTTCTCAGGAAAGCTCCTCTCCCTTCCATACCAAGTGTGTGCCATATCAGCTCCCTTCAGGATTCAAAGGGGAGAAGAATTGGAGACAGTGGTATTGATCATATGGTTTATCAGAAATAAACTGGTGATTATAATAAGCATGAGTGCTAAGGAGCAAGAGAAGCTTTGTAAAACATACTTTCTCCTACAAATTAATTATAACACATTTCTGTCATAAGAAAATTATCTAGTAACTTTTAAATTATTTAAATTTTTCGTGGAAGGGTGACCTGAAAGTGATAAATGTAATTATCATTAGGTAGCTTTTTGTTTCATATCATCATGTGGGACCCAAATAGTGTAAAGGAGAAACAGTTTTCAACCATGCACATGGTTATTTAACTAACGCAAAAAGTGCTTTGGGAGGACCTTAGGCAGTCTCTTCCGTCATTTGCAAATACCCTCACCCTAGAGAAACTAGATTCAATCTCAGGAAAACAGCTGGCAATCTAGACACTCTCCCCAACAGCGTGATAGGTAAGAAGAGGCCACCTTCAGCCCTTTCTCATATTTCTCCTTATATTTGAAAGCCCGGAGCCATACTAGTGGAAACAAACCCAGTGCCTCTTAAAGTCCATCGTATAATATCAGTGTGGTGATTCTGAACTGTTTCACCCGGTCCAATCTTGAACTTCTAAAAGATGCAATTCACTGGGATCAGTAGTAGTGGCTCATTATGGCAGTAAGTGCAGAGGAAAGGGGCAGAAGAAAAGAATCAACGTGTTAGGTGGGTGGGATTCTGCCTTGGATCCTGGCTTCCTCCTTCCCAATTATCATAAACTCTCCAAAGCGAATAGTAATTTCCAACCATTTTGGCAATCTTTATTTCGTTACCTACCTGGAAGAATTTATGACCCGTCAGTACATTTTCTCTAACTTCCTCACTGTCCATTATTTGTTCTAGGTACTGAAAAAATGATTCTATGTTCTTGAGGACAGTTATCGCTTTCAAGTTCCTTTTTATATTTGTTTTGTTCCGAAAGAGTAAAGCGCGGAGTCGCGGTTGCTTTCGTGCCAGTAGGGTGGAGAGGCCAAAGGCGGACCCAGTTTGGGTTGAACACCCGGATTTGTGAACCAGTGCTGCTTCAGCGTCTCACCGTGTGTGCGTGCGTGCGTGCGTGCTTGCGTGCGCGCACGTGTGTGTGTGTGTGTGTGTGTGTGTGTGTGTGTGTTGGGTAGGGGGGAGACTGGTCCCAGTCCTTCCTTGTCCTATCTGAACTATCTTTCACCTCCGTCTCTGTGTAACTATATTAATAGAAGGCGACACTTGTACTAGCAATTGGACCCCAAAGGGAGGCTTGCAGCGCTTGGCAGGTGGGCACGAAGCCTGGAGATGGGTGGGGAAGTGGGATGGAGGCACCGCTGAGTGGCGTTCAGAGTAGCCAATGGTAGTTAGGGGCAGGGTGGCAGGGGCGGAGACGCTGAGGTCGATCAGCTAATGGAGGGCGAGCAACTACTGGAGCGACCTGGTGACGCGAGGAGCGTTCCATTCGGCCAGCAGTGGGCGGTTGCCACAGCTGTTTTAGGGCCCCTATCATAGGGGCTCGTTGTCTGGTGGAGGCAGCCTCCGGGCTGAGGAGGAGAAGTCGCTGACTTCTCGGGTGGCCGACGCGGTCCCCTGGGACAGTCCACTTCCTGCCCTCAGTCCCTGGCGGAATTTGGGCTTCCAGGTTCAGGTAACAAGGAGTGGGGGTTGGGGTCTCCTGGGCTCGGCCGCATGGTAGGCTGCCAGCTCCTCCGTTGCGTCGGGGCGCGCGGACCTTGGCACTGCCCCGTTTAAGTCGCCAGCTTTGGAGCCCCCAGCCGGGTGACTACACGTGGCGGGGCGTGTGTGAGTATGCACCAGCGTACGGAGGGTGGCGGGCATCCCGAGCCGCCTGGGGCGGTGGTCCGCTGCGTGGTGGAGGCAGGGCAGGCCTCCGGAGGCCGCGCCCGCTGCCTGCCCCGACTCAACTTGGGCCTTGGCCCGGGGCGGGTGGGCGGTCGCTGGTTCTGGACGGATTTTGATCTTTGTTCTCCCAGGCCCGGCTCCCCTTCCTGGTTCTTCTCCTGCTGGGCCGGGTTATCAGGGGGAGACTGTTTTCCAGGTTAGTTTTACACAAAGGAAGTGCTTTCTGCACCTTGGTGCCTCCTCCCCTTTCCCAAGCCCTCCACCTTCTGATTGCTGGGCTCTTCGCCTATTCTCTGTTTGGACCCTTGCCCTCCCCAGCTGGGGAATGATTTCAAGTTGGTTGTTTCTCATCAGTTAGCCAGGCTGCAGGCTTCCGCCTCAGTCGTGCCAACGTGGGGCATGTGGTGTCAGTAAGTAGAGTCCACAGCACCACACTTGAAAGGATGAGAAGGGTGGCAGTAGCTGAGAAAGGATGCTACGTAGAGATGGTACTTATGAAATATCCCAGAAAACACCTTTACGACGGTTTTTAGCTGCTGCCATCTCCTTCCTCCTCCCTCCAGACCTTCCAGAACCTCTCCTGCTTGTCAGCCTTCCACCTACAGGTCTGTGATGTGGTTTCATTAAGATTCCCACAAATGTTAGGCTAGACCAGCAAGATTTGTTCATTTCCTGAACTCAGGAAGTTACCAAGGGTTTGATTAGGGGAAATCTGTTTTGAGTAAATACAACCTGGATATGTGTTCAGAGTGTCTAGAACCTCCTAGCTCTGCGGAGGATGACTTGTTCCCTGGTGTGATTCATATTTGAACGGCTAATTAAAGAAAAAAGGTGAAGAAGTGGAGGGGGGGAGGGAATGGCTCCTTAAGGACAGAAACTCTTATTTGTAGTCCTTTTAATGATGATTATAGAACAATGTGGAAATATAGTGGAAAGTGCCCTGTACTAAAAGTCTGCAGACTTTTTTTTTTTTTTTTGCTTAGCTTTGCAGTTGTGTAACCCTGGATAACTTATTGTCTCTCTCTGATCTTCACTTTACTTATTTCCAACCAACTAATTGGGGCTATCACCTATAAAAACCCTTTTAGTTCCAAGGTTCTATGATGAACAAATCATCAGTATTATATTGAAAGCATGAGGGTTTATTTAAGAAGATATACTAGCCCTCTTCTTTATATTTTTTTTTGGGGGGGGCTTTAACCTTTTCTCCTTTTAGAGAACAAGCATAGATTGAAAATAAACTTTTCCCACTTCCCCACACCCCACCCTTTCAGGCTTATCTTTTGCCTCTGAGAAATGAAGATTGAACTGCATTTTAATGCTCCTACCTCATTTTTTTGGTCTTTTTTTTTTTTAGGGTTAGAAATTGGGCTTTTGATGATGTTTGACCCAGCGGCAGCAGCAGCAGGCAACGTGATTTTAAAGTTGGGCTTGGCTTCTGTTTCTTCCATCTTGTAATCACAAAGTGCATCTGGACCAAGAATTCCAATCATGTCTGTGATGGTGGTGAGAAAGAAGGTGACACGGAAATGGGAGAAACTCCCAGGAAGGAATACTTTCTGCTGTGATGGTCGTGTCATGATGGCCCGGCAAAAGGGCATCTTCTACTTGACCCTTTTCCTCATCCTGGGGACATGTACCCTCTTCTTTGCCTTCGAGTGAGTTTCCATTGAGTAGAGTTGCCTGACAATGATTACTTTGAATCTAGGGGAAGAACCATCTTTCTGGGGAGTCTGTGGGTGGTCCTTGGATGGTTGTCACTGTCCTCTTGAGCAGTATCTATAGATCATGCCAACTGAATTCATTGCTTTATGCTTATAGCAGAGTATGTGTTATCTAAAAAGACCAAGACCTTTGATACCAATATTATAGCACTGATTTGGGGCTACCCCTGACACACTTGAAAAATAAAGGAATTTGTCTTTATTACTCACCTCCCCTTTTCAGTTGTCTCCTTAGGTTCTTAGCAACAGACTGCCTCTTCTTCACCCCTCCCAAGCCCAGGGGCACCCCTTGTGGTCATAACACCACTCCACCATACTCACCTATTCTGTTATTCTGGGTCCTATGTACTTAAGGCTTAGGTCTCAGCTAGCTGTTAAATGGAAAAGCCAACTGAGTTAGGAACCTGCAGATTGGTTCCAACCTCAGCTGTGCTGCAAACTAGCTGTGTGCGTAGCATATATGTGCTTATTAACTGTTGCTCTTTTTTTTTTTCACTCAGAATCACTCAACAAAAACAGTTCTCTATTTTGTATGTGCTTGATACCAGCCTTAGAGTTATATTTTCTGTGATGTAATAGCCAACACCAGAACCACTGTTCAAAGTCTGTGTAGGGCACCTTGCTAGGAAGGTGGCTATTTAGATTCCAGGGTACTGAGACATCACTGCTGGTTGCACTGAGAATGCTATGCACTCTGGGGATGGGAGCAATGCTAATTGGTTTGAGGTTATTATGAGAAGGGCCTTGAGGAGCTAAGAGGTGTGTGTGTGTAGACTGTGAGCTACACCTGACTTGAGTCCGCTGTAGTTAATGTACATGGGTGACCTGGAAATGGAGCTCCCAAACTGCGACTTGGCCATGGCAGGGAAGAGGGGCCTCCTTGACCAGCCTTTGTGGATAACTAAAATGAGCTCTGGTCTGTAGGGGCTCATTTTTCCCTTTCTTTTGTAAGAGTTTCAGGCTTTCCCAGTGCATCAAGAGTGATTTTTTTGAGCTGTTTTGCTAGAGTTCTTGATGGTTGCAGCTGGCTTTGTAATAGCAGGGGGAGGAAGGGGACCCAGTTTATAACAGGGCTAGGAGAGTAAGGTCAGAAGAGCTCTTTGTCAAAGGCACTTTTGCTGCTGCTGCTGTTGACTTTGTGAAGTATTTGGCAAAGTCAGGCAGTTTGATCATGGCTTCTTAGCTGCTTTCCAGTCAGAGTTTCATGGCTGAGTGTGTATATACTTGTATGGGGTACAAGGGAGCATGTGTCATCAGGCAGGCATATGCATAGTGTCAAAAAATTTCCCCTTTCCTGATCCATCTCTCCAAGTTTTCTTTGCTTTACTCCTCCCTTGCTTCTGAACTGAGCTGAATTCTGTTCTATGTCATCCTCACTGTCTTTTGCTTCATCCCTGTGGAATCACTAGCTCTTTCTGCCCCCATCCTGACCCTCTTTGCCTTGGGGTTAATTTTTGTGTGATTAAAACCATTCAAAACATGCCCTGGCAGGTTTGGCTCTGCAGTTAGAGCATTGGCGTATGGACTGAAGTGTCCGGGTTTGATTCCCAGTCAAGGGCACATACCTGGGTTGCAAGTTCGATCCCCGGCCCTGGTTGTGGTTGTGCGGGAGGCAGCCAATCAATGTGTCTCTCTCACATAGATGTTTCTCTCTCTCCCTCCCTTCCACTTCTCTCTCCCTCCCTCCCTTCCACTCTATCTAAAAATCAGTGGAGAAATATCCTCAGGTGAGGATTAACAACAACAACAACAAATTCAAAACAAAAATGAGACTTGTTTTCAGACTCTGAGCAAGCTGGTAAGTCTGGGCCCAGGAAACCTCTGGTTTGACTGGCCAGGGAAACTTGAAATTTGGAGCTTATTAACTTTTGACCCTTTTTGTATCTGGGAGCCAGACAGAGTCTGATTTGAATCTGTACCATTTAGACCCCAAAGGCTTCTGAAGAAAACTGCCTGTGGGATCAGCTTATAATTAGCCAAGTTATGGTTTGACAGAGGCAGGTTGAGTTTTCTACCAAGATGACTTTCTCCCCAAATTATTTCTCATGCTTTCTTTGCCCTCAGATATAAAAGGTGAGGTTGTTTGTAAACTACTTGGAGTTCCAGCTGTCTGTGCGATAGAATTAATACTTTTTATCTTTATTGTTTAAAGTATTACAGATGTCCCCCCTTTTTAGAGTAAATATTTTTAAGGGAAGGGCTGGGGGAAGGAGAAGGAAGTAAATATATTAGCTGAGGAGTGGAATGGGGAAGTGTAACTCTGGCCAAGAGGGAGAGGACCCTGCTGATGAATCCTTTTCACTGAGAATGTGGTGGAATATGTTTTTGAGAGAGAGAGAGAGAGAGAGAGAGAGAGAGAGAGAGAGAGAGAGAGAGACACTAGGTGTTGACTGCCTTGTGCCTTGTCAGTGACAGGCTATACAAAGGAAAGCAGCATGCTTCTGAAGAATGGAGTCACTTTCTGGTCAACCTTTTTCTTTGGAGTCTATAATTTACTACCAAGCACACAGTAGGGGATAGGGTCTGGGGAGCATAATATGGGCTCCTTTGTTAGTATTAGAATTTCGGGAGACCTCAGGAAGTCAGCTGATCTAGTCCCCTGTCTTCAGCCAGGTGAGGGTGACAAAGGACTGTTTATTTTCATCCTCAGATTATCCAGGAGCTTAGACACCTTGACTCTGGCTGCTGAATTTTTGCCTTGGGGAAGAGAGTCTAGATTCTGAGGTACATCTGGATCTGCATTTTAGTAACAGGGTCTTGCTTTCAGCAGGTGCTTAGGAGCAAGTACGAGTTGATTTATAACTGCCTGTGGCACAGCCCTGGGTTGGCCAGATGGCTTGAGAAATCTGGTCAGGCATATGAGTGCCCTTGATGAAAAACATGCAGTGCTAGTAGGGCCAGTGGAAATCTTTTTATTTTGAATTTTTCCTTTACATGTTTAAACTTATCAAAGGATGGACCTGTAATTGTTAGTGGACAGATAATAGGTTGACTACATAGAATGAAAAAAGGTTGTCCATCCAGGAGCTAGTTAGCTGTGTATTGTTAGAGGTGTTTCTAAAGAAGCCAGGTGGCCATCTCTCAGGGATGCTGTCACAGAGTGAATTTTTGCCTGGATGGGAAATTGTGCTAGATTGACACTAAGCCTCTTATAATTCTGAGAGTCTGAAATTCTGTATAACTCTTGTGACTGGCTGGAAGAGTCAAATACATACACAAAAAAGGAGAGGCTAGAAGATTACATGTAGGTAGCTGTATTTAAATATGTTCATATATTTAAGTATAATTTTATCTATGCTAAATGTATTTGAATTTAAAAGCAGAGTGAAAATTGTACAGTGCTTAAAAAAAGATTTTCTAATCTATTCTTTGGGTGAGGTATCTAGGCAATGCGAGTGTGTCTGCCAGTTTCAGCTTTGAGCACATGAACTCTTCTCAGTTCTTTCTGCCCAAACCCTGTCCAGTTTGTATGATGAACACTTAGCCACCAGCTTAGCCTGGAATGTCAGGACACTAGAAGAATGACACTGACAACCTGTGAGCTGTCCAGCTACTGAAAGGCGATTGTGGTATTTAGTCAAACTGTAGTTCATGATAAAGCTTGGGGAAAGGACCAACTATACTGTTTTCTGGCATTGGCTCTCTAACTGCCTCTTTTAACTTTTTTTTTTTTTTTTTAATCCTCACCCGAGGACATTTCTCCATTTTTTGTACAGATAGAGTGGGAGGGAGAGAGAGGAAGGGAGAGAGAGAGAGAGAAACATCGACGTGAAGGGACACATCGAGTGGCTGCCACCCGCACGACCAACCAGGGCTGTGGACAAACCGCAACCGAAGTACGTGCCCTTAGCGGGAACCGAACCCGGGTCTCTCCGGACCGCAGGCCGACGCTCTAACCGCTGAGCCAAACTGGCCAGGGCTGCCTCTTTTAACTTTGTGACCAGATTGCTACTGGGGTCAAGGTCCCCAGACCTCTCTTGTGGCAAGAATGATTGTGTGACTCTTGACCACAGAAGTAGGAGCAGTTTGTTGCTATGATTAATGCTTGTGCCTCACTGTGCTGTATATGGAAGAAATCATATCAAGGCACTATCAAACCTCATTGGATTGACCCTCATGGGTGCTTGTGATGTATGCAGGAGTCATTGAATTCCATGAACTGAAAAATGCTTTGTAGCACTGCTTAGTGATTGTCCCACTTCTAGCCTCTCCAAATTCCACCTCTCTTTCAACTCCCTTCTTGAGTCTTCCTTTATGAAATCTTTCTAGTAATTTCTGCATTCATGGGGCTAGTTGTACATATCACTCATTTAACACATAAGCATATGACATTTCTTACATTTCTGATTTCTGTGGTCATTTGAGCTCTTTCAATGTCAGGAACTATTTCCTATGTCTGTGTGGCCCCCACAATGTCGTCCACCAGGCCCTACATAGAGTAGATGGTCAGTAAATATTGCAGAATTAATACATCCTGGATGCAATTAAAATGTAACAGTCTTGACTCACAGAATCATAGAATAATAGAGCTGGAAAGGACCTTGGAGACTATCCCCATTCTTTTGCAGGTGAGGAAACTAGGTCCACAGAAGTGAGGTTTCTTCATCAAGATCCGTTGGACAGTCAGTGCCTCCATATAACATTATCTTTTATTTTATTGTTAGCTTTTGAATAATGGAATCCTAAAGATATTCAGATTACTAAAGCTGCACATAGGGCCAAATGCTAGACCAGCATATCCCAGGTTCTTGGTCACTAGTGTTTGTTACCTAGTGGCATCTAAGTTATTTGGGCCTCTCCAACTCATGCTCCTAGAAAATGAAGGCATCTTTGTGGAATACTGATAGCATTCTCTCTTGGCATTTTGATAGCCTTGCAAGAGCAGGGAGCCCATCTCTAAGGGTGAACCTAGAAAGTAAGCTTTATGAGTTATGAGGGATTATTACCTCTGGCCATTTCTAGTCCCTGCTGCCAAGATGAGGATGGCTCAGAAAAATTCAGCAATGCATGCCTGTAACTTGTTACTCTGTGGGTGATCCTGATGAAAGAAGCACCATGTCCCTGAGGGCAGTTGGAAGAGAAAAGACAATCTGACAACGCAAAGTGACCAGGTTTGAAGAGACAGGACTATGCAGACTGGAGCCAAATTCTGACATGGCAGAATATTTGGGCTTATAGTGCAAGGTCCAGCTCCCTGAAGTTCCTTAGGTGAGATTGGGAAGAGGAAAAACTGACTTTATCGTGATCTCTAACCAAGAGAGCATTCTCTAGATAATTGTTCTGTAGGGGTTCAGTCTGATGCTTCTTCTAGCCTAAGAGTATGTCTGTGACTTGGCAACAAAAGGGCAGTTTTAGAAAGGAGTAGTTGTCTCTTTGACATCAATCTGTTATAGTACTTAGCTAAGCTCAATTTCCTGATAAAGCACATTCCTGGAGAAAGATTGGGTTATGTCTCCTGAACAGTGTGCTTTCCTTTAACAATTGTTTGTGGTTTTGTCATTCAGAATTTATCTGTATATTTCAGCCTCTACTACCTTTAGTGGTAATGAGTTTCACGCTGTCAATCTTTTATGGAATTTGTCTCCCATCTTTTCAGAATGAGTCTTTTAAAATTTTTTAAATTTATTGATTGATTGGAGAGAGAGAGAGAGAGAGAGAGAGAGAGAGAGAGAGAGATCCATTTGTTGTTCAACTTATTTATGGATTCATTGGTTGATTCTTTTTTTTTATCCTCACCCGAGGACATTTTTGCATTTATCTCCAGATAGAGCAGGAGAGAAGGGGGGAAGAAGAGAGAGAGAGAAACATTGATGTGAGAGAGAAACATCGCTTAGTTACCACCCACACGACCCCAACCGGGGCAGGGGAAAAACTGCAACTGAGGTACATGCCCTTAGCAGGAACCAAACCTGGGACTCTTTGGTCCGCAGGCCGATGCTGTAACCCACAACTCTGGCATATAGGGACGATGCTTTAGCCAACTGAGCTCCTTTGCCAGGGCAGAATGAGTCTTTTAAAAAAATCTTTATTGTTGCCTGGTTGATGTGGCTCAGTGGATTGAGAGTCATCCCATGGACTGAGGGGTGCTGGTCAGGGCACCTGTCCGGGTTGTGGGCTCAGTCCTCAGTAGGGGGTGTGCAGGAGGCAGCCAATCAGTGTTTCTCCCTGACATTGATGTTTCTATCTCTCTCTCTATAAAAAAATAAATAAAAACGTATTTTAAAAAGTCTTTATTGTTGACAGTATTACAGATGTCTCCCCTTTTCTCCCCCATTGTCCCCCTCCACCCAGCTCTCACCTTACCCCCAGAATGAATCTTTTAAAATATATATATATATATATTGCCCTGGCCGGTTTGGCTCAGTGGTTGGAGCATCAGCCTACGGTCCAGAGAGACCCGGGTTCAGTTTCCACTAAGGGCGCGCACCTCGGTTGCAGTTTGTCCCCGGCCCTGGTTGGTTGTGCGGGTGGAAGCTCCTTGATGTGTCCCTTTCACATTGATGTTTCTCTCTCTCCCTCCCACTCTGTCAGAACAAAAAATGGAAAAATGTCGTCGGGTGAGGATAAAAAATATCTATCTATCTATCTATCTATCTATCTATCATCTATCTATCTATCTATCTATCTATCTATCTATCTATCTATCTATCTATCTATTTTTTTTAGCCCTGGCCAGTTTGGCTCAGAGGTAGAGCGTCAGCCCGCAGACCAATGGGTCCTGGGTTTGATTCCGGTCAAGGGCACGTACCTCAGTTGTGGTTTGCTCCCTGGCCCTGGCTTGGGTCGTGCAGGAGGCAACCAGTCGATGGGTCTCTTTCACATCGATGTTTCTCTCTTTCTCTGTCTCCCACTCTACCTGAAGATAAATGAAAAAAAAAAGTATCCTCGGGTGAGGATTTACATATATATATATATATATATATAAAATTTATTGATTGATTGATTTTTTTTTTAGAGAGAGAGAGGGAAGGAGAGATTGAGATTGAGCTGGGGATCAAGCCCGCAACCCGGGCATATGCCTTGACCAGGAACTGAACCAGGACCTCTCAGTCCATGGGACAAGATGCTCAATCCACTGAGCCACACTGGCTGGTCCAGAATGAGTCTTAATTGAGAGTAGTGATCTTCTATTTGGGGGAAAGCAAGCACAAAGAACAGGATGTCCACCAGCATGCTGACATTAGTTGAAGTGTTTGAGAGAGAGAAGACCTAAATCTTTCTCCTCAGAGAGTATTGTGTTTAAGAGTAAAGGAGGCACCTTATGCCTCTTGCAACAGCAAGAAGCTAGTACATTCAGGGTAATTAGGGGGATGATTCTGGAGTGGAGCAATGAGAAGACAATAACTTTATAATGGTGATTAGATAAGGCCAGTTAATGGAGGTTCTTGGAATACTGGCCTATGGAGTTTGGTGCTTAATATAATAAGCAGCTAGGAATTGTTCTAAGTTCTTGAGCAGGAGTATATTATAATTGAAATTTGTTACTTGTTATATTTGAAATTTGTTGTATTTGTTATAGATGAAAGTAAAATTTGTTATTATAACTGAAATTTGGCAACTGCTTAGCACGTTTGGATAGAAACTTTGATCTTTCTCAGTGAGAAGATGGTCTGTTGCCTCAGAATTGAAAATGTTCCTGTTTGGTTCATTTTCATCATTGCTACTGGAGCAAAACAGGGTTATACATTTTCTTCTGACCTTCACATAGTAGTAAATCTGGAGGCTGATTTTAAATTATGTTTTTATTGTCCAAGAAACCTTTTCCCTCTCAGCAGACTCTGAGTGTCATCAGAAGAAATTTGAACCGGTCTTATAGGGAGGGGGCGTTCTTCATGTTTACTGTGCTGTAGAGGTAGGTAGTATGTAAGAGGACAGACAGCCATCTATATCAGAGAAGACTTGTAGCAAAGGCTTATTTCTAGTAGGTGGGGCCAAGGACCACTGTGGGGCTCTTTCGAATCCCTGAGTGCTTCCTGCATTTCCAAGCACAGCTCTTGTTTAAAGCCACCCTTAACAGCTGCTATGGGATCAGTTTCAATTAGCCACACTTTATTGGTCTTATCTCATTCTTTAGCTGTTTCATATGTTAGTTATATTTTCCCCCAAAAAATTAACTCCTATTTCTCTTATTCTTCATTTGTTAAACCCATAAATACATGTTGGTTGATTGAATGTACTGATCCAATAGAAACAACAGAAAACATAGCTAGAAGGCTATTAGGCAGACTTAGAAGCAGAGTATTATATAAGCAGTCCATGCTACCAATCTGTGAGGCAGAGCATTGCCATAGAATCTGTCTGATTATTTACTAGCTCCACTCATGAACCTCTTTGAGCTTTCTCAAGTGAACTGAAGTCTATCATTATCATTGTCCCTCCAATGAACTAGCATGCTAGGAATGGGGAATGGTACGTGACATACCAGCCCACCCTAGCACTGCTGGTTACTGCTGGTCACTACCACCATGTGGTCTGTGGGACATGTGGGAGTCCAGTCATCTAGCGCAGCTATGGAAGCCTGAGGCCAGTCCAGAAGTTGGTTGAGCAGGACTTAAAGTGACGATGCCTCTTCAGGTGGCAGAAATAAAGACTTAGTGGAGACAGGGTTGTATATATGAAATTTACAGGGGAGAAAAGCAATTTCAAACCCCCTGGAAAGGGGAAGGCCTGTTGATACTTTGAAGACAAAGGAGAGTTCTATTTCCAGAAGTGTATGGATATTATTATTCCAAGACGCAATATTGATGGAAAGTACTGGGGAGGTTCAAAAACCAGCTTATATTTGTGAATGGCAGATCCAGTCTTTCAATAAGACAAATTAATGATGTTTGAGGATACTCCTGACTTTTGAGGTTGATTTTGGGAATTACCACCAAATCTTCACACAGCTTATTCCTATCAGAGATGGATCTCTAGCTTAGTTCAATAATGGGACTAACCTAGGGGGATATATTTTTTTATTTGAACTATTAAAGACAGGCATGAAGGGTTGTAGTTTACAACAGTCTTAGCTACTGGCTCTCTAAGTTTCCACTTACTCAGAGTAGAAAGGCCTGCTGGTCCCACATCTGCCTTCCCAGCCACACCCACCCACTAGTGACAACTGGCTGCCAGTAGGCCTCATCTCTGTAGAACAATACAATGGGCCTGTTGTGTACTTGTTGACATACAGACTGTATTGTTTTAGCAGGTGCAGAAGATAGTATGTGTGGAGATTACAGAGAACTTTATCCATGATGGCATAGCATAATTCAAATCTAAGTTGTTTTTTGTCTGATTGATAAGCAGGTGTTGGAAGGGGACTTAGTTAAGCTTGGATGAGACTTTCTGTGCATGGGGGCAACATTAATTTGTTTGTGTGTGTGTGCATATGTGTATTTGTGTGTGTGTGTTTGTTCTATTCTCTGTATCTTTTCCCTGTAATAAAGCAATTTGCACTCTCTTTGGTGTCCATTCAGATGGCTCTGATTTTTCTAAGGCTTTCAATTGGAGACTTTACACCAGGGCAGTGATTTTAGAGAGAGAGGAAGGGAGAGGGAAAGAGAGATAGAAACATTGATGAGAGAGAACATCAATTGGCTGCCTCCTGCATGCTCCCCATTGGGGATCAGGCCCACAACCTGGGCATGTGCCCTGACTTGGAATCAAACCGGTGACCTCTTGGTACATGGGTTGATGCTCAACCACTGAGCCACTCTGACTGGGCGTTCCTTATTTTTTTTTCAATAATGATCTTAGAAAGATGGCTGATTTCTGTTAGTTTGGTGATTTCACTTGGCTTGTTCATGAAATGGAGCCTTGTGTTTCTCCTGTGGCCTTTGGGTTCCTGATAAGTGGAGGTAATTTTCATTTCTGAATTTACTTCCTGATTTTCTGTACCAGTGAAGGGGAAAATGGAAAAGAGGGTACTCCACAAGTTCGTGATACTCAAGGACCTTAATTACCCTGAACTCAGTTAGCCAGATCCTTCAGTTCTCTAAATATTTTCCCCTACCCTTGGTGTTTAGGAGAAGGAAGTAAACCATACAAAAGTAAGCTATGACCAAGGATTTTGTTAAAAACAAAAAGCAGGCAAGCAAACAAAAAGCCACAAAAATAATTTTGCAAGTTCACTATATATATTCACCTTCATGACAAATGGTTCGATCTAATATTACAGTTGGTTTGCATCCCCCATGGAGTCATGTGTGTGGTAGGGAGGCAAGGGAGGATCTCATGGGGATTGTTCCAAAACTGCAGTGAATATACAACTTGGGGTTAAACATTTGTTTAGAGTGGACAGCAGCTTGCTTGACCCCCATGCCAATGAAGTAAGCCTTTTTCCTTAGCTTACTTTCTCCACTCTCCCTCTGGCCGTTGCTTATCCACTTATAGTCTGCCTCCAAGAGAAGATCTCTGTGTTGAAGGAGAAAATGTGCCAGGAGGAGGAGTATAAAAATAGGTCAGTGATAACTCTCATCGCATATTCCCATTTATTCGGTTTGAAATTCAGTTTGACTCAACAAGTATTTGTTGACAGCTTCTTTATTCCCATACTTGCATTAGGCTCTGGGAGATATAAAACCATGATGATAGCTGACATTTACTTAGCATTTACTGTGTGTCAAGTGCAGTTCTAAGCACTTTATTTATATTCATGCATCTGATCCACACAACAACCCCATGAAGTACTATTATTATCATTTCACAGATAAAGAGACTGAAGTTAACTAAGTCACCCAACTAGGAGCTGGTAGAGCCAGAATTCAAACCTAAGCATTCCTGCTCCAAAAAGACAAGATTCTTGCTCTTATGAAATCCAGTTGGGGAAGATGAGGTAAATATAGTAAAAAACAGCTAGGAAAGAGTACAATGCTCTTCAGTGAGGATGATGTGACCAGAGAAAGAAGAGATTAGTGCAGCTTAGGATAAGCCTTTTGGAGGAGGCAAGACCTCTCTAAATCCCAGATTCTTCATCTATCAAATGGGTATAATGGACTACCTCATAGATTTAGTGTGAGAATCGGATGAGATCATGCATATAAAGAGTTTAGTGCAGTGCCTGGCATATGGTGAGTGCTCAGTAAATTATGGTTGTGATGATGACAATGATGGCATTGATGTCTCTGGGACCTGACAGATGAGTAGGGCTGGGATATCCAGAGAGGAAGAGGTATGGCTTTCTAGGTGAATTATGAAGAAAGAGGGGAGAAAACATGATGTTGGGAAGGGTGCTCAGGAGATAGTTTTCTTATTTCCTTATGGTCATAGTTACCTACTAGCTGAGCTAATTTAGCAGAGAAGAGGAAAGGAATGGATGTTGCAAAGTCAGTCATCCCTGAAGCTTTTTATTGGCCTTGAAGCATGCTGGACATACTCTGTCTGACACTGGGACCTTGCTTCATGACTAGTCCTCATCTTTTCTTCCTCCTCCTGGAGCTCAGGCCTAATGCCATACGGGTGGGTATGAAAAGCTTGAGACATTCCCAGAGTGAGAGCAACCTGTGATGTTTGCAAGTCCAGGCTCAATTGCTTCCCTGACCTTAACAGTTGTAAGCCTTTCCTGAGGCATAGAGGAAATGTGACTCCATGCAGGCTGAAAGGAAGGACTGGGCTTGGGGGTAGGGGAGGTCCCCTGAGACTGTCTTCTGTATGTTATAGGTGGCATCAATCAAGTATTTGTTGAGCTCCCATTATGTACAGAACCACATGTTAGGAGTTTTGGGTGATTCACGTGAAGTAAAAAGCATGCTCCCTGCCCTCAAGGTACTGCTTGTTTTGTCGTGGTGATCTGATTGACATACTGGTAACAATTTGTGGTCAATATAGGTTAGGTATAACTAAATATTCAATTGCGTGCTTTCTCCAGATGCCGTTACTTGGCTGTCCAGCTGTCTCCTGCCATCCCTGTGTTTGCTGCCATGCTCTTCCTTTTCTCCATGGCCACACTGTTGAGGACCAGCTTCAGTGACCCTGGAGTGATCCCTCGAGCCCTACCAGATGAAGCAGCTTTCATAGAAATGGAGATAGGTGGGTTTTCTAACCACCTGGCAAGACACTGTGCAGTGGGTGGCTTTAATTAGTAAGGGAATGGAATCATAATAGTGGTTGCAGATTAACAATTCCTTTTAGGCTTTTCCCTCTGAGATCCTGAATCTGAGATCATGCTCACCCTGTGAATTTGCTAAGGCAGGTGTAGGAACATTTGAAAGTCGCATGCTTCCTTCTTCCCTGTGTTGGGTTGCATTTCAGGAGGAATTTGTTAGCAAGATATGCTGCACTGTTCCCAAAAGGATTTTTTTTTAACTCTTTGGGAGTTATCAACTCATTTGAATTTTTCGTGAAAGCTATAAACCTTCTCTTCATAAAAATATTTTATTTATTTATTTATTTATTTTTTATCCTCACCCGAGGACATTTTTTGTTTTGTTTTGCATTTATCTTCAGATAGAGCGGGAAGGGGAGAGGGAGGAAGAGAGAGAGAAACATCGATGTGAGCGAGACACATCGACTGGTTGCCACCCATACAACCTCAACCGGGGCCAGCGACAAACTGCAACCAAGGTACGTGCCCTTAGTGGGAACTGAACCCAGGTCTCTCCGGTCCATGGGCCGACACTCTAACCGCTGAGCCAAACCGGCTAGGGCCATAAAAATATTCTTACATGCATGCACATACATACAATTTTGTATGTAAGTTCAGGGATTCATAGAACTTTTGAAGCATATTCATGGACCTGTGACCAAGAATTCCTGCTTTAGGAGAACACACAAGGTGAGAAGGGACAGCTATGGTGCCAGGAACCATTGAGAATTCTAGGAATGGTAAGGAAGAGGTTACAGGTTCATTACAGAGAAGTCTGCAGCTCACGGTAGGGCTCTTTGGGACGGAGATAGAGTATCACACTACTGAGGAACCAGGGTGGCTTCATGAATTGAAACAACATCCCAGGACTGGAGAAGGGGATATCCTGGGAGCTCACACTGGGAAAGAAGGCTGTACTAGAAGGGACTAGGAGCCCACCAGACCCAACAGCAGTGCCTGCCTAAGCTGTCCTCAAGTCCAGTACCCAAGTAGCTTGAGTCAGCGTCCAAGCCAGATAAAGCAGAAGAAAGGGACCCAGAACTTGTAAGACTGAAAACTATACCAACTGAGCACCAGTCTGTGGTTAGCCTTTAGTTCTTTTAGGGTGTGTGTTTGGTTGTTTTTTATATTTTAATATTATTTTATTTAATTAAAAACACAAACCTAATGGGATTCTAGTAGGTATTACATTTATGTATTATTTTTGAGAGAATTTACATTTTTTGTTGTTAATCCTTACCCAAGGATATTTTTCCATTTATTTTTAGAGAGAGTAGAAGGGAGGGAGGTGGGGGAGAGAGAGAGAAACATCAATGTGAGAGAGACACATTGGTTGCCTCCCATATGACCCCAAGCAGGGTGGGGGATCAAACCTCCAGTGCAGGTATGTACCCTTCACCAGGAATCAAACCCACAACCCTTTGGTCCTCGGGCTGATGCTCTAACTGCTGAGCCAAACTGGCCAACACAGGAATTTATATTTTTATAATATTATCTGCCTACCCCCCAAAAGTATGTCTTTATATTTTCAGATAGAATTTTATGCCCATTAATACATTTTTAATGGTTTTCTTTATGTAGTTTCTGTACTTCCCATATAGAATTTATTCCTAATGTTTATATGCATGCTGTTTTCAGTGAAATATGTTTTTCCATTTCCACTTGATTTCTTTCCCCCCCCTCTAGCTTTGTTGAGATATAATTGACATATAACATTGTATAATTTTAAGGTGTGTAACATGTTGATTCAATACTCTCTTTTTTATCCTCATCCGAGAACATTTTTTCATTTTTTGTTCAGATAGAGCGGGAGGGAGAGAGAGAGAGTGAGAGAAACATTGACATGAAAGGTACACATCGAGTGGCTGCCACCCACACGACCCAACCAGGGCCGGGGACAAACTGCAACTGAAGTACGTGCCCTTAGCGGGAACCAAACCCGGGTCTCTCTGGACTGCAGGCTGATGCTCTAACTGCTGAGCCAAACTGGCCAGGGCTGATTCAGTACTCTTAGAGTGCTTTTAAAGCTTCCAAACTTTTGTATTTCTTCATTTTAGCTGTGTTTCGCTCTAGCTTCTTAGTGAATTTCTTTTTGAAAAATTTTATCTAGTTTCAGTTGAGCTATGGGTATATAGGTTTGTGCACATCTGAGCTTGAACTACTTAGGGATGGGTGACGATGGGACTGGTGGGAAGAAAGTAGAGGCGAGGTGTGTTGGCGCAGCTGGAGTTCATGGAGACCCAGTAGAGCTGGGGTAGTTAAGAGCAAGATAGAAGGGAGAGTTGTGAGTGCTGTCTTTTCTCCACCTGTGTTATTGTTTTAACATCCCCTTTCTACTTCCATATGGACAAATTGAAGGTTAGGGCAGTGCCTTGACTTGTCTCTTGCATGTCACGGCAAGTTCCTTAGCAAGGTAAGCTCTGTTTTGCCAGATCACTGGGCCTGGGGTCTAGGCTTGAGCCATCATGTTTGTGACCTCTGCATTTAGCGTGTTTTTCTTGGTAGAAGAATGCGTTCCTGAATTCATACTCGTGTGTATGTTTGTTTATTTATTTATTTATTTATCCTCACCCGAGGACATTTTTCCATTTTTTGTTCAGATAGAGTGAGGGGGAGAGAGAGAGAGAGAGAGAGAGAGAGATCGAAACATCGACGTGAAAGGGACACATCGAGTGGCTGCCACCCCCACAACCAACCAGGGCCAGGGACAAACCACAACCGAGGTACGTGCCCTTAGCCGGAACCGAACCTGAGTCTCTCTGGACCACAGGCTGACACTCTAACCGCTGAGCCAAACCGGCCAGGGCCATGTGTATGTTTATTTTTATGCCAACAAGTTTTTGTCAACTTATATTCAACATTGAGCCCTGTATAGCAGGTTCTTGAATAACATTGTTTATTCAACAGTTTCATTACAACATGGATGAGATGCCATGGGGACTTAACTTTTGTTGATATTAATTAGCCTATGGTAAAATTGGTTTCATTATACATTGTTTCACTTAAAGTCACAGAACCTATTGAAGATGCTAAATGAGGACTTACTGTACTGAGTGTGCTATGGGTGGGGGGAACAGAGAGAAGAAGACAGGTGATTCCCTTGTATCATAGTACCTCATAGGGAGGGTTAACCATGAATTCTATCCTCCAGGTGTGTTTATATAAATAATATGCAAAGGAATATTAAGGTGGCATTAAGGTGGTACTCATATCCTTTAATGAACAGCCATTCCAATCCTTTTAAGACTTGTGAAAATGTTATTGTTTGATTTCACGACATCCACCCTACTCTGCAAAAAAGGGAAAACTTCCATATGACAGATATTTTTAAAAATCAAAATGAATTGAAAAAATAATCTGTTTTTAGAATCATCTTGCATAGTGGGGGTGCAATAAGATAGGCACTCTCATGTGCTGCAGATGGGCAGGTGTGCAAATCTATCAATTTATGAAGCAGTTTGGCAATAGTAATATGGGCTTTAAGGGTTCATACCCTTTGACCAAGTAATTCCACTTCTCTCAGGGTTCAGCTAATGGAAATAAACAGAGATCTACAGAAATTATTGTGGAAGGATTTTTAGTGCACTGTTTTTTCTTTTTAAAATGGGCCTAGCTATTTTAATGCTGGCAATTTCATATATTATTGCCCAGACTTCAACACTTTGCTGTTCTCTTTATGTTTTAGAAATTAATTTTAACACATGAATATATTCTTGAGGAAGGGAGGAGGTGGATGAGATTGGAATGATGATCAAGGGGATTTAGCTTTATTTGTAATATTGTAAGTTTTTGCATGCAGCATGATTTAAATAGTAAAAGACCACAGGCTACTTAAATGCCCAACAATATGGAATGAGTAAATAAATAACAGTACATGTATACGATGGAATTTTGTATTGCCAATAGTGATGTTTTAAAAAAAATTAACAATCACAGAAAAATGTTTATTGTATAATCTTAAGTAAAAAATGCAGGGTACAACATTGCATTTATAACATGATCTCAAATTTTAAAAAAAATCATGAATGTTTATCTGTTAAGAGAAGATAAAGGAAATACACCAAAATGCATGAATATCCTTGAGCTGAGAGACTGTCAGTGATTTTTTTAAATACTTTATTGATTTTTAGAGAGAGAGGAAGACAGAGGGAGAGAGAAACATCAATGTGAGATGTGAGAGCAGAACATTGATTGGCTGTCTCCTGCACGCCCCTTACCAGGAATTGTGAGCCCACAACCCAAGCATGTGCCCTGACTGGGAACTGAACTAGCAACCTTTTGGTGCACTGGATGACACCCAACCAACTGAGCCACACCGGCCAGGGCTTCTTATTTATATTTTCTGTTTTTTACAAATTTTTTACAACAAGCATGTATTACTCTTATTTTTAAATGATTGTGTTTTTTCTGATTCTAAGTATTAGCAGCTTTTTTTTCATGCATATATTTTAATTTTGCAAGATAATATTCTTTCTATATGTTGCTTTTCAGCGTACATTTTTATTTTGTAATATATTGTGAATATTTTCCTGTCATCATTTGCTCATCTACAACATTTTAAATAGCTGCATAATATTTTATCCTATGCATGTATCATAATTTACTTTGCTAATCTCCTATTGTGACATTGAAGTTTTCAGTTTTTTGACTCTGTGACAAATAGTTTTGTGTCAGCATTTTTTGTACCTTTCATTGTAATTTTGATAAGTTCCTAGAAGTAGTATTTCTGGGTAAAAAAATAAGTACATTTAAAATTTTGGTAGCCACTGCTACATTGCTTACTGGTAATGTATAAAAATACCTCTTCCCCATCCTTGCCGACACTATGTGTTTTTATTCTTTTTAATGTTTGTCAATACAGTGGTGGAAATGGTACTTTTGTGTTAATTTTTATTTCTTTATGAGTGAAGTTGGTTATTTTCATTTTATGTTTTTTAACCATTTTATTTTTTTATAAATGGTTTTCTTTGTAATTAGCAAAAACCTTGAAGAAACTCTTTTTCACACGCACACAAAAGTATTGCATGGCACTCAGTGGACACTCTGATGTTGAGAGTCTAATCTGGAAATGCTAGTCTGGAGAAGACAATGGGTCTAAGGAACCTTTGATTACTCTCATGGCTTTTGGAAAAATGGTGAGAACTTTGGCTTCAAATAATGGCTGGCAGTGATGTTAACTGTCTTTACTGATCTACAGAATCTACCAATGGTGCGGTGCCCCAGGGCCAGCGACCACCCCCTCGTATTAAGAATTTCCAGATAAACAACCAGATTGTAAAGCTGAAATACTGTTATACATGCAAGATCTTCCGGCCTCCCCGGGCCTCCCATTGCAGTATCTGTGACAACTGTGTGGGTGAGTAAAACCACTAGGGCGTTGTCTGGGGGAAAGGCTGAATTGAAGAAGAGGGTCAGGATAATTTTTTCTTGGAAAAATTAGTAGGGGTATATAGGGAAGATAGAATTAGATAGGAAACTGTAAATCAACTGTACTTCTGTAGATCAAATTGGAATTTAAATACCTTCCAGTCTAAAATATTTTTAAAAACCACCTTTTTGGTTAATGAGGAAATAAACGACCTGTTTTTCAAATGTAGATGTTCCTCTATAGGATCTGTTTCAAGTGGAAATCACCTTGCATAGGGGCAGGAGAACCTTAGTCCACTGGGGGGCAGCATCAGGGAAGGAAGGGCTCTGTAAGAAGTAGTGTTCTCAAGAAGAAAGTTGCTAGCATTTATTGAGTTCCTACTATATACTAGGCACTGTGTGAAGTGCTTCCCCTTTCTCTCATTTAAGACTAAGAACCCTGCCAGATAGGTATTAGTCCCATTTTATAGACGAGGAAATAGGTGAAACACTATTGTGTGGGTTCACATAATTAGTAAGAGATGAAGCTGGAACAGGTATGATTCCTAAACTCCCATTTCTTCTTTCTGTGCTGCTGCTGCAAGGGTGGTAGGTGTATGTGTGTGCATGATGTAGCCTGGCTTAGTTGTAATCATTGCCTACTGTGTACTGAGCCTGGGAAAGATCAGAAACAGTCAGTAAATATGTCTTTCGATAGGCATATGTGTACAATTCCTTATAATATCACTAGGCATACTTCCAGTGTTCTTTTCTTTAGTTAATCCTCATCCAAGGATATTTTCCCATTAATTTTTAGATAGAATGGAAGGGGGGGGGAGAGAGAGAGAAACATCGATGTGAGAGAGACACATCAATCAGTTGCCTCCCACGCGACCCTGGCCAGTACCGGGGATTGAATCTGCAACCCAGGCAAATGCCCTTGACTGACAGTCAAACCTGAGACCCTTTGGTCCACGGGCCTATGCTCACTGCTGAGACAAACCGGCCAGGGCCCAGCATTCTTTATATTGCCATGGAACAAGCTTGGGTACATTGCTTTCTTCTTATTAACCAGTTCTTTAGACAAAGTTTGAAAAAATGTATCTTATTTTATACGGTAAAAAGCTATATGTAGATAGGATTTTTATAAATTGAAACCCATTTTAAATGAGCCAGGAAACTTGATGTTTCAAGAAGTTCTGTTGTGAAGGTTTTCATAAAGAATTCCCTCTCCTTATTAATATTCTTAACTATAGAGATCTCATACAAATTGATTTTTTAAAAAAGAAGCACTAACATTTCAGTAGAAATATGGACAGTTTATAACACAAAAAATACAATTCGCTTGTTAACATGAAAAATATGTATCCCTACTAAATATAAAATAAATAAAAATTAAATCTAGAAAATAAGCAAGGAAAACTTGAAATTGCTTAGTGCTACACTGGTAGGAGGGTAAATTGGAACAAACTTTCTAGAAAGCAATCTAATAAGATTCCTAAAAGCCTTAAAACATGTTATACCCTTTGACACCTGTGATCACCTTTCTGGAAATTCCTAAGAAAATAATCAAGAATGTGGTAGAAGATTTAGGTATGAAAATATTTACCTCAGGATTATTATAATAGTGAAAAATTGGGTAAACCTAATTGTCCACCAGTAGATAAATGGTTGAATAAATTGTGGGACATTCATACAATGGACTTTTATGGGAAAACCTTATACCAGAAAGCCAAATGAAATAAAACAGAAGATAGGCTACATGTATAGTGTAATCTCAGTTACACATTTAAAAAGTATAAATATGTATAAAGAGATATGCAAAGAAATACTCCAGAATGCTTTTAGTTTGTTATCTGTAGGGTGTATAATTATACACAGGGGTGTATAATTGACTCAGACAACCGAGCGCATGCTGTATCATTTTTACTGTCATGATCAATTTTTTAATGAATATATTTGAAAAAACTGCAGTAGAGTGAAGCTGTGAAAGTCAAAGTGCGAAGTGGTTAGGGATGATTAACTACGAAACTAAAGAAGCAGCCGCATTGAGACTGGTAGGAGTGGCGGAGGTGCAGATAGGCGGGTCCCACACCCATGTGTGGTGAATAAAAATTGGGAGGCTACCTCAGTTGTGAGGGGTCCCCGTCCCACATCAGGCACCCAGCTCAGGGTTCCAGTGCCAGGAAGAGAAGTCCCTATAACTTCTGGCTGGAAAACCAGTGGGAACTGAGGCTCAGGGAAGGTGCGGCTGCCGGAGCCCCAGGCAGCTCCTCTTAAAGGGCCCGAGCATGGACTTACTCGGACTTGCTCCCTCTAAGCTTAGAGGGGAAGCTGCTTGAGAGGCGCCAGAGATATACAGGGAAGAACTGAACTGTTTGGCATTGGAACGAGGGCTGGAGAGGCGGCTTTCTCCTGAACAGACATGCTGGTGGAGGCTGACGTTCCTTTGGCGAGCCCTTCCCTGGGGCACAGACGGCCGCCATATCTGAGACTCCAGCAACCTGGCTCACACTGTTTGCCCTGCCCTGATGATTCCCTGAGGCCCTGCCTCACCCAAATTTTGGGCCCACCCAAGCTATTTCCAGTGGCTTTACCATAGGATTGGCTTGGCTTGGATCCTGCTTCAGAGTTTCCTAAAATCTCTCAAACAAGCAACATCTGGACTCAGCAAGCCCCATACCTCTCATTAAGTGGTTCCAGGCCTGGCACTAGAAGCAACCAGCCTTGGTTCACAACTTAGCTTTTCCTGGGCACCTCCAAGCCCAGAACAAGAAGCAGCCATCACTGTAGCATATGCCGGGTGGCCCCAGGTAGAACACAGGCAATGGCTGACCTTGCTCCAGAGCCAGCACAGCGAGTGGACAGTTTCAGACCCCATCGAAACACCACCATTCAACCACCTCCACAAGTGACACACTCAGTGATCGAACTCTGGGTACCAGAGCCCTGATGAGGTAAGTCTTGCTTTGTGTGTTGGGCCCCTACACTGCTGATCCTCCAAGGGAGTCAGAGGCCAGTGGTCAGTGGGCACAGCCAGTCCTTGCAGCTGATCAGCCTGAGTAAATCCCTCCCATTGACGTGCCAACAGCAATCAAGACTCAATTACAACAGAAGGGTGTACAGGCTACACTAGGGGTGCACCTCGAGGGCCCAGCTGGGGTGGTCACGGAGGCTGTGCTACTGGACCCTGCAGGACATCTACAATAATAGGCCATTCTACTAAGTCTAGGAGACATAGCAGCTCTACCTAATACATAGAAACAATTACAAAGCAGCAGCCAAAATGAGACAAAGAAACATGTCCCAAATGAAAGAAAAGAAAAAAACTCCAGGAAAAGAATTAAACAAATTGGAGATAAGCAATCAATCAGATGCAGAGTTCAAAACACAAGTTGCAAGGTTGCTCAAGGAACTTGGTGAGACATTCAAGGAACTTAGTGAGAACATCAACAACATAAAAAAAGACCAGTCCGAAATGAAGGATGCACTAACTGAAATAAAGAATAATTTACAGGGAATCAATAGTAGAGTAGGTAAATCCAAGAAACAAACCATCGATTTGGAATATAAGGAAGAAAAAAACACCCAATTCGAATAGCAAAATTAAAAAATCCAAAAAAAATGAGGATAATGTAAGGAGATTCTGGGACAACTTCAAACTTGCCGACATTTGCATCATAGGGGTGCCGGAAGGAGAAGAGAGAAAATAAGAAATTGAAAACCTGTTTAAAACAATAATGACAGAAAACTTTCCTAACTTGGTGAAGGAAACAGACATACAAGTCCAGGAAGCAGAGAGAGTCCCAAACAAGATGAACCCAAAGAGGCCCACACCAAGACACATCATCATTAAAATGTAAAAGATTAAAGACAAAGAGAATCTCAAAAGCAGCAAGAGAAAAGCAGTCAGTTACCTACAAAGGAGCTCCCATAAGACTGTCAGTTGATTTCTAAAAAAACTTTGCAGGCCAGAAAGGAGTGGCAGGAGATATCAAGATGATATAAAGCAACCACCTACAACCAAGATTACTCTATCCTGCAAAGCTATCATTTAGAATCAATGGCCATATAAAGAGTTTCCCAGACAAGAAAAAGCTAAAGGAGTTCATCACCACCAAACCAGTGTTATATGAAATGTTGAATGGTCTTCTTGAAGGAGAAACAGAACAAAAATATAAACAATAAAATGGCAATTAATACATATCTATCAACAATTGAATCTACAAACAAAATGAGCAAGCAGAACAGAAACACTCATAGATACAGAGAACTTTTTGTTGCTTGCCAGATGGGTGGGTGCTGGGGGATAGGTGAAAAAGATGAAGGAATTAAGAAGCACAAATTGGTTGTTAGACTGATGATCCTCAAAGGGAAGGGGGGAGGGAGGTAGGGATAAGATAAACCAAAGAACTTCTATGCATATATTCATAACCAATGGACTCTGACAATAGTGTGGGGAAGGCAGGAGAGGAGTGAGATTGGGGAGGAGGGAGTCAATGGGATAAAAAAGGAGGGAACATCTGTAATACATTTAACAATAAAGATGAGTTAAAAAAAATTAAATACAGTAAAAATGTATCTGGAAATCTGCATTTCCCTTGTTTTTATATGGCACGTTTGCTTAGAGTAAGAGTTCAACGTGTCAATCTTTTCTACTTTTTTTTTCTCTTTTCTGGAAAGATACATTGTAGCCTTTGAACTGGGAGATGTATCATTCTTACAGTCTTATTTTTAACAATATACAGTTCCTTTTTTTTTTTTTTCTTGTTTTTTTTTTTATCCTCACCCGAGGACATTCTTCCATCCTTTGTTCAGATAGAGTGGGAGGGAGGGAGAGGAAGAGAGAGGGAGAGAGAAACATCGACGTGAAAGTGACACATCGAGTGGCTGCCACCCGCACGACCAACCAAGGCCGGGGACAAACTGCATCCGAGATACGCGCCCTTAGTGGGAACCGAACCTGGGTCTCTCTGGACCGCAGGCTGACGCTCTAACCGCTGAGCCAAACCGGCCAGGGCTACAGTTCCTTGTTTTTTAAAGATGATATGTTTTATTCTTTGTGCCTTTTTGGTTCATTCAAATAATACATGTTCATTGTAGAAAATATGGGGAGTACAGAAAGTGTAAATAAAACTTAATCTCAAATTCACTCTCCATTTTGCTGTATTTTCTTCCAGTCTCACTTTTGTTTGTGAAATTAGATTACCTGTGATTGTAGTTTTATTCCTGCCTTTGTCACTTAGCATTATATCCTATGCATTTTTTACATCTTTAATATATGTTTTTTAATATTTGAGTTTAATGACTATATAATTCATTATTATATGGTTATATTCTAATTTATTTAGGCAGTCTCCTATCATTGGATGTTATTTATGATTCCATTTTATTCATTATTATAACACTGTAATAAAATTATTTAATATACACATGGTAAAATTAGAAACTTTATACATTTCTGGTGGGAATGTAAAATGATTCAACCACTGTGAAAAAGTTTGGCAGTTCCTCAAAAAGTTAAGCATAGAATTATCATATGATCCAGCAATTCCACCCTTGGGTATATATCTGTATTAGTCTGCTTGGGCTGCCATAATAAATACACAGACTGGATGACTTAAATAACAGAAATTAATTTTCTCACAGTTCTGGAGTTTAGAAGTCCAAGATCAAGGTATCATTGGCAAGATTGACTTCTGGTAAGGCCTCCCTCTCTGTCTTACATGTGGCCACCTTCTTTTTAATATAATTTTTAAAGAATGTTTTTTTTTTTTTTAATTTTAGAGAGAGAGGAAGGTAAAGGAGGAGAGAGAGAAAAACATCGATATGAGAAACATCAATCACAGGTGGCCAACTTCTTGCTGTGTCCTCAAAGATACGTTTTCCCTGTGCTTGTGCAGTCCTGCTGTCTTGTCCTTTTTTTTTATAAGGATACCAGTCATATAGGATTAGGGCCATACCCTTATAGCCTCATTTAACCTTAGTTACTTCCTTATCAGCCCTATCTCCAAATACGGTCACAATATATGAACTTTGGGGTGAACACAATTCTGTCCGTAACAGTACCAAAGAGAATGAAAACAGAGATTCAAACATTTTCGTATGTCAGTGTTCATAGCAGCATTGTTCACAATAGCCAAGAGGTGGAAACAACCCAAGTGTCCATCAACAGATGAATGAATAATCAAAAAGTGGTATATCCACACAATGGAATATTATTCAGCCTTAAGGAGGAATGAAGTGCTGATACATACTACAACATGGATGAACCTTGAAAACATAAGCCAGACACAAAAGGTCACATATTATGTGATTTCACTTATATGAAATATCTAAAGTAGGAAAATTCATGTAAAGATAGTAAGAAGATTAGAGTTACCAGGGGCCGGGGGAAGGGGAAAATGGAGAATTACTGTTTAATGAGTACAGAGTTTTTCTTTGATGGTGATGAATTTTTGTTTTTTTGTTTTTTGTTAATCCTCACCCAGGGATATTTCTTCCATTGATTCTTAGAGAGTGGGAGGGAGCTAGGGAGCGGGAGAGAGAGAGAGAGAGACTTTGATGTGAGAGGGACACAATGCTTAGTTGCCTCCCGCATACTCCTTGACTGGGGTTGGGGATTGAACGTGCAACCCAGGTACATGCCCTTGACCAGGAATTGAACCAGTGACCCTTCGGTGCATGGGCTGACACTCTAACCACTTAGCCACACCAGCCAGAGTGGTGGTGAAAATTTTTGGAAATAGGTAGTGGTGATGGTTGAACATTTTGAATGTAATTAATGCCACTTAATTGTACACTTAAAATGAATAAAATGACAAATTGTATGTTATATGTATTTTAGCACAATAAAAATGTAATAAAAATTATTGAACTTAAATTTCTGTGCATATCCCTATTTTCTTATTGCTGATAATGGACTTATTTTGTGCTAAAGGAATGTGGGCATTATTGAGGTACTTGATACATACTGCTAAATTGCTTCCCAGAAAAGTTTTCTCAATTTATATTCCCACAAACAGCATATTAGAGTGTCCATTTTACTCTATCCTCACTAGCACTGGATATTATTTTTTATATTTTTATTTTGATAGGTAAAAAGTGCCTCATTGTTATGCTAGTATTGCACTGAATTATTGTTGAATCTGAAAACATTTAAATATATATTTATATGGAATTTATTAACTGTTTTTGCCTTTGACTATTGAAGGAGTATTTGTATTTTGTTATTGCTTTGTAAGGACTTTTTATGTACTAAGATAGAAAATTTACATACATTACTGTTGGGTTTATTTCCTCCTTAATTTTCTTTCTTTTTTTTTATTAACTTATTTTTGTTACAGATGGTTCTGCTTTTTCCACCATTGACACCCTCCTCCCAATCCCACCCCTCCAGCATAGTTGTCTATGTCCATTGGTTACACATACATTCATATAAGTTCTGTGGTCTAGTTCTTCCCTTCCCACACCCCCTCTTCTGAGGTTTCTCAGTCTCTACCCCACATCCACGTCTCTGGGTCCATTCTGTTCATCATTTTGTTTTGTTCATGTATTGCACAAATAAGTGAGATCATGTGATATTTGTCTTTCTCTGATTGGCTTGTTTTGCTTAAGATAATACTCTCCAGGTCCCTCCATGTTGTCTCAAAGGATAAGAGATCTTTCTTTCTTATAGCTGCATAGTATTCCATTGTGTATATGTACCACAGCTTTTTTATCCACACATCTATTGATGGACACTTGGGCTGTTTCCAGATCTTAGCAATTGTAAATAGTGATGCTATGAACATAGGGGTACATATATTTTTTCTGATTGGTGTTTCAGGCTTCTTAGGGTATATTCCTAGAAGTGGGATCACTGGGTCAAATGGCAGTTCCATGTTTAACTTTTTGAGGAAACACCTTATGGATTTCCATAGTTGCTGCACCAGTCTGCATTCCCACCAGCAGTGGACTAGAGTCTCCTTTTCTCTACACCCTCGCCAGCACTTGTGTGATGATTTGTTGATGGCAGCCATTCTGGCAGGTGTGTGGTGATAGCTGATAGTCGTTTTAATTTGCAACTCTCTGATAATTAGTGACGTTGAGCATTTTTTCATGTCGCTTAGCCATTTGCATGTCCTGTTTGGAGAGGTGTCTGTTTAGGTCCTCTATCCATTTTTTAATTGGATTCTTTGTCTTCCTTTTGTTGAGTTGTATGAGTACTCTATCTGTGTTGGAGATTAACCCCTTATCTGATGTATCATTGGCAGTTATGCTCTTCTATGTAGTGGGTTCCCTTTCCATTTTGATGGTTGCTTCTTTTGCTGTGCAGAAGCTTTTTAGTTTGATGTAGTCCCATGTGTTCATTTTTTCCTTTGTTTTTCTTGCCTTAGGTGTTGTGGCAGTGAAAATTCTGCTGCGTGTGATATCTGAAATTTTGTTGCCTGCATTTTCTTATAGGATTTTTATGGATTCACGAGTCACAATTAAGTATTTTATCCTTTTTTTTATCCTCACCCGAGGACATTTTTGCACTTATCTTCAGATAGAACGGTAGGGAGAGGATGGGAAGAGAGAGAGAAACATCAATGTGAGAGAGACACATCGACTGGTTGCCACCCACACGACCCCAACTGGGGCCAGGGACAAACTGCATCTGAAGTATGTGCCCTTACTGGAAACCGAACCCGTGACTCTCTGGTTCGCGGGCTGACGCCCTAACCGCTGAGCCAAACTAGCCAGGGCTCTTTTATCCATTTTGAGTTTATTCTTGTATATGGTGTAAGTTGGTGGTCTAACTTCATTTTTTTGCATGTACCTGTCCAATTTTCCCAACACCAATTATTAAAGAGGCTCCATTGTATGCTCTTGCCACCTTTGTCAAATGTCAGTTGAGCATAATGTCTTGGGTCCATTTCTGGGTTCTCTGTCCTGTTCCATTGATCTATATGCCTGTTCTACCAGGCTGTTTTGATTACAATGGCTTAGTAGTATAACCTGATATTTGGTATTGTGATCCCTCCTAATTTGTTCTTCTTTTTCAAGATTGCTGTGGCTATTCAGGGTCTTTTTTGGTCCCATAAAAACTTTTGGAGTATTTGATCTAGTTCCATGAAATGTGACATCGGTATTTTAATGGGCATTGCATTGAATCTATAGATTGCTTTGGGTAGAACTGACATTTTAATGATCTTGATTCTTCTAATCTATGAACAAGGTATATGCTTTCACTTTTTTATATCTTTCTCTATTTCTTTTTACAATGTCCTATAGTTTTCTGAGAACAGGTCTTTTACTTCTTTGGTTAAGTTTATTCCTAGGTATCTTAATTTTTTTGCTGCAATGGTAAATGGGATTGTTTTTTTAGTTTCTCTTTTTGTGAGTTCGTTGTTGGTGTTTAAGAATGCCGTCAATTTCTTGAGATTAATTTTGTACCCTGCTACTTTGCCAAATTCCTTTATTAGCTCCAGTAGGTTTTTTGATGGAGTCTTTAGGGTTTCACCAAGAAACAAAAAGAGAGGACCTAAATAAACAAAATCAGAAATGAAAGAGGAGAAGTAACAACTGACATCACAGAAATACAAGTGATCATTAAAAAATATTATGAACAATTATACAACAACATATTGGACAATCTAAGTGAAATGGACACATTTCTAGAAACACACAGTCTCCCAAAACTGAATCAAGAAGAGATAGAAAACTTGAACAGGCCAATAACAATTAAGGAAATTGAAGATGTAATCAAGAAACTTCCAGCAAACAAAAGCCCAGGCCTGGACGGCTTCATGGGGGAGTTTTACCGAACATTCAAAGAAGATCTAACACCCGTTCTACTCAAACTATTCCAAAAAATCCAAGAAGAAGGAAGACATCCAAACTCTTTTTATAAGGTCAGCATAATTCTACTTCCAAAACCAGATAAAGGCACTACAAAGAAAGAAAAGTACTGGCCAATATCCCTGATGAACATAGATGCCAAAATCCTTAACAAAATATTAGCAAATTGGATCCAGCAATACACCAAAATAATTATTCACCATGACCAAGTGGGATTCATCCCAGGGATGCATGGCTGGTACAATATTTGCAAATCAATAAATGTGATACACCACATAAACAAAATGAAAGTTAAAAACCATATGATCATATCAATACATGCTGAAAAAGCATTCGATATAATTCAGCACCCATTTCTGATAAAAATGGTCTGCAATGTGGGAATAGAGGGATCATATCCTGACATAATAGAGACTATATATGAAGAACCTACAGCCAACATCATACTCAGTGGGCAAAAACTAAAACCATTTCCTTTAAGAACAGGAACAAGATAAGGATGCCCACTCTCGCCACTCTTATTTAACATAGTACTGGAAGTCTTAGCCACAGCAATCAGACAGGAAAAAAAAATAAAAGGGATCCAAATTGGGAAGGAGGAAGTGAAACTGTCATTATTTGCAGATGACATGATATTGTACATAGAAAACTCTAAAGACTCCTCTTTAATTTTCTTTATAGAATATTATTTTTTTAAAGTTCATGGAGTTAAATCAATTTTTCTTTGTCATTTGTGTTTTTTCCCATTACTTTCATGTTCAGAAAATCCTCTACATGGGGGATAAATGTTCATCTATTCCTTATGGTTATTTTGTGGTTTCACTTTATTTTTATATTTAACTCTTTAATTCATCTGTAAATAATTTTGATAAATTGTGTGTGTGTGTGTGTGTAGGCGGGGGGGGGGGGGGGGATCAAACCTTATTTTCCACCAAAAAGCCAATTGTCTCAGAGTTGTTTATGGAAAAGTACTTCTTTTCACTACTGATTTTTGTAATGCTGCCTTTATTAGACAATAAATTCATTATATATTCTAGAGTCTGTTTCTGGGCACTGTTCATTTCATTAAGCTATGCCACACCTTTTTAAGTATTGTCGTTTTATTGTCTTTTACTAACTGGAGGTTAAGAAAAATCACACTACTCATTTTTCAAATGTGTTTAGCTATTTTCACCTATTTATTCTTCTCAAACTTAGTAGGCCCACCTATTAAGATTTTTTTTGGAAAAACAAAGTCTCTGCTGTTAACTGGCAGTGAGACAAATCACTTAATCCTTCAATTCCTTAGTTTCCTCATCAGAAAAATGGGGGAAAAATGTTTTCTTTTGCTCAACTTCCAGGGTGTTGGGGGGCTCAAATTAGATGGCTATGAAAACATCGTGAAAAGTGAAAGACGTAAAACAGGTTTTTGCAATTGAAATAGGCAGTGATCCTGGGGTCTTTATATTAGTTATTCATATGTGAATGGTGGGGTTGCACTGTGTTTTGGAGGCTTTGGCACTAGATTCTCTCTTTTTCCCACAGAGCGTTTTGACCATCACTGCCCCTGGGTGGGGAATTGTGTTGGAAAGAGGAACTACCGTTATTTCTACCTCTTCATCCTTTCTCTCTCCCTCCTCACCATCTATGTCTTCGCCTTCAACATCGTCTATGTGGCCCTCAGTGAGTATGCAGGGCAGTGCCTGTTGTTGGAGTGGGGGTGGGATGGGAGAAGATTTGAGGATAGCTTAGGGGGGTGGTTGGGTTTCCTGATGGGACTTTACCTTTGTGAAGGTGCCTTAGGACCAGTTAGAAATAAACACTACTGTCTGCTCTTGAGCAGGTCTCCAAACCTCAGTTCACATCAATCACTGTTTACCAAGTGAGTTGGCCCTCTGCTGGGGACCCAGGCCATAATAACTGGTCTATACCCAGAGTACTGGGCATTTCTGAGGTGATCCCAGAGGTTGGGGATGTATTTTGGCTGTCTGCATCCTCTCTTTTTCTGCTTTATAAGACCTGCCCTGTGGCAGGTGGTAGAAGGGGTTATGCCAGATAAATGCCTTTGGGAGATAGAAAATACACACTCATGTGAGTACACACACACACACTCACACACATACTCACACACAAATCAGCAGATAACAAATAAGACCAGATGGGATGTGGAATTAAAGGAGTGATCTTGATCAAGACAACTTCCTGGGAAGAAATGAGTTCTCAGCTGGATTTTGAACAAGGGAAGACACAGATTGGTGAGGAAAGAGGATTTTAAAAAATATTTCTGATTTATTTTATCTATGAATGAGTATCCCCCTCTATGCCCATAATTGGGGGCTAGGGAAAAGGGAGGGGAGCCAGATGCTTGGCTTCTGCCCAACTCTCTAGACCAATGCCAGGTCCTACACTGGAGATGTGAACCCTTTGGTCAGGTGACTACCTGTTTTGGGGTACGAGTCCCTTGTCTGAGTGAGGGCTTATCTCTTGCTAGCTTGTAACAAGGGATAGGGAAGAAAGGAAGTGAGTAAGTATTAGGATAAGTGTGCATTTTTTAAATTAAAGTCACTAATTTTTTTCTCTACTGCTCCTCCCAATTTCATAGAATCCTTGAAAATTGGCTTCCTGGAGACGTTGAAAGAAACTCCTGGAACATATCCTCCCCTGGCAGTATGTCCCTGTGAATTCCTCTTAAATTACTTTCCAGCATGCTTTCTGTCTGCAGTTCTCCCATCATCTTATTTTCGGACATCAGAGTGCGCCACATTCTAAAATAAAAAAAAATGTAGTCTCAGTGGTAGCAACCAGAATAGAAGTGTGGCCTTTCCTTTACCCGGTTCTCTACTGCCTCCCTTCCAATTCCTTATGATCACACCCTCAGCCCTGCCTCCTCTAGTGGGCTGTCTTTGCCTCAATATACTTCTTATGTCACTTGCTGGAAGTCAACCTTTCTGTTACAGCTAAGACTTATTTTGTACAGCAGTTGCATTTATGAAAAGGAGATTCAGATGGGATGTCTATAAATCACATCCTGTTTTTCCCACCAATTTTTCATTTTTAAAGTTTATTTTTTGATGGGTTTTCCATTGGCACTGATGGCCAACGTTGCTTAGCTTTGGCCCCCTCCTAAACATCCCCTTCAAAAATCTAATGATCTAAAAACACAGAAACACTTAAATATACTAGAGATGTTAGTAACTCACTGTGAATAGACAGGAGTCCTTTACCTGTCATAAGGGATGTACCCAGTGAGTTTAGAATTTATCTATTATATATGATACTTGGCCATTTGTGATACATGTTTCAAGAGGTAAAGATGGTATGATTGGTGCCATGAGAAGGGCTGAAGCATTGAGTCTGCTGGTGTGGCTTCTTCAACATTCCTTAACATCACCTCACTGTTCTAGAAGTACTCATTTGCTTCTTCACACTCTGGTCCGTCGTGGGACTGACTGGATTTCACACTTTCCTTGTGGCTCTCAACCAGACAACCAATGAAGACGTGAGTCAACTTTCCCATCTCATCACATATTTTTTCTTTTCCCCAAAGTCTATTCTCTAGTTACCTGGGACATTGAGGCAGGCAGAAACCTGGTGTGGGAGATAGTTAAATCTGATGTGTGGAAGAGACAGTAGACTGCTTTATTTGGAGCTGAATGCCTGTAGAGAATTAGGAAGAAGAGGTTGAATGGGTGGGGAGGTACAAGGTGTTCATCTGTTCATACGTCTTTAAAGTCCAGTTGGTGCCTCTGGATTAGGAATGGACAAGGACAGGTGCACTGAATAAATCCTTGCTTTTTTAAAGTTACCAATTAATCTATGTTCATTGCAGAAAATCAGAAAATACAGATGAGTAAAAATAGCAAATAAGTCCCTGTAACTTTACCTCCTATACATCACCATTGTTAATGGTATGATTTATAGTCTTCTAGACTTGTCTAGACTTGTTCCCATGTTTGTTTATGTGACTATATGTTTTGAATTTTTAAATGAAAATAAATACATATTGTTTAGTTATCTGCTTTTTTCACTCTATTGTGGACATTTTCCCATGGCTACGGATTGTATTTCTTTTTTGCTATTGTGGTAAGATACTCATTATGTAAAATGTACCATTCTAATCATTTTAAGTGTATAATTCAGTGACATTAAATACATTCATGCTGTTGTGCAACCATTATCACCATTCATTTCCAGAACTTTTACATCTTCCCATGCTGCATGTACTTCTTCAACATAAATTTTAATGTAAGCCTTGGTTTTTATCTTGCAGATCAAAGGTTCATGGACAGGGAAGAATCGTGTCCAGAATCCCTACAGCCATGGCAACATTGTGAAGAACTGCTGTGAAGTGCTGTGTGGCCCCTTGCCCCCCAGGTACTCAGATGACTAGAAGGTCCTGGGACTCTTGGGATGAGCAACTCAACCCAAACCTATGACATGGTCTGATACCTTCTGAATGTGACCTCTTGGTGCCAGGTCTTCCCAGCGATTGTCGCTTAGTAGAATATCTACATGGACCATAGACCATGGGCTGGCTATTTTGAAGAGATGACCTTTCATTCTTATTTCATTTGTTTTTTGCCCTGGTTAATGTGGTGTTCCCTGGTTTGTGGAAGAAAAAGTGAGTGGAAGACAGGAGGCATGTGCTAGGATCAGGTTAGACTGCCAAATGGCAGGTTTATATTTTCTGGTACACATAGCAAGGTTCAGGGTGTAGGTGGCTGGAGGGGTGAATGTGAAGTGTTTTGTTAACTCGCCTATCTCCTGCAGTGTGCTGGATCGAAGGGGTATTTTGCCACTGGAGGAAAGTGGAAGTCGACCTCCTAGTACTCAAGAGACCACTAGCAGCCTCTTGCCACAGAGCTCAGTAAGTGTTCCTGACTTTAAGACTTTAAGGCTAGCCCTGGCCGGTTTGGCTCAGCGGTTAGAGCATCGGCCTGCGGTCCGGAGAGACCCGGGTTCAGTTCCCGCTAAGGGCATGTACTTCGGTTGCAGTTTGTCCCCGGCCCTGGTTGGTTGTGCGGGTGGCAGCCACTCGATGTGTCCCTTCACATCGATGTTTCTCTCTCTCTCTCTCTTCCTCTCTCTCCCTCCCACTCTATCTGTACAAAAAATAGAAAAATATCCTCGGGTGAGGATAAAAAAAAAAAAAAAAAAAGACTTTAAGGCTAAACTGCCAATGGAGGGTGTAGGCTAAATTGATACCTTACAGATATAATTAGGCAATTTCAAGTCCAATTGCTCCAGATTCCCTGTCTCTGCTTCCACCCTGACATTACTTCAGTTCTTTGTACCCTTGAAGTATAGATTAGGTTCTACTCATTTCTTCGGCATTCTGTGCCAGCCACTATACTAAAGGCAGGATACACCAGTGAACAAGGCAAATCATGTCCCTGCTCTCAAGGAGGTCATTGTCTAGTGGGGATCAGAGATTAGAAAAACAGACCATTGCTCCATGTCTTGAAAAGTGCCTTGATGAGGGAAGCATAAAATGCTATAGGAGCAAAGATGGAGTTAGAGAGTGGGTTGCAATTAATGGTGTAGTTACCTTGGTAAAAATAAAAAAAAATGGGTTTCCTCACTGAAATATGCAGATGTTATGGAAACTCTCCCAGCTGTCCTACTCAAGATATACTTTATAAAGTATGTTCCTAAAATATTTATTATTTGAACTTCCTTTTTTTTTTATAATAGCTTTATTGAAATATAATTCCCATACCATGAATTCCCTATTTAAAATGTATGATTCATGTCCATCCTGTGTGGCTCAGTTGGTTGAGCATTGGCCTATGCACCAGGAGGTCGCCAGTTCGATTTCCTGTCAGGGCACATGCCCTGGTTGCTGGCTTGATCCCCAGTACGGGGCATGCAGGAGGCAGCCAATTGATGTTTCTCTCTCATAGGTGTTTTTAACACTCTTTTCCTCTCTGAAATCAATAAAAACATATTTAAAATAAAAAAAATAAAATGTACAATTCATTGGTTTATAGCATATTTACAGTTATACAGTCATGCCAACAATTAATTTTAAAACATTTCATCAGGCATTCTGAGGGTTTTCCTCGCAAAAAACCCGGTACCCATTAGCAGTTACTCTTCCTTTTCCCCCAGTTCTCCCAGCCCCATCTCTGGGCAACTACTAATCTACTCTTTTTTTGCTATAGATTTGCCTCTTCTATACATTTTATAAAAATAGAATCATATAATATGTGGTTCTTTGTGACTGGTTTCTTTCACCTAACATAATATTTTCAAGTTTTATCTATATTGTAGCAGCACTTTATTCTTTTATATGGCTAATAATATTTCATTACATGAACAGACCACATTGTATTTATCCATTCATCAGTCAGTGGACATTTGAGTTGTTTTCACCTTTTGGTTAGTATGAATAATGCTACTATGACCATTTATGTGCAAGTTTTTGCATGGACATACATGTTTTCATTTCTTTTAGCTATATACCTAGGAGTAAAATGGCTGGGTCTTATGGTGACTCTGTTTAATTTTTTGAGGCACTACTGGACTACTTTCCAAAGAGACTGCACCATTTTATATCTCCACCAGTAGTGTATTAGGGTTCTAATTTGTCCATATACTTGGCATCACTTATTAGCTGACATTTTGATTCTAGCCAACCTAGTAGGTGTGAAATAGTATCCATTGTGGTTTTAATTTGCATTTCCCTGATGACTAATGATGTTGAACACATCTTTTCATGAGCATATTGGTCATTTGTATATCTTCTTTGGAGAAGTGTGTATTCAGATCCTTTGTCCATTTGTGTTGATTGGGTTTTTTAAAATTGTTGAGTGGTAAGAATTCTTTATACATTTTATATACAAGTCTCTTATCAGATATGATTTGAATTTTTTTCTCCCATTCTGTGGGTTGGCTTTCACTTTTTTTATGGTGTCCTTTAAAGGTTTAAATTTTGATATCCAATTTTTATTTTTAAAAATATGATTTTATTGATTTCAGACAGAGGAAGGCGGAGGGAGAGAGAGAGAGATACAAACATCTTTTGGCTGCCTCCTGCAGGCCCCCTACTAGGATTGAGCCCTAAACCTGGGCATATGCTCCAATAAGGAATCGAACTGTTGACCTCCTGGTGCATGGGCCAATGCTCAACCAACTGAGCCACACCAGCCTGGGTCTTATTTTTCTTTCTTTCTTTGTTGTTGAGGTACTTTGGTGGTCAGGTCTAAGAGACTATCGCCTAATCCAGTGTCTTGAAGATTTATGCTTCTATTTTCTTCTAAAAGTTTTATTGTTTTAGCTCTTACATTTAAGTCTTTGATCCATTTTGAGTTAATTTTTATATATGGTCCAAATTCTTTCTTTTGCATGTGGCTATCCAGTTGTCTCAGCACCATTTGTTGAAAAGACTATTCTTTCACCATTGAATTGTCATGACACTCTTGTCAAAAAACTATTGACCGTAAATGTGAGAGTTTGTTTCTGGACTCTCAATCCTATTCCATTGAACAGTATGTCTATTTGTATGTCAGTACTATATTGTCCTAGTTACTATAGTTTCGTAGTTAAGTTTTGAAACTAAGAAGAGTGAGTCTTCCAACCCTATTCTTTTTTATTTTTAATTTTTTTCTTTATTGATTTTAGAGAGAGAGTAAGGGAGAAGGAGAGAGAGATAGAAACATCAATGAGAGAGTACGTCGATTGGCCGCCTCCTGCATGCTCCTCACTGGGGGGTCAGACCCACAACCTGGGTATATGCCCTAACCGGGAATCGAACCGGCGACCTCTTGGTGCATGGGTTGACGCTTGACCAGTGAGCCACACCAGCCGGGCACCAACCTTATTCTTTATTTATTCAATTGTTTTGGCTATTCTGGGTCACTTGGATTTCCATATGAAATTTAGAATCAGCTTGTCAATTTCTGCAAAGAAGCCAGCTGGAATTTTGATAGGGATTGTATTGAATCTATGGATCAATTTGTGGAGTATTGCCATCCTAAGCAGATTAAGTATTCCAAACCATTAACGTGGACTTTTCTTTTCATTTACTACGGTCTTTTTAAATTTCTTTCAACAATATTTTTAGCTTTCAGAGTATAAGTTTTACGGTTTTGTTACATTTATTTATAAGCATTTTATTTTTGATGTTATTGTAAGTAACATTATTTTCCTAATTTCATTTTTGGATTGTTGTTTGGGAGTATATAGAAATACAATTGATTTTTGTATATTGATCTTGTATCTTGAAACTTTGTTGAACTTGTTTATTAGTTCTATATAATAGATTTTTAATAGATTTGAAATTTCTTTTAAAAGAGAATCTTACTTTTATGTGAATGCTTTTTATAAGGTAGATAATTGTTCTCTACTTTGCTTTTTCTAAATTTTGAAGTTTCTGTTTTGAATTACAGAAAATCAATTTTATATATTATTATCATTATTTTGAATATCATGTTTCTGATAAGTCTGGTCTTAATTCATAACAATTTAGGTCAGTAATTTTCAGTTGAATGTGGAGAAGGGTGATTTTTTAGAATCACTCTGGGGGCATTTTCAAACCACATAATATCATCTGAAAATGTTCCCATCCCACCCCTTTTGGTTTAGAATCACTATTCTTGAGAGCTGAGTGTTAGGGCAGAAACAAAATTGAGAGCCACTGGATCGGGCCTTGTTAGACGATTATGTTATAACATTCTGTTGTGAAGGAGAGGGGCTTGTCAATTATTTGTGTTCCCTGTTATTATTATTATCATGAATAGCAATGGAAGCATCTCTCCATAATAGTTAAGAATTGAACTCAAAGAAATGTCATTTGCACTTGGCTGAGAAGACGATAGTCTGGTCTTGGTTCTGAGTTTGGTGTCGGTGGTTGCATATCTGTAGCATCAGTGTGATTGATGGGTTTAGAGGAAGAGCTCAGTGTCTACTGATTATCTCCATTTGGATTTTGAGAATAGGCTTTGCATTGAATTTGATATATTTTCCTTCTTAGGCCCTAACAGAACATCTGAGCTCAAATGAGATGCTGGAGGACACCAGAACTCCTGAAGAGATGCCACCCCCAGAACCCCCAGAGCCACCACAGGAGGTGGCTAAAGCTGACAAGTAGCCCATCTATGGAAGAGACTTTTGTTTGTATTTAATTAGGGCTGTGAGAGATTTAAGGGGAGAAGATAAACCTGAGACAGAGAACAAGTAAGCTGTTTTTCTTTGGTCTTTATTCACCCAATTGCACACTGGCATTTTCTTGCTGCAAGTATTTTTTCCCCCCTGGGCTCAAGGCAGTCACAAAAGATGTCAGTGACCTTTGGTAACTGGACAAATGGGTCTCTTTGGCCCTGACACTGGTTTTCCATGGCCTCAGCCATGGAGTCTCCTTGGACTCCCCATTTCTCCCCTCCAGATCCTGGCTCTCCTGCTTGGGGTGGTTGGTCCATTTGTGCGTTTAAAGTTTCTTGAGACTGGCTCAAATCCTCTCCAGTTGCTGCTTGGCATGAGTCCAGAGGTGGTTACAGAGAACTCTGGCCAGGGAATCCTAACTGGATTCTTGGGGCCTTCAGAATTAAGGAGGATGGCGAGTGGGGTTGGAGGAATCTCCTGGCTATTAAGTGCCAACATTACCAACAGATCCTTTCAGGAATGGGGCAGGTAGCTTCCACTTGTTGTATTTATTCATGTAGTTTCTCCTTTGTCCCCCATCCACTTTCTAACCCCCAAACCCCACTCTTTTCCAACTAGAAATATGTAAGTAGTTGCAGTATAGATAACAATTTACATTTCTTGTAGATTACCCGGAAACTTTTTAATACCTGTGCCATTCTCAGTAAGAATTTATGAGATGCCAATGGTATCACCACTTGTACTCTGTGTCTCATCTCTCCTCCTTTCTCATTAGCCTGTTTTAATTTGTTTTCCTTCCGACTCTTGCTCCTATTAGGAGCAGAAATGGCAGTAATAAAAGTCTGCACTTTGGTAGTTCCTCTCCTCAGAGGAAGCCTGAGTGCTCACTTAAATACTAACCCCACCCCCAGACTCCCTGTGTGGCCTACAGAGGCCCTGAATGCACAAATGGGGAAACCAAGGCACAGAGAGGATCTCCTCTCCTCCCCTCCCCTCTCCTCCCCTCCCCTCTCCTCCCCTCCCCTCTCCTCCCCTCCCCCCTCCCCTGCCCTCCCCTCTCCCCCTATGCCCCCTCAAAAAAGTAAAAAAAAAAAAAAAGACCACTAGTACTTCATTAAGCCTCAGCTGAGAGAGGAGGGAAAGCCCAGCACTGCTGCCCTCCCGGGTAACCCACTCCAAGGCCTTGGCCCACCTTGGGCTTGGTAACCACACCGGGGGCTTCCGCCAAGCCTCACTCTTCCAGCTCTTCCACCGGCAGAGTCCCAGAGCACTTCACCCTGGGGTGGGCAGTGACCCTCCCCCCCACTCAGCTCTGCTCAGGACCCACTCTATTTCAGGGAAGAATATTTATGTATTATATGTGGCTATATTTCCTAGAGCACCTGTGTTTTTCTCTTTCTAAGCCAGGGTCCTGTCTGGATGACTTATGGGGAGGGAGAAGTGTAAATCAGAACTTTTAATCTATTTGAAGGTAATTAAACTGTGTCTAATGCAAACTGCCTGCCTCCTCCTTCCCCCTTCCATTTCAAGAATCACCATGGTGGTGTGAGTGTCTTTATGTGGTAGAGTGGGGTTTGGGTTTGGGTTGAAGGGTTTGCTAGTTACTACCCATCCTTCCATTTTCCAGGGGACCCTTGGGTTGGAGAGAGAGCTCCCAAACTCTCCATTGATCTCTACTACATTCTGGGCTGAAGCTTACCTTATTCTGGACTATAAAGAAAGGGCTTTCAAGGCAATAAACAGTGTTAGCAAGATGGGGAGGGCCAGAGGGTATATTAACTTAAGAGAACAAGTTCTTTATTGAGATACTGTGTTTATGCAGATGGATGCGGTTAATTGTAAACGAGTCTTGGCTGTTAAAGCAGGTTATCAGGGCCTCTCCTGGGAAATACTTTGTTAGTGATCTTTTACAAGTGATGTTACAGATTTCGTTTTTTCTCTACAGCTTTGTATTTTCCTTATAACAGAATTTGAGTTGAGAGAGAGAGAGAGAGAGATTGAGAGAGAGAGAGAGGCAGGGTAGAGAGAGACTCTGACTCAGATTCCTCTCTTCTTTGCCCTACTTTACCATTCTCTTTCTGGCTGTCTCAGTTTGTCCTTGTAGTTACATTTTATTTAGTTCAAAATATCACAAAGCCTGGAGAATTTGAAAGCTATTGGATATTTTTCAGTTAACCTGCCACTCAAATGAATCTCTTTTTAGTCAGTTTTCAGCCCATCCTGTCTCAGCCCATCCTCTCCTGGATTAGGACGTATTTCTCTCCTCCTTTAATTTACCTCAACCACTCTTCTTCTGACCCTTACGTCAGTCAGAGGAGCTTTCTCTTTCTAAGTTGAAGGGTCAACATGGCAATCTCTTATCTCTAGTATGAAATATATTTTCTAGGTTTTTGCTTTTTCATACTCCCTGACCTCTTTTTTACTTGTATAAATCTTCTATATTTAAGACCTTGGCCTGAAGATCTATTCCATTCATACCATGTACCATCCAGGACTGTTCTTCATCTGAGTTCTGATCAGAGAGGAGATTGAAGAATTGGTTGTTTCAATGGCTTACATCCTCTCTGCCTCTTCCCTTCCTTCAAATTCCTTAAATTTCCTATGCACCTCACTTTTCCAGGTGCGGATGGTTGGCACAGGTCCAAAAACCTCTGGGGATTAGGGGGATTTTGCTATTTGGGGCCATTTCTTCATGTCTATTTGGCTCTGGGGCCCTCCTTGCCCTAGCAGAAAGCATCCACTCTCCCTTTGCTTTTTTCCCCTAGTGGCAAGTGTGGATTCTAGTTGTATAGCCGCTAAATTCCATTCTTCCTGCCCTAATCTACCTGCCTTTACCCCTAATGCCCCTTTTCCTATTGACCAAATTGATTTACCTTTTGAGGGAAAGAAAAAAATATTTTGTTTTTAAATCTATTTTCTAACTTAAATGCAATTTAATATGTACATTTCCACACTTTTGTGTGAGCCTACACATATGTATATGTGATGGGGTTTTCACTCTCTGGTAATTCATAATAAAGAAACCTTTCTTTTTGGGGAAGCCAATTAATGAAGGAGACTTGAATGGTTTTAGAAATACAGGGATGTGTGCTGCTTTGTGCTTTTGCCTCATTTCTTTACTTGTGCCTAGCATGAGTTGCTGGCTCCTCCCCCACCTTTTGACCCCCTTCCTTTGAGAGGGCCCTCAGCATAGTGGGGCAGAGAGAGGGTCCTGTCCTGTGTCTGGTATCCCTCTGGGACCACTTGGATTGTCTCAAAAGGTAATCTAGCAACCTAGCTCCCATCCCTTTCTCCATGGCCTAGCCTTGTTAGTACTTTTCTTCCAGCTCATTTTACTTTATACTCCTGAGGCTGGGGCTAGGCTAGGGAAATTCACCAAGGGATCAGAGTAAATGGTTTTAAAAAATGATAATTTGCTCTCGTGCCTTGGTGCTATTAAAGAAGGGCAGTGTTTCTAATAATTCAAAAAGCATCTGTGTTAGTTTTGAGAATACTTTCTAGGAATTGCTTGCTGTTCTTAGGTGATAGGTTTTAGGAATAGTAAGGCAAAAATTGTGAGTATCATTAGTTTTAAAAGGATGCAAGCCCAACTCACAAAAAAGCAAGTCATTGTAGATTTCATGTTTCAAATAAATGTGAAAAGAGAATGGGAACTAGAAATCTGTATTTGTAAACTCTTAAATGACATATAGGACATCAATATACGTGGAAAAACCTAGTGTAACTGAGCCTAATTATTACACAAATAAACGGAAAATGTGTTTTTACAGTTTTAACATATACACTAAATTCCAGGAATGCAACCATTGTGTACATTCAGGGAAGATGGTACTTTATTTTGTTTAGAACTTTAATAAGAGTTGTGATTTTTGAAAATCATGTCACCAATATCACTGCCATTTATGGATTTTTAAGTTGCCAGTACAGTGTACCTGTATTAATCTTCCTTTGTAGTAGTTGATTTCATAGTGAATCTATAGCCCTGGCTGGTTTGGCTCAGTGGTTAGAGTGTTGACCCACAGACCGAAGGGTCATGGGTTCAATTCTGTTCAAGGGCACATACCTGGGTTGCAGGTTCGATCCCCAGTCAGGGTTGTGTGGGAGGCAACCAATCAATGTGTCTCTCTCACATTGATGTTTCTCTCTCTCTCTCTCTCTCTCTCTCTGTCCCTCCCTCCCTCCTTTCTACTCTATTTAAAATCAATGGGAAAAAAATATCCTCAGGTGAGGATTAACAACAACCAAAAACACATAATGAATCTACATATATAAGTAGAAACATCTGACCTCTTTCTTATATTTTTAAATATGGTCTTGTCCAGGCATTTACATATTGAAATACATATTGTTTCACTATAAACTACTTTCCTTTTATTTCTCCTTTATATTATAGTTAGTGTATCATATTGCTTTTCTGGAAAGTATGTGTATCTACAAATTATATTAACTATGAAATTTCTTTCAGGGTAGCAAAGGATTCATTACAAAATATTGTATATATCCAGGAAGGATTGGGACTGATAGGGTTGAGAACCATTGTACTAGATTATTTTAAATGTCCTTTTCTACTTCTAAATATTTGGAAAACTTAGAGAGAAAATAAACCTCTTCCTCCCTTCACATATTTAATGTGTTTTTAATTTTAAAAGTAACACATGCCCATTATTGAAAACTGGGAAAGTAAGAAGATTTTTAAAAATCACCCATAAACTCATTACTAAGGTATAATAATCACTGTTAGTGTTTTGATATATTTCTTTCTAGTCTTTTTTTGTGCATGTATATTTTTAAACATAACTAGAATTCAACTATGAATATAGTTTTATAATCCTGCTGTTTTTACTTAGCATTTTTCATATCATTAGAAATTATTTGAAAATATTTCTTAATGACTCCATAATATGTACATGACCCTTCCCCTATTGTCAGACATTTAGAAGTTTCCAATTTGTCATTATTATAAATAATGCTGCGATGAGCTTTTTTTATCTTTGAGAATATCTGTGATTATTTCCTTAGGATAGATTCCTAGGAGTGGATTTACTGAGTCAAAGGGAGTGTTCTCTGAAAGGCTTTTGACAAATATGGCCAAATTGCTTCACAGAAAGGCTGTCCCAGTTTGTCCTGCCAAGTAGTGTCTCAGAAAGCTTGCTTCACATCTCATTTAAACATTTAAACACATCTCATTTAAACATTCTGTAATTTGATCGTTGTAAAGTGGTATCTCAGTGTCACTTAATTTCTATTCCTTTCATTAATAATGAGTTTAAATGTTTTCTGCCCCTCCTCACTGTTTTATGTTTCTCACCATTTGTATTCTGTGACTTGCCTGTCCAAATCCCGTGTTTATTTTTCTTCCAGTATTGGGGGGTTTTCTACTCAGTTAATAAATGAGAGCTTGATAGCTCACACTCCGCTATGGACCAAGAAATGAAGGGACCACAATTTAGAAGTGGTTTTACAACTCTGGGACTGAGAGTAGAATTACCTCCCTAATATCATATGCCCCTTCACTTTCTTCATGCCTGCCACCCCTGCCCATTTTCAGCTGCCTTGATGTTCCAATGTGGCTAAAAGGGTTGTTGTTTTTTGCTCAAATTAGAGACATGATGATTTGTCGTAAAACCTGCGCTCTGTTGGATGATATCACGGAAAGAAGCATCCTGATCATGTAGTCCATGCTACTTGCACTCGCTCCTGCTCTCTCTCTCTCTCATCCAATTAAGTACTGTGACTTCCCACAGGTCACATAAAAGTTACTGGTAGAGCTAAGACCAGAAGCCAGATGCCCTGACTCCCTGTCCAGAGAGCTTTCTGACACAACCCAGGTATAGACAGATAAAGGGGTTTGAGTAACTCCAAGTGTCACTTGACTGAAATGAGCCTTTCATTTATTTAACATTTAGTAAATGCTTGTTGAAAACTGACCATGTGTTAGGGTTAACTTTAGGAAAAATTTCATTGCTGACCCCATTCTCTTGTAAGTGAGCTGAGAACCAGCAATGATTTTAGATTTTTTTTTTTCCATTTTGGATTACTTTGACCAATGATCTCTCCATTTTAGGCATACGAAGGGCTTACTATAAATAGTTGAGCTGATATGTGGGTGGTTGTTGGGTTTTGTGTTAAACTTAAATCTCTTAACTCTCTCTCCAGACCCCTGCACTTAGGTTGAACTGATGGTGGGATTTCTTTAGCACAGGAAATCAGGAAGTTGCCTTGTCGGTTCCCACAGTCAAGTTGGCTGTCCCTTTGTGAGGGCCACTGCCCTGGGCTCTTTCTGACGCTATCCCTGGCAGGTCCCAGAGGCAATGGTATACAAATGCTATATTGGTAACAGAAGTTATAGGAAAAGGTGAAGCCTACATATCAAGTGCTATAGAATTCCGTTTATTTAGGGCCTTCCTAGAGGAGGAGTCTTGGCTGGGGAGGCAGTTCCTTCCCACTTGATTGTGTTGTTGGCTGAATAGTATAGAATGAGGCTGAAGTTGTGTGAGAAGCTAAGGTAGCCTCTATTGTGAAGGAGGTGGGAGAGCCACTTCTTTTCCCCAGCTGGGAAACCTCATACCTCATCCTGAATTTCCTGAGTTGGCAGAGGGGGAAGGTGTTGGAGTTCACCGAGACTATAGTGATCAGTGCCCTTCTTTCTTTAAAAATCCCTTTTAGCCTTGGTTTTAATGTTCTTGGTCTTCAATGGCCCCACTGCAGGCTGTCATTTATGTGAAAAACCTGGGCAGGGGTCTCTGTGACCAAGAGTTGGAAGCGGTGGCTGGGGATTGTGTTAGACCATGCTGGTATAGGACTTGGGGGAATTTGTGGAAGCGAGAGCCTTCATTGTGGGGTGTTTGGGGTGCTGATCAGAACCTATATGGAGAAGTCTAAGGCAAGGTCATGAGAAACAGAGGCAACAACTGAGAGGGGAGCTAGTTCAGCTGGGATGCTCTGACACCCTCAGCTGTTTCTCCTTCTTGCCCAGGGGGAAGAAGGCACCTCTAACCTTGAACTGGGGAGGAACTGACTGGACTCCAAATCTTTCTTCTTGAATCTGGCCTTTTTCCTCTTCCATCTAGCAGCCCATGGATATCCAAGTGAGTTGCCTAAAACAAGTCTAATGCCCAGGGCTGATCATTGTGCTCTGAACTTGGGAGAGCCAGGCTTGCCCAGGCTCCTTAGGTGGGCTTTCTCACTATCACCAGCCTCTCTGGGCACTAGAGCTGGCACCTTCTAACCTGGATCGAAATACCCTCTGGGACCTTGGATATCAGTTTGTCTCTGGGCTATAGAAGTTAGTCTGCAGACAAGTACATATCAACAGGGCTTTTATGCCCAGTTGTAAGCTCAGGACCCTGGAGGTTACAAAAGGTCAAAAGTGCCCTGGCCAGTTTGGTTCAGTGGTTAGAGCGTCGGCCCACGGACCAATGAGTTGCAGGTTTGATTCCGGTCAAGGGCACATGCTTCGGTTGCGATTCGTCCTCTGCCCTGGTTGGGGTTGTGCAGGAGGCAGCCAGTCGATGTGTTCCTTTCACTTCGCTGTTTCTCTCTCTCTCTCTCTCTCTCTCTCTCTCTCTATCAGAACAAATGGAAAAATGTTCTCGGGGGAGGATAAAAAACAAACAAACAAAAAAGCCCCCCCCCCAAAAAAAAGGTCAAAAGCCACACTATTTATTGTCACTATGTGCCAGGAACTTTATAAGCGCTATTTCATTTATTTCTGTAAAAATCTGAAGTGGCAGGTATTATTAGATCATTATTCTTTTTTTAATTTAATTTAAAAATTTATTTTAATTGGTATATAATTAATATATACTATTGTATACGTTTAAGGTGTGCATTGTGTTGACTTGATACATTTATATATTGGAATACAGATCATTATTCTTATTTTACAGAAAAGAAATGTGTATGTATGTAATTACCTGAAGTCAGGTAACTAGTAAGTGGTGGAGTCAAGATTTGAAGATGCTTTAAGTTTAACTGCAAAGCCTTTGCTCTTGGTCACTACAGTAACCTAGGTCTCCAAGGTGAGATTTTCCTTGAAGGGAATGAAATGCAGGCAGCAGGGTGTTGCACATTTAGGGGATCCATCATGTCATCATTCACTGAACTTTGGTTATATGGGTATTTCACATACACTTGTTTATTCAATCTTCGTAGCAACCCCTTAGAGTTAATATGTTATCCCCACTTTATTGATGCAGAAAGTGAGGCTCAAGGAGGTCAAGTGACTTGTCCAAGATGACCTGGCTAAGTGAGTGACAAAGCCAAGATTTGAACTCAGGTAGGCCCTAACTCCTAACAGCTAGGCCTCACTTGCCCTAGATGAACTCCACTTGCTGTCCCCAGTCCCTGGAGGACTCAGGTGCAGAGGAAGAGCCCCATTGCCCTCTTGAACCAGCCCACTCATTCCCCATCCTTCCAATGGGAGCTAGAGGCTACAGGCTGCCTGGGCTTCTGACACTCCAGGCTAGGGGTGGAGGTATAGGGTCTCTATCTGTGAAGACTCAGCCTCTTGGACACCAGATTTTGGTTTGCTGGACTCAGGGAGCCACTTGGCATCTTCTGGATGTCCATGGGACTAGACAGGAGGTTCCAGCAGCCCTGCCTGGAGGAACATTGGGCCCTTGGCACTGCCTTTTTAGCCCCTCAGTCCCTGGCCTGCAATCTACATTTCCATATTGCCCCTGTTCACCTGCATTCATTAGCGTCCTAGCAGAACTGCCTGCTTCCAGCCTGTATTCAGCCTGCAGACCAAGTGGAGCCTGATAGCTCTAAGACCACTCCCCCCAATCCCTTCCCCAGGGCAGGGGAGGAGTTCAAAACATACTTTTGTAAGTCTGACTTTTCTTTGTCTGATGTTTTCCTTTTCCTGGCTTAGACCTAATAGATAAGTATTACCCAGGGTTTTAAAAGAGTTACATTTCTCCTTTGATAAGGTCCCCTTGGTATGTTTGTGGATTTAAAACACATTGGACATTATTCACTCTCCAGTCCCCATTGTTCCAGAAACCTGTACCAAAAGGCAGCAGGATAATGACTTTGCTACTACCACAAATTGAAGGCCAGAGGCTTGGGCCTATTGATTTATTTAGTTTTGTTTTCCAAAAGTTAAAATATTTTTCTTTTTAAAATAGATATAAAAATAATAATACTTTTGAAATTAAAATAAAACAAGAATGTAGAAACTGAACACTTCTCTCCATTACTTCCCCAATCCCACCTGGCTCACCTCACAAGATCATCACTGGTTACTATTTGGTGCAAATTTTTCTGGTCTTTGTTCTTGTGTATGTTTTCCTTTGCTTAAATAAAAATGAAATCACCCTATAAATGATGTTTTAGCACTCACTTCTTCCCCATGATATAGCATGGACTTCTTTTACAACAAGAACATTTGTACATTATTTGTATAATTTAAAATTTTAAAATTAACAATAAAAATATCACGAAGATTTTCCCTGTGTTATTATTTTTCTACATCATGTTTAATGGCTGCATGGTATTGTGTGAATGGACCATATGTATCTAACTGATTCCCCATTCATGTTGTTTTCAGTGTCTTATAGACAAAGCTGTCACAAATATCTTTGTCCATATATCTGTGTGTACTTGTTTGGCTTTCTGTGCATCAAATCCTTGGAGGGGAATGGAGGTCAAAGGGTGTCAAAAGCACATTACAAAGGGTCAGATTGCCCTCTGGAGGACTGGGAGGCTCTGAAAGCATGTTCGACCTATCTAATGCTCAGTTTTCTCCTCTGTAAACTGGGAATGTGATGGTACCTACTTCGGGGATACCGTGATGATTACGAGAGAAGAAATGGAAAGCACTTGGTGCCTGGCAAATGTGTCAGTATTCACTAAATCACAGCCGTTATTCAGTACCACTGGGGCTTTGAGATCTTTTGGGCTCGTTTCTTTGGTGAGGATAATACTTATAGTTTCCTGAGGACCACAGCCACTAACAGCAGTGGGACACGTGTAGCTGAGAACAAAGCCTGGAAGCATAGTGGCCTTGTCTTCATTCTGATGGCAGCTCTCACTCTAGTTTGCCATTCCTCTTGGAGTTAATGCTGACAAAAACAAAGGAAGCCAGGGGTCTCCATCTCCATTCCCACCTCCCAGGAGGTGGTATAACTTTAGTGAGCACAGGGCAGGGCCCAGGAAGAGGTGGCCTCAGAGGAAAGGCCCAGCTGAATTCAAAGTTCCCCTTGGACACTGGAAAACCCCAGTTCAGGCCTTTTCTCACTGGAACGGAGGTCTTCAAGGCTCTTGTTAAATGAATAATTCTAGGAAGACAGAAATAGCTATCCTCAACTCTCAGACCCCAGCAAGGACTGTGGCCCCAGGAGCCTGAGTTCTGAGGGAGGCAGGTTAGCAGGAAGGGCAGAGCCAGCTAGGACTTCAAACTGGAGCTTTAGGTCAACAGGGTCAAGGGCACTGAGCATCTTTAGGGAAGGGACAGATGGCCCTGAAAGGACAATGTGGACGTTTTGCTGAGTCCAGCTTTGAAAGAGACTAGTCTGCACTCCCAACCCTCTCTCCATAAGAAAGATAGCTGGAGATGGTAACTTCATTTTATTTATGTTTATTGTTGCCAACCTATCTCCCCCAACCCCTCTCATATTTACACTAACCCCCACCCCCACCCCAAGCTAGCTTTACCAAAGTTCCTGGTCGTAGATCCAGAAGTATGTCCATTAAGCTGGCAGTTCTAGATGTAGTTGGCATTGTTTGTCCCTGAGCTAGTTTGGCCCCGGGGAAGAGTTACTCTGGGACTCAGGCCACAGATTTGGTGCTGGAGTCAAGGGAAGCTCCACCAATAGATACTATCCCTACCCTTTTGCATCTCAGGGTACATTAAAACCTTTAGCAAAGCAAAGTTGGAGTAATGGATTCCCCAGTGTCAAGTTTGTGCTTTTCTTGCTTGTAAGGACCCACATGAGAGGCCAAGTCTGGGCCCAGACCTGCATCTGACTTCTGAGGGACCATTCTATCCTTGGAAGTCAGATCTGACCATTTGCCATCAACCTGGAGAAAAGTGTCATTTGAGGGGGCCAGGAGTGGAAAAGGAGGGTGCACATTGTATGAGGTATGGATATTGCTTTAAGCTGGACTAAGTTGCAGCTTGGCCTGAGTTATGTGGGGAGGAACAGAACTGATGAGCAGGAGAAGATATTTCATTTGGGAGCCTAAGGTCCCTCCAGCCTCCTCAGTAAGCCTCACTGGTATCTTGGGCCACAGATAACAGGAGAGCAGACATTTAATGTCACAGAATGTCAGAGTTGGCAAGGCCCTCAGTGTCTATCCATTCTAATCCCAGTCAGTCCTAGACCCAAATTGGGGAAGACACTTGATTTTAGTGACAGTAATTTAGTGGTTAAATCTCCTAGAAAGTTAAGGAGAAGGAAAGTAAAAAAGGTAAATGTTACTTTCTTCAGACCTTATGGAGGACAATCTGGATTTACTCATGATCAATTAGAATCCTTTTAAATGACCAACTTCCCCAGGGTCCTGAGATGGACTTGAAATACTTGGTCCCCCTTTCAGGAATAGTGCTACAGGGGAAGGTGCTGTGGGAGTGAGGAGGCTTTGGAGGCCTTGTGGTGAGGGACATGAGTGGGGTAACCCCTCAGTGCCCCACTTGCTGTGGACATGGCCAGAGTGGTCTGTACTGTCAATAACTGGTGGAGAGAGGGGAGCGGACAGGTGTGATGTGCCCTCGGCGGCTCCTTATCCACTCCAGTCAAGCCTCTAGGGCCCTGGCCAGCTGCTGCGGCCTTAGGTACCACAGGGGGAGGAGAGGGGCCCAGGGCCAGGTTAGGCACCAGTCCTCTGCCAGCCCTCCAGCCTGGGCTACGTCTGGAGGCTGGGACTCATCCCTGCTGCATGTGCTGCTCAGGCCCAGCCTCGGCCCACCATCACCTCTGCTCAAGGCGCCCCAGCCAGAGAGAGGCCCTGTAGCTGCTCCTCAGTGCCCGCCAGCTCCGCCTCGTCACGTCCGCTCTCTGAGCCCTCGAAGCAGCCTGAGTCACGTGGGATGTCCCCCTTGGGGTCTGACAGGGTGTGCGCCGCTGGTTCCTGGCTGCTATCAGCACCTTCTTCTGCCTCCTCACTGCCGGCTGCCAAGGATGAGGGTGGGAGATGGAATATGGGGTCTTGGGCCTTAGAAGGGAGGGGAGTCAGAAACCCCAGGGAGCTCTGGGTGGGAGTCGGGACGCTGGGGATAGGGACACTGTAGGCAGTCTCTCCCCCTGGGCACCCGCCATCATCTCTGCCTTTCTTGTGCTTTCCAGGACCAGGAACTTAAACTTCTTCAGCACCAAGCCAGGAGCCAGAAAACTGCCTGAATCCCATCTCTGTCATTGTCCAACTTTGAGCTCTTGAGTACTTGCCTTACCTTCTGTGTCCTTAAGTCTCCCCTTGTATCCCAAAGGGAGTGGGACCCAGTCATCCTTAAAACCCCTTCTCCCCTCAAATTTTGCCTAAGACTGGGGTTAAAGTGTGTAAAGTGCCTTTCCTCTCACTGCACAGGGCCCCAAGGCAGAGGCTTCCCCTCCCTAGACCACCAGCAGCACCCTCACCTAGCTCCTAAGCCCACTCACTATCATAATCCAGCAGCAGCTCGGCAGCAGTGAGCAGCTTGGCCCGGTGCTGTGGGTCTGTGATGTTCAACTCATTGAGGTGTGTTTCCCGCAGCTCTTTGAAGTCCTCCAGTGTCTGGTAGCCATTGAGCAGCAGGGTGGATGTGTGCTCCTGTGGGCGGAGGCAGGCCACCAGCTAAGACGCTTATAAGCCACCCCCTCCACCACCACCAATCCCTCTCTCCCTACATAGCTGACTTGCCCTGACCATCATCCCTGGGATAAGGGTGCCTCCCTTGATCCTAAACGCTAGTGCAGGCCCAAGGTCAAACCTCCAGGCCAATGCGCTCCAGCAGCTCATGCAGAGTCTTGGGCTTGGGCCTCTTGCCCTTGCTCTGTCGGCGGCTGGGACGGGTAGTCCCCATAGACTCCTCGGGCAGCATATCCACATAGATGAATTTAAAAGAACCCAGCCTGCCATTGAGCAGGCCCAGCCATGTGCCCACAGGCGGCTTTTCAATGATCTGGATCACATCACCTTTCTGTGGGAGGAGAGAAAAAAAAGTGGATTAGGAGAGAGATAGGGGAGGGGGTTCCCTCAGCCTTTGATGACACTGTCTTACCCTGACTTAGTCCAGCCCCCTTTATGCATGCAGCCTGCAAGGCTCAAGTGAGGCCCAGATTGTCATCTTACCTGTAGTTTCAGCGAGTCGTGGTCATAGGGGCTGGGAGTGAAGTCGGTGTGGACTCGGGCCCGGCCACAGAAGGGCCCTGTGTACTGGGGGGCAGGTGGATCCTCCCCAAAGCTTCCAGAGCCTGGACTGGGGCTGCAGAGCTCACTGCCTGCAGGATATGGGGCAGGGAGGAGAGTCACCTTTGTCCCAGGACAGCTGGGGCTGTGCCCAGCAGGTACCTTACAGGGAGTCTGTCTAGAAGTCCCGGGGCTACATGCTGGGGGAAAAAATCTGGGTGCTGGTCAGTCTCACATTGCAGCAAGGATTCTGACCCATCCCCTGAGCCACTCTGCAAGAGCGCAGCTTCATTTCTGAGGCCTCAGGCATGATAACAGTTGACCACAGGAGAAATGGCTCAAAGTCCAAAGAACAGGCAAATTGCAAGGGCCTCTAGAGACGAACTAGGCCAACACCCCAATGAACAGATGAAGCATACTGAGGCCAGACAGGCCAAGTGACCTGCCCAAGGCCTCTCATCTTATAATTGGAAGCACTGGGTCTTATATTCTAGGTCTCCTGACTCCTATTCCAGTGCCCCTTCTACCCCTGAAGCCACACCCTGGAGGTGCGGGGGTCAGGGAAGTCTGGGGAACCAGAGAAAGAACAGGGGACTTGGAACTAGACTGAGGGGTGAGAAAGACAGTGCCTATGAAGGTTTGCAACCCAGAGGCCACAATCTTTCTTTTAGGTCTTGCCTAGCCCCATGGACATCTAGAAAATGCCAAGTGGTACCCTAAGTTAAGCAATCTAAAGTCTGAGGTCTAGGAGGCTGAGTCTTCACAGTTGGATACTCTGTACCCCCACCCAAGCTTGGGATGTCAGAGGCCCAGGAAGCTGTAGCTTCTAGGTATCCTTGGGAGGGTGGGGCAAGAGGGCAAGGGGGCCTTTCCTCTGCCCTCGAGCCCTCGGGGGCCTGGGGACAGCAAATGGAGCTCCTTTAGGGTAGAGCTGTGTTCAAGAATCAGTCAGTCGCTTAAGCTCCCTGAACCTCCGTTTTCACATCAATAAAGTGGGGATAATAATAGTACTGGCCCCATGAAATTGTGAAGATTTAATATGAAGAGGGTTGGGAAAGTTCCCAGAAGGCAAACCATAAAGATTTATTTCTCTTAGCCCCTTCCCAGACAATCACTGGCATGGCCCTAACCCAGTTCTTTTCTCCAGACTCGGTAGATGTTCCCCCACCTCCCCTTCTTACCAGTGGATGCCTGGCGGCTGAGTGTTGGAAGCTCACGCTCCTCTTGCTCAGAAAATGACAGTGCCATCTTTTCAGGGCCAGGGCTGTCCAGGCTGCAGTCTGGAGATGTTGGGGAGGCTGAGCCCTCCTCCAGAGGGTCGGCCTGCAGGGGAGGGGAGACAGGAAGCCCTGAGTAGCCTCAGTTGGGGTGCACATGGGGCAGTCCCGGTGCAGAGGAAATAGACCTGGGTTTGACAGAGAACCGGGCCCTGGCTGGAGCCCCAGCTTACAGGCAGCATGGCACCCTCAGAGCCCTCGTTTCTTCTCTTGTAAGAGGGGAATGACAAGTCCTTGCCCTGCCCACCTCACAGAATGAAGCATAACTGGGGTGCCATGTGAATGTACTTTGTCAACTTAGAGCGCCAATGTATATACAGAGAAGGCTGGTGCCAGAGCTTGAACTCAGAACTGTCACTGGGGCACAGTCAAGCAGAAGAGTTACTACTTTTGACTATGCTTGATTGTTCCAAGGTTTTAGATGAGAAGTAGTGGAGGAACTTGGGAATCCAAGGCCATGCATGAGGCCTCATTCAAATCCGCTTGACTTCAGGGCACTCCCGCCTCATCATACCTCAGTCATAGGTAACTCTTCCACAACTGGCTCTGGCAGTAAAAGCCCTCATGTGTAGAGGTCACCAATTCCTGTGTTGTAAATACTCCCTACAATGACCACTGTGATGTGGCTGACCAAGCAGTGCATCATCATAGGCTATTTCCTTCACACAGACTATAAGATACAAATAACCCCAAGAACATATAGAGCGATGAAAGGCAGCCCAAGAATTAGGATGTGATCAATTCTGGAGATCGACTGTAGCCCCTTTATTTTTAATATAATTTATTTAGTTCTAAGTTTATATAATTTAATTTTCCATAATGTTATATTTCATACCTGACTCAAAATTCCTGAAAATTTGGCCAGCTGCTTTCCTGAGCCGGTACGAGCCGGTACGAGCTGACTGAAGAACACCACTGCCGCCCTGGCCAGTTTGGCTCAGCGGTTAGAGCGTCGGCCTGCGGTCTGGAGAGACCCGGGTTCGGTTCCCGCTAAGGGCACGTACTTCGGTTGCAGTTTGTCCCCGGCCCTGGTTGGTCGTGCGGGTGGCAGCCACTCGATGTGTCCCTTCACGTCGATGTTTCTCTCTCTCTCTCCCTTCCTCTCTCTCCCTCCCATTCTATCTGTACAAAAAATGGAAAAATATCCTCGGGTGAGGATAAAAAAAAAAAAAAAAAAAGAACACCACTGTGTCCAGTGAACATCACTGTCACTTCAGCTGGTTGGCTATCTGTCATGCCCTCCCTCCTTGGGCCAAAGCCAGCCTCCTCTAATTTTCTCTCATAGAGGCCCTCTTTGAATCAAGCCTTCCCAATCCCAGGGGCCCACTGTCCTCAGGCTTACCATCTCAGGAAGCTTCTGTTATTTCAATTTTCATCCCTCATTAGACCCTACCCTTGGTCCCTGTGGACCATGGTGCCTTGCTGCCATGTCCATGGCTGAGTGAGCTCCCCTTCCATGTGACCTTCTCATATATCTTATTTTTTATCCTCACCCGAGGACATATTTTCGTGTTTTGTTCAGATAGAGTGGGAGGGAGAGAGGAAGAGAGAGAGAGAGAAACATCGACGTGAAAGGGACACATTGAGTGGCTGCCACCCACACGACCTCAACCAGGGCCAGGGACAAACTGCAACCGAGGTACATGCCCTTAGCGGGAACTGAACCCGGGTCTCTCTGGACCGCAGACCTTCTCATATTTAATCAAACCTTCAGGCATGGTATCTGAGCGGTGGCTGTCAAGGCACCTGTCCTCCCAGTCCCCACCCCTCCCCTGGATCCCAGGCCTCACCATCTCCTCTGATAGGGCCTTCACCATCATCTTGCCCATCTTCCTATTCATGGTTCGGGAAATCACGGCCCTCCACTTCTTCCCCAGTTTCTTGCCACTCTTCCCAGCATCCTCTGGAGTAGGAACACCTGAGTCATCTTCTGGAATCTGTGACAACAAACGAAGAGTTCCAGGGACCCAGGTGACTCTGCCTGTGTCTAGGACTCGGGGATAGAAGGAGGCCTTTGGGCCCTGGCAGAGGATGGAGGGGTGGGAATAGGAAGCTCTTGTCCCCTTTCCTCTTAGCTCCAGTCCTATTTTCAGCCCTGTTAATTTGTAATTAATTTGATAATTAATTTGTAACTGAAAACTATGCAGGTGAATTCTTGGAGCCCAGAATTTTGGTGGGTGGGCCTTCTGTATTTAAGCAGACTTAGCCTCAACAATCATAAAATCTCTTCTTTCCCCTCCTCTATCCCTTCTTCTCTCCAAGACACTCTCTTGCCCAGGGTCTGCAGCCAGCCATACCCCCCCGCACTCCCCCAAGGAGGCTCTGAAACTTACATTATCATCCAGATTAAATTCCTTCTCGCTCACCACTGGGGAGCTGGGTTTGGCTTTGGCAAAATCTTTGAAACTGCTGGAGCGCTGAAGTGAGAGCTGAAGGAGGGAGAGATGTTGCAATCAGTGATGCTAAAATGGCTGGTTGAGCAGGGGGCTATTCTTATTCCCAACACCCATGCACATACCCCAGGGCTGGACAGAGCCACATGGACCCTGAGGTCCCAGGACTAATATGGCAAAACACCAAAACGTCCTTGGAAATACCTAGCTTCATCCTGTTCTTCAGCAGAGAATGGTCCCTAATACTGGCCCTAGAACAAGCTCTTGCCCTCAAGAGACTCTGACCTCAGTTAGGCCTTAGACTAAGCCCACATTTCCACCAGTACCTGAAGTTCGATCCCCAGAACCCTGAAGTGAAAGACTAAATGAGTCAGAGTAAAGACATATTTCCTGCTACAGACATACCTCTGCATAAACAATAGCATCACCTTTATGTAACAGAGCAAAGTCTTCCAAATGCCATAGCCTGGCCTCCATGCTCTGGGCCTGCTCCAAGCATGGTCTCCTATCTCAGTGACAGCAGTAAACACATTAGGGCCCCCAGCCTGGTGAATCTGTGTCCTGGGAAGAGCAAAACACTTCCCCCAGGAGTCAGTAAGACCCGGCATTAGGCTTTCTGAAAAACCACAGTAGAGGCAGTCAGAGAAGGTACCCACAGATTTGAGACACAAATGATGGGCAGTAACTTAGTAAAAGAAAGCTACCATTTTCTTTCTTTCTTTTCTTTTTTTTAATCCTCACCCGAGGACATTTTCCCATTTTTTTGTTCAGGTAGAGTGGGAGGGAGAGAGAGGAACAGAGAGAGAGAGAGAGAAACATCGACGTGAAAGGAACACATAGAGTGGCTGCCACCTGCACGACCGACCAGGGCCGGGGACAAACTGCAACCGAGGTACATGCCCTTAGCGGGAACCGAACCCGGGTCTCTCAGGACCGCAGGTCGACACTCCAACTGCTGAGCCAAACCGGCCAGGGCGAAAGCTACCATTTTCTTTCTTTACCTCACCTTTTTTTTTTTTTTTTATCCTCACCCGAGGATATTTTTCCATTTTTTGTACAGATAGAGTGGGAGGGAGAGAGAGGAAGGGAGAGAGAGAGAGAAACATCGACGTGAAAGGGACACATCAAGTGGCTGCCACCCGCACGACCAACCAGGGCCGAGGACAAACTGCAACCGAAGTACGTGCCCTTAGCGGGAACCGAACCCGGGTCTCTCCAGACCGCAGGCCGACGCTCTAACCGCTGAGCCAAACTGGCCAGGGCTTTACCTCACCTTTTAACCTTAGCCACTAATTTGATGAGATGCCTACTGCTGACAGGTGCTGGTCTTCAGACTTTTTGGCCTGACCTATTGTTTGTGCTGATGAGACTGTTTTCAGGAAATGAGCTTTCTTAACTGTGCTTGTGTGCACATGCCAAGATAGCCACAGAAACCAGGGCCAGGCAGGTAATGAGGGCAGGCTTTCAAGAAGTAGAGGCTGAGCCTGAATCAAGATCATCAGCCAAGACCAGAGATACATACAGGAACCAAGGTTCACAGATGGCCAGACAGAGCAGAATAGACTGCAGACACCGGAGATAAGGGCTTGAGGAACCAAAGCGCCAAAAACTCACACAAGACTAAAAATTTCACATCCTCTTTCCTATGAAGAGGGCTCCAGTGACAACCTCTCAGTGCAGAGGCAATATCACCTGCCCCCCAGCACACACACAACTGGCCCCAACTCCTGGGGACTGCACTGGAGCACTTCCGTTCTCTTGGTGGGTCTTTACCAAAGGCAAGTCAGCAATCAGGGTCAGGGGCCACACTTTCCTAGAGATTGCAACAAGCTAGCTGACCAGAAATTAGGTCAGCAGTCAGGCCAAGTAGCCACTACAACCATGAGGATGTCCTGGGTGGAGTCCCTTTAGCCTCCATCAGGAAGCCTTTTCCATGCTACGCTGGGGAGCCAGAAAAGGGGGCCACAAGTGGGGAAGGGAAAGCATGACTGTGAGGTGGCTGCTCTGGTTCCTGTGTATTTCTTCTACCCTCCTTTGTTGGTTTTCCCCACCCACTGTTCTTTCCTCTTTTTCTCCCTTTCTTTCCCCGTCTCTCCTCTGCTTTCTGTTGATTTCCTCCTTTCTTGTATGGCTAGCATGCATCTGCCCTGATAACTTCCTCCTCTTACTGCCTGGAAAAGAGGGAACAGAGAGAGGGTGGGAAACAGACTGGCTATTATTTATAGGCCAGTGGGGCCTATTGTGACCTTCTCTCCATCACCTCTTGGCCTGGTCTGCAGACCAGGAGGCTGAGATTTGCCCCCAAACCCCCAGGGACTGCAAGCCTGGAAAGCAAGCAGGATGGCAGACGTGGGCCCGGAAGTGAGCTTTGTTGGGGCAGAGTAAACTCATTGCCAGGCCTCCCTCTAATTGCAATTCTTTCCTTTTCCTGTCATGAACCTTCAGTCTGGGGCTGGGAGGGGAGTCTTTGGCACATGGGACCTTGTTTCAGGGCCCCTGTCCCAGCATTAGCTCAAAGTGGAGGAAATTCTCCAAAAAGATTGTGGGGTTAGTGCTGGTACTTGGGTCCAGCTGGTGGATCCTCAGACCAGGGACATGGAAAGGACTACACGATTCTTCAGTGGACTAAAGGTGGAGGCTGACTAGAGTGGTCCATCTTCAACCTAAGAGGCAGCACCAAAGATCCTGAATGCCTTGGGACGTCTCTGAAGTGACACCCCACCCAGGTATGAGTTGAAATCCTTGAGCTCCTAGATTTCCTGCCTGACCTCTGTTTGGGGTGAGTCCTCCATGGGGGTCCTGCCCAAGGGCGGTGGTAGTACCAAACATTATTTTTCATGTTTGAGGGGAATGTATGGACCTTTTGGAAACAAGTACTTCTCTGATGTCAGATGTTGCTGAGTTCAACCTTGGGATGTGTGATCTTTGGCAAGTTATTTAACCTCCCTGAACCTCAGTCTCTTCACTTGGTGTCAGCCAGAAAATGTTCACATTTTGGTTCTGTCTGCCACTGACCAGCTGTGTAAAGCTGGGTGAGTTCCTCAACATCTCTGGGCTTCCATTTTCTCATGGGTAAAATGAAGACAAGAGCATCTACCTCACTGTGTAGCTATGAGGATGAAAAGAGTGAGTGCCTAACACAGCTACCCCTCAGCAAATGTCCAAGTATCTGGATTTGTTTTCCTCATGACCTATCTCCTTCATCCAGACTCTTACCCAGGGCATTTCCCACCTGGAACACTCCACCCTTCATTTTGTCAACCAAAGTTTCTCCCTTCCTTCAAAATCCAATTTAACTGGAAAAAACCCACACATTCATCAACCATAGAATGGATGCATGAATAGTGGCAGTCATACAAGGAGCTAGGACATAGTGGTGAGCTTAGTACAACTTCTCCAGAACAACATGGATGGATCTCACAGATATACTTTTGAGCAGAAGGGGCCAGCCACTAGAGTATACTCTATGATTCCTCATATAGAAAGTTCAAAACTTGGCAAAACTCAAGCAGAAAAAGACAAATACCACATGATCTCACTTATATACGGAATATAATGAACATAACAGTCTGAGGAATACAGTAGACTCAGACACATGGAAGTAGGGCACAGACTGACATCCCTCAGAAGAGGGGATGGGGGGTGGGGGGGTGGGAAGAGATAAACCACAGAACTTATATGCATGTATGCATGACCAATGGACATGGACAACTAAGCCGGGGACAGGGTGGAGGGGGGGTGGGGTGGGGGGTGCCAATGGGGTAAAAAGGTAAAATATCTGTAACAAAAAAATAAATAAATAAACAGAAAAAAAAAAACTTGGCAAAACTAATCTGTGCTGTTGGAAGTCAGGATGGTGGTTATCCTTGGGGAAAGAATGTGTAGTGACTAGTAGAGGCATGAAGGAAGCTTCTAGAGTGTTGAAAGTATTCTGTTTTTTGATTTGGGTGCTGCTTACATGGGGATGTTCATTATGGAAATTCACTGAGTGGTACACTTATGATTTATGCACTTCTTTGTACAAATATTATACTTCAATAAAGAGGCTTTTTCAAATCCAGTTTTAAAGGCACTGTGCCCTGCAGGAAGCATCCCCTGATCACCCTCTCAGAACTTCACAGTGCCCCCATTGGCATCTTCTTCCCTTGCTTCTTAAGCAAGCTTATTTCCCCCCAGGTGGCTCCACAACTGTGCTCTCAGCTCATTCCTCTACCAGTCATATACCTAACACCCTCTGAGTTCCAGGCACGGGTCCATGCGTGCATGGGAATCCAGTAACCAGGGATTAAATACCTCCCCTGTGCCTGCACCCTGTCAAGTGTTTTATGTGTACCAGCTCATTCCAACCTTACCACAGCCCCATCTTACATACTCCTTTCCCAGCTCAGGAGACAGACTCAGAGAAATGATGTGCCCTAGGCAGAGTTACACAGCTGGTAGTAGAAAGAGCAGGGATTTGAACACATGTTTGTGACTCTGGAAGCCTGTGCATGTTGCTGTGCTCAGAGTTCACAAAGTAACACCCTCCACACACTATAGAAATGAACTGAGTGCAATGGCGACTTCAGGTGGCATTTGGAGGGAGCTACAGGGAGAGCAGGTGGGAGTATGGAGGAGGAAGGGCTCAGGACGGCTTCATAGAGGAGGAGGCACATTTGAACTGGGCTGTGCAGGGGAGCCGGGATTTCTCCCGAAGTTGCTGGGAAATTTTTAAACAACTGTGAGTTATGGACGTTCCAGTGTGGTGATGGAATGGTGGGTATGCCAATGCATGTGGTGGGAGGTAGAGCAGAAAAAGCTATGGAAGACCATTGCCAGCTGTGCCAAGGAATTCGGGCATTAGCCTATGGATGATGAGGAGCCACTGGAAATACAAAATGATGCTGGTAAGGGTGTCCTGCTAGAGGTGTTCTGTAGGAAGAGAACCAGGGGGATGTAGTGTGTTGGATATAGCAGAGATAGACTGAAAAGAGGGATCAACTGGACACTAGAATGGGAGCCTAGATTCCTCTCCATTTCCCTTGGTAGGAGATTTGGGGTATGGGGGAAAGTAGGGATGTGATCCCAGGACAAACCTCTGTCCATTTCCTACACTCTAACAGATCAAAGGGAGTGCAGAGAGAGACCTTGATAGAAGCAAAAATCTGCCAAGTATTATGTCCCCACCCCCAGTCGGGGACCTTGGACAAGCCTCTGAGTCTCAGGTGTAAAATAGGGATAAAGACAATATCTGCTCCTAACTCACAAGACTGTCAATGAGGAGCCAAGGAGCTAAGAGATGGGTGGAGCACACAGCACAGTGCCTGGTACCTGATGAGCTCTCACTCAGTACTGGCTCTTGATGTTATTAAGTCTTGTTTTCTCCACTTCAGGAACCCAGACTTGTTCTTCTTTGCCATGTGCTCCCCACCCCCATCCATGTCTACAGCATGCAACCCATCATATGTACATGCACACACTTGACAGAGCACTCCCACCTTTATTGTCCCAGGTGATCCATGTAACCTCCTGAAATGGACAGATCAAGAGCTATTCCCTTTTTCAGAGATGAGAAAACTGAGGCTCAAAGAAAGTCAATGAACTGTCCCCGGTCCTACAGTTAGAACTTCGTAGGATTCCAACTCTGCCTTACTGTCCCCTACACAGCACTTTCCCCATTTGGCAGGCCTGGGAGGAGGAGCAGGGACAGGAGAGAGAGGCCTTACTTGCCTTTGTGCTGTTTCCTCCACCATGTCACTTTACGCTCTGTGGGGAAGAGACTTGTTCAAGGTCACAGTGCTGGAGCAAGCCACTGCCTCCAGGCCCAGGGAAGGTACTGTTGCCACCTCCTGGAAGCACACCTTGGCTTTTCCAAGGGCACTTCCAAGGTTCGGGGCTTGGAGAGTGGCTCTGGGGGCTGGCCCAGGCTCTGACAAGGAGGACTGGCTTTGCCTGGACCACCTTTCCCTAGAGGACCATATGGGACTTGCTTCTCTTGGGAGAGGGCTGGGGGAAATTCTAGAGGCCCAGTGGCCAAGCACAGAATTGGAATAATGAAAGTGAGGAAAGAAGACAGGGACTTCTGGCTTCCATGTACCCCTAGCACCTCCACTTGAGGTCGCGTAGGGTCCTAGTGTCAAAGTGTCAGCTCTTTCTCAGACTCTTTCCACCAGTTCAGCTCCCCTGTGGTTTGGGGCCTAGCAATGTCTAGAGTAGTCTCGGCTTCCCATCCCCATTTGGCAAAGAGCAGGGGAAGCAGACTGCTTGCTAAGGAGAGACAGCAATGGCAAGTCTACTAGGTCCAGCCCTATGCAGGGCTTGGACAGGCAGGTGACAGCCTGTGGGAAAACTCATAAATCTCTCCCCCATCTCCCCACTTCCACTGCAACCTTAGAGAAGTAGCTGGGGTGAGGAGAGTATGGACGGAAGTGGCAGCCACCCCAGGAACCGAGATGGGGCAGGATGCACACACCAGTGACCTAAAGCTCAGCTCTGGTCTGGGAAGTGCTCTCCTGACAAGGGGGCTTCCCCATAGGGAACCATGGCTGAGCTCCAGGGGAAACTGACAGGGCACAGTGAAGGTCTGGAGGCCTCAGACCTTGGCCTGTGCCTAGGCCTGGGCCTCTTAGACCTGGTTCAGGCCTGCTTTGGAATTGTCCTAGGATTCTGCTGGATGTGCGAAATGTACTTGCTGATTGTGAGAATCCTACAATCAAATCAAAGAATTAAGTCTAGAAATACTCAAATCCAACTAGAGAAGCTTAGATCCGGCAGAGTGTCCAAGGGATCTTTTAGATTGGCCTTTGCTCCAGGAATATGAATACTTCAGCTGTCTATGACAGCTGCTTTTCTTCCTGGCCTTTAAAATCTCCCCCATCACATTTTTCCTCCTCAGCCCTCACTCCTACTCCCCATCTCACCAGCTTCATTTTCCATTCTTCACAAATAATTTCTCCCCACATTGGAAGAGCCTGTATGCCCTGTATTCCACTGCAGGTTGGAGGCCCTCTGCCCTATTTCCAGGTTGTGGGCCAGGGGAGCTACAACAGAGCTAAACCAAGTGAGAGGAATCTGGCTACAGCCAAAGGGTGGGGTCCTAGGAATGTTATGGCTCCAAGTGGGATGGCCCAGCAGGACCCTTTGAATGAGATGACTCTTGAGAGGCCATGCTCAGGCAGAAATGGTAGCAGGACCAGTGTAGGGGGTAGAAAATTAAGTACAGATTTAAGGATTCAACTTGAGAATTGCATTTTGTGATTCTCAAATTCTAGTCTAGGATTCTAGCCCTTAATTTTAGGTCTCTATCCCATCATTGTAGAATTGAATTTTATAACTCTAGACTTCTATGAGTCTTTTCTGTAACTCCATTTCTCTAGAATTTTGGAAGTCTCTTTTGTACTTCTGTTACTCTAGTAACCTTTGGGCCCTTATCCCATTGCCCTCAGGAGCCCTTGCCTACAGACTCAATGGATGGCCTTTGACTCTTCCACTTCTGAGTCGAGGGACTGGACTATGCAAGCAGAGGGAAGGAAGAAGTGAGTTCCCAGAGATGCTCCTCACCTTTTTCTTCTGAGTGGGCTCCTTCTCGCTGGCGTTGGAGGGCTTGCGGCGCAACATGGTCCTCTGCCCTGGTAATAATCTTTCCCTACTCTCTTAGGTGTTGAGATGTGGAGGCCTCTTGCTCAGCCTCGCCAGCACTGTCCAGGGGGCACAGCATGGACTGAACCTCTGGCTGCCACTCTGACTGCTGCAGTAGCTGCTTGAGGGTGAGGGCCATGGACACCCAGCGGCAGCAGCATACAGGAAGCCCTGCCACGTGACCGACTCTTACAGCAATTGCAACCCTTGTCGGCCCCTAGGGAGGAAGGAAGTCCTAGCTTCAGTCTCTAGAGATTCTGATGCAGATGGCTGTTGGGTTGAACAGGCAGAGAAAAGTCCCTACCCTGCCATCTCGTGTCAATCATCACCAGTTCTTCTGCTCCCATCTCCCCAGAGGTGGCCAATCAACTTGATATTATATGACTTACTTAGGCCTCTTATCTCTTTGACCAGAATCCAGAAACCAGATTTTGGACCATCCCTTTGCCTGTTGGGCCAATGTTTCTGGTCATCTTGCATCACTAATGTCATCACTGCCATCACTACCACTACCATCACCCCTACAACCATCACTTCTTATTTATAGACATCACTCCTATTACCATCACCCCTCTAGTCATCCCCACTGCCATCAGCACACCTACAGTCATCATCATTATATAGCAACCACCCCTGCAGCCAACACCCTCAGCCATCACCCCTATAGTCATCATCATTGCTGCTTTCACCCTTACAATCATCATTATTACAGCTGTCACCCTTACAGACAGTATAGCCAGTACCCCCACAATGTTCTTACCCCTACAACCATCATCTCTACAGCCATCTCTCATACAACAATCATCTCTGCAGTCATCCCTACAACTGCCATTAGTATTGCTACAGTCATCATAGTTAGAACTACCCTACAGTCAACACCCCTAAGCCATCTTCCACTATCTGCCTCATCACTGCCACTATGACTTGCACAGCCATCATCCTAATAACCATTGCTCTTACAAACACTATTAATACAGCCATTCACCCCCACCAATGCCCTCACCCTTATAATCACTCCTACAGCCATCAACCCTACAGCCATTACCTACTTCTCAGTCATCACACTCTACAGCTATCATCTCCATTGCCACCAGCATGCACACCTACAGTCATCCTCAACAGAGCTGTTACACCTTAGAGTAACCTGCCCTGGCCATTACCTGTATATTTATCACAACAGCCATCACCATGAAAAAGAAAAGCATTTGCAGGCAACTCCACACCACCAATAAGTGTCCCGTTCAACAGGCATTTCTCAAATGCCAATGTACTACGTTTAGAATGTTCACTTTGTGGATTGTCTGTGGCAGATATTTTAACAACTCTAATGACTTATTTTTAAAAAGAGTTCATATTCATCACAGATACACACAAAAAAGAAATTTAAAAAAGTCTCCATAATTATCTTCCATACTGTTTGGATGGATATCTTTTTCTTTTTTGAGTGTTTATGCGCGCGTGTGTGTGTGCGCACGCGTGCACACACACGCATGTGCTTGTTGTGTTTTCAAAAATCATACTGCACAGAAAGCAGATCAATGGTTGGGGGATAGGGGAGAAAGAGAGATCAGGAGTTCAAGGACCCTTTTAGGAGTGATAAACATGTTCACTGTGTTGGTTATGGTGATGGTTTCATGGGTGTATACATGTCAAAACTCAAATCATACACTTTAAAAATGTGCAGTTTAAGGTAGGTAAATTATACCTAAATAAAACTGTTTTAACATATTTTAATTTTGTTTTTTATTATTTATTGGTTAATATTAATATTTTTAAAAATTATAAAAGTCACATTTCACAAACTGTGTTGGTATCTGCTTGTCACACTGAACACAGTATCATTAAGATTATCTCATGCTATGAAATATTTTTCAACTATGTGATTTTAATGGCTGTACCATGATCATTTCACCAGGCCCCTACTGATGAACTTAGGATGGCTTAATATATTTTTTTACTCTTCACTGCACACCATTAAGTTAAATATTCACATTCACGATTTTCCCCTTAGGATAGATTTCCAGAAGGGGAATCCTGGAGCAAAAGGTACACATCTTTTTAAAGCTCTTCACTGTAGCCCTTCGAAATCCGAGTTGGCCCTCCTCTATTCCCAATTTGTTCTTGAGTCTTCCTCTCTCTTACCCCCTAGCTTGCCTCACGCCCTCCGACCATCCATCGGTTAGGGTGAGTTCAGGAAAGACTAAGTCCTTCACCCCACACTTCATTGGCTCAGCCTGCTGGGCTGGCACATGGAAAGATAGGCAACCTAGCTTGCTTCCCTGCGGGCCTGCACTTTCCAGCCTGAAAGCCCCTCGCAGGCTGCCCTGGCTGAGCCCAGCGTGTAAACTGCTGAGGTTTCGCTGCGTGGGAAGGAGCCCGGCAACAGCGTGGGGGACCCACTGGGCCTTCGGTGCCCGGCAGAGGCGCGTTCGGGGCCAGGAGTGCAGCCTCGCGGGGTGCTGGGTGAGGGACGCAGCTGCAGGGGCTGCAAGGCCTCGGTGGCACCGGGGGCTGGGCGCCAGGAGCTGCCAGGCAGGGAGCCTCTCGCAGAGCCTTCCGTGTCCCCGGCCCGCAAGCAGGATGTGCCCCGTTTCCTGTTTGCTCAGCCCAGGCAGCTAGCTGAGCTCACACTCTAACCGCAGAGTCTTCAAAGGCAGCCACCTAACCAGGCCGCCTGGGAAAAGTCAGCCGGGGGCGGGTGTGTGAGGGGACCTCAGAAAGAAGCTCAGAGAGAAGTTCAGGAACGAAGGGAGTGAGTGTTTTCAGCCCCGCCCTCCGTAGCCTTTCCAGATCCATCTCCTCTGGTCAGTAGACCCGTCCTGGAGGTCCAGGGCTCCTCATCTGGACTTGTCTTTCCCCAACTTTTCTCTCCCAGCAGATGTCCCTGGCTTGAGTCCCATTAGGTCAAACCCCAGCTGGCTAATGGGCCCTAAACAATTTTTAAACAGGTTTCCCTTCTGGGCAATACATTTGCATTTTATAAGTTATGTTCCAGGTACACAGAGCTCTCAGCTAAAGAAGTGATGCGGGTCAGTAGTTCAGGGCTACCTGAAACTTAATAATGGGTTGGCAGACAGGACTTAGGATCTAGCTCTGGGCAGAGCCTATGCTAGGCACCTTGAGGAGATGTGATATAAATAGCTGTAGAAGTTCCTTGCACCTGGGAGCTTGGGGCAGTAAGCTTACATTTGCCCAGCACTTGTTCTTTCCCAAGCACTACGTTAATCCCAACAGAACCCCCTGAGCTAAGTAGTCATCCCTCAGTATGGGGATGAGGATTGGTTCCAGGACCCTTCCCAGATACCAAAATCCAAGGGTGCTCAAGTTCCTTAGTCCTCCATATTTGTGGGCTTAGCATCCACTGATACAGAGGGTTGACTGTAGTTTAAATTGGGATTATTATTGCAAAGATGTGCCCAGTAAAAATGTGAGGCAAGAGAGCCCTGATTTAGCACCAATATTGCGGTGTCTGTGTGCGTGCGTATTTCGGGGGGTGGTCTACTGATAGTGAGATTCATTTGAAACCTCAGAGGGTGGACACAGAGTTGCCAAAGACACAAAGGTCTACATAAGCTACATTTACATAGAGCAGGCCCTCACCTGCACGCCCCCTGCCAGAGATCCTAATTTAGTAGAAAATCATGGGTAGGATATTTGGGCCAAGTGGAACCTGGGCATGTGTGAAAGCATCCCTTAATCTCCAACTGGGTACAGTGCTGATTTGAGAGAGTAAGAGCTTGGAAATCTTCCCAGATGATTCTTATTTTAACCTCTCCCTGCCACATACACACATGGTGGGTTTTACTACAACCCTATGAGGTTGTAGTAAACAGGCACTATTGTTATCCCCATTTTCCAGGGAGGAAGCTAAGGCTCAGAGGGGTTCAGCAAACTTTGTAAGACACAGCTGGGAAGTGGTGGAAACTGAGTTTTAAACACAGGTCCAGTCTTGGTCTATAGCCACGCTATCAACCACTAGTCTCGAGTGCCTCTGATGCAGAGATCCAGAAAGAGGAGGTTAGAGAATTGACACCCTACATTGGTTGCATGCCAGACTAGGTGCCACAGGGTCACTCTGAAGCAGGTCCATAGGGGAGTAAAGAGGATGGGGTGGGTATCTGAAAGTCACATCATATGCACAATAGCTGAATAGCTAGGGCTGATTAAGTATAGTGACCTATAGGGGAGCCTTTGTCAACCTGTGGAGGACTCAAGACCTGTAGGATCTGGCCTAGAGGATTGGGTGGGAAAGCACGTTGACTTCAAACAGCTGTCATGTAGGGCATGTGTTCTGAGTGTCCAGAAATGATGGGGAACAGATAAACGGAAGGCTGCATTCTTTCCAAAGAAGACATTTAAAAAAATTTTTGTTTAATGCTCACCCGAAGACTTTTTTTGCATTTATCTTCAGATAGAGTGGGAGGATGTGTGTGTGTGTGGGGAAACATTGATGTGAGAGAGACACACCGAGTGGTTGCCACCCACACTACCCCAACCGGGGCCAGGGACAAACTGCAACTGAAGTACATGCCCTTAGCGGGAGCTGAACCCAGAACCCTCCAGTCCGCAGGCCGACGCTCTAACCGTTGAGCCAAACCGGCCAGGGCTCAAAGAAGACATTTTTAATATTAAAATGGTACAACCTGAGCCCTGGTAAGTAGTGATCTTTCCATCTCCAGAAATACTCAAGCAGAGACCACATAGTTCCTTGAAATACCTGGGCATTTCCAAGGTGAAGTCCACATGGTAGCCCAACCCATTAGAAGATTTCGTGGTGGTGATCTTAGGCAGGGAGGGCAAGAAGAGCAAAAGTGCAAGTGGCAGAAGGAGGGCAGAGGTGTGCAAGGGACCCCAGGTGAGAAGCATCCATCCCTCATACACACAAACTGTATACACAGAGCTTGCAGATCTAGGGACACTGGGGAGTCCCTGGTAGCAGGGGCTGATGGGAGGGAGAGACAGTCATCTTTGAATCTCTGAACTCTTGATAAATTATTGGCTTAAAAACAAGAAAACAACTGCAGGCAGCTATGGTAATTACCATCAGAAGAGGAGGCTGGGTTTTGGTGCTCAGATAAACTCACTGGAGGCCCTTTCTATAGGAGACTGGGAGGGGACTGAGCAGCTCTGTCTAGACCTCTGTCCCAAGGTTTCAAGGACAAAGACTGCTGAGCAATCTAGAGGTCAATTTTCTAAGGCTCTAGGAAAGAGAAGGAGCTGGAGAAGACCTCTCGGAAATGGAGTCAGATAGAACTGGATTCAAATAGTGGTACATCACCTACTGGCTATATGACTTCGGGCAATGAGCTCTAGTGAAGACAGTAACAGTGATAATATGAGCCTTGCTTGGGGAGGGAGAATGGTGTGTGTGTGTGTGTGTGTGTGTGTGTGTGTGTGTGTGTATAACAAGATTTACCCAGATGACATGTATGGAGAAAGCACTCTCAGCCCAGTGCCCAGCTCATGGAAAGTGCTTGGTACCCAATAAGTGACTCTATTTCAGTTTATTTCAGGCTTCTGACCCTGTGGTTCATATCCTTGTATCTCCACCTTGTCAAGAGCAAGATCCCCCAGCCCAAGCTATTCTAGAACACAGGAGATGTGACAAGCAAGAGGCCTACTACTTACGTGGGACTGCTGGGAGGGAAATTAACTTTTCAGCTTCAGGGCCTTGCCATGGACCACTGGGGCTTTCTCAACTACCCATTTTACTCTACTTGCTCAGTTCCTGTTTCACAAAGAAACAAGGAAGTGAGAAGATGGGTGGCCTCAGGGCAAGGGTTGGCTAGCTGGGTGGGGGTGGGGGGTTGGGGAGCACCTCCCACTCCTAGCTGACAGCCTTGGAGGGCAGGGATAGATAGACAGGGAGGAAACAGTTGCTATTACATCTTTTCATATTTCTTTTTTTTTTGGCACCAAGAGTGCCCAACCACTGATTTGAGGAAGTGACCAGTGAGTTGGTAAATTCACTGCTGAGTTGGTTTAGCTGGGTGAAGAGTAGCTTGTCCCACCCCTTCCATAGTCCAGTCCCAGTCCATGAAGACCTGGAGCCAAATGGGTAAGGACTGACTTAATTATAATTTTTTAAATGAACCATGCAGACTCTGTGTAGGTGTGTACCTATCATCTTACCCATGCTCTTTTCTCTTCCAAAGAGGATTTCAAGCATCAGGAAATGTATCTCAATGCCATCATAATCACTGTTGTCACAGATGTGTGACCTCACACAGCTCTCCTTGGGCCCCAATTTGCTCATCAGAGGCAGTAAGGGAATGACAGAAGCACCCACTGAAAGCAAGGAAGGAGCCAGCACAAAGCTGAGTCAGGACACTGGGGATTTAGTTCTAGCTCTGGCCACAACGGCAGTGTGACCTTGGGTAAGTCCCTTCCTATTTCTGGGCTGCTGTTGACATTTCACCATCTGTACAATAAAGGGATTGAACCCATTTTTTGTTTGTTTGTTTGTTTGTTTTTGGTCATAGAGCTGCTAGTCAGGACTGGCTATCAAGTTTGCGGAGCCTGGTGCAAAATGAAAATTTCAAGATGGTGACAGCAGAACATTAAATCAAGTGCAGGGCCTGTGCTTTACTGCACTACTGCACAGGCAGATGTCCCATGAAGCTGGTCCAGCAACTACTTCAAATGCAATTTGATGGGAAGCCTATACAGGCTGCTTTTGGCTGCAGCCCTTGTGAAATTTCTGAGGAAGCCTGGGCTCTAGGGAACAGAGCTGGAAAAACACAAATTAGATACGTGCTCAAAAGCCTATCTAGTTTTGATGATTTATATACAAAATTTGGGTCCCAAACCTTTTCCTTACCTACCTCCAAAGGTGAGGCAAGAGTTGAAGTCATACGGAAGTCACAGCATGATCATCTCTTGTCTGTGTGCCTTCCTGGTTTATAAGGTTCTGTCACATCCGGATTTTATGTCTCTCACTGTAACCTCATGAGGCAGGTGATATAGGTTGTTTACGTGAGAAATAACTAAAGATAAGAGAGATTAAGGGACTTGTTCAAGGTCATATAGCTGGCACAGCTAGGACTAGAACCCCAGAATCTTAACTCTTAAGAAAAGGGGCTTTTCCACATGGCTTGCTCCACAGTGGCAATCAGGGGGCAAGGAGGACTTTGGTAAGCCCCATCCTCTAGCACAAAGACAAAGGACCAAAGCCCAAGGGACACGTATTTGTCTTCAGTTCATAGGGATGGATATCTCAAGTGCCTCTACTTACGTTAGCCTTGCTGAGTATACTCTGAATGTTTCCCTTAAAACAGATGGTCAGTGTGCCTGGAAGGGACACTGGAAGGGAGGATCTAGGGTGACAGCAGGCTCCCTCTGCAGTCATACTTCTAGGGCCAGGTTTCTCAATCCTAAAATTATGGGTTGGAAGGGGCAGTTACGTTACAGAGAGGAGGTGAAAGGCCTGCGAGTGGGTCCTGGTCAGACACCCAGGGCCCTCCTGCTGCCCATAGCCTGCCGGAACCACAGGAACAAGTGTCAAAGCCCAAAGGTAAAGGCCTGAGTGGGCAGGCACTGGGGAAGCAAGATAGTGTGGGGAACACCAGTTGAGTCTGAGTCCCAGTTCACCACCTGTGTGATTCTGACTGGGCCTCAGTTTTCTCATCCGTGAAATGGAGTGAGCCACACCTTTTTGTCCTTTGCTGAGAGTGAGTTCTAGAGTCACCTGACTGGTTTGAATCCTGCTTTTTTCATTTCCTTGAGCAAGTTGGTTAATCTTTATGAGCTTGTCTTGTAAAATGGGAACAGTAAAAAAACCTTCTCATAGGTCATGGGAATTAAGTGAGAAAATGCAATAGTGTACACTTAAACACTCATTAAGAAGGTGGATCTCACATTTAGCGTTCCTACCACAATAAAATATTTTTTTGTTTAAAGAATGCATGTAAAGCACTGTTCCTGGTACATACTAAACACCCAGTAGATGGTAGCACTGATGATGGCAATGGTGGTGGAACCTGTAATTTTATTACAAGTAGCTGTCTTTGCAGGGTGAGCATATGAGAGAGCAAATGACTCAGCCAACAGAGGCCCACTGTTGGGTTCGAGAGGTTCTCTGTGAGGATGGCTCAGAGCTGGAACCTTTGGATACAAGAACATCACTGGTGATAACTGTCACAGGCAAACTAAACCTGGTGGTCCCAAGCTGGAGGACTCTTCTGCCTGGTGCCTTTGCCCAGCACTCTGCCTCAGAAACTTGGTTATCTCTTCCCCAAGACTATGCTTCTCTGAGCAAAGGTGGTGGCTCCAACTTTCCTGACCACATTTGACAAAGTACCCCAGTGTGAGGGGCCCCTCTGTTCCCTCCATAAGGCTCCAAGACATTTAGCACAGGAGGTGGTTGGCTGGGCGTGGCATGCATGTAAATACAGGAATACTACATGCATGCTCACAGGCATATTCTCAAGCACATGTGCTCCCCAATTGAGCTTCTGGGAGCCTCACATCCCCTCCCCCACCTCACCTCCCCCACCACAAAAGCCACAGGTAACAGCAGTCCCCAGTAACAGAGCAGACACAATGCAAAATCCAAATGCAAGCTTTATTGCCAGGTTGTTTTCAGTATCTAGCAGGATGTGAGCCCAGGTGGCTAACGGCTTGGCTGGCCAGAGAAAACTACCCCTCACCCCCCAACAACAGTGGGCTCAGAGAGCCAGGAGAGGGCTGGGAGGTAGGCTGAGGGATTCTCCATGGTTGCCAAAGGTCAAAAAAGTTGAACTGCCGGCCGGCCCATTCCTGTCCCACCATGTACCAATCAAACACTGTGTGTCCTTGGACAGATCCCACCCTACCTGGAATTCAGTTTTCCTATCTGTAAAATGGGGAAACCAGCTATTTGCCTCACAGCTTAAGGGTCATCTAAGGATGCTGAAGGATTTAATAGTATTGTCACTGTGGCTGCACTTTGGAAAGTTAAAAGGGCTTCCATATGCCAGGAAATTTGAGATAGTGATTGGGCGTCACTGTTCAGGCTGTTCCCAACTTTGGGTAGGGCCATATTCCAGAGGGCTTCCCTCATTCCCTCCTACCCCATGGCCAAATTCCTATGGCTTAACTCCCTATCCTATCACTTAGCATCAAGCCAACCCAGGGTTTAGGAGTGATGAGCTCACATGTTAGGTGAAGGGCTGGTAACATGCCTCTGGGGTGGCAGTATGACATCAGAGGACTCAACCACCCTCCCTTCCTCTCCCTCTATAGGCACAATAGGAAGCCCGGAAGCAGCCCTTGTTCCTTCAGCCTATGGGCAGCAGCCAGGAGGTCATTGTAGAGCCATGTACAGATGGGGGTGGCCTGAGGCAGCCTCAAGGGTGTAGAAAGACCAAGGAGTTAGAAGCCAGTATGAGCGAACAGCTCTGCTGGTTTTAGGATGGGGCTTTCCCAGGACCATGGGGCCCCTGGGAGTAAGGCACTGCCCTATATTGGCCTTTGGGGGGCAACAGCAACAGGCTCTGCCAGATTATAGGTTAGGCCTACTGGGCTCACTGGAGGAAAGAAACTAGCTGGTTTACTGTCATGGGATTGGGAGCAGAGGGTAAGGGGGCCAAGAGGCCCTGAGTCCCTGGGGCTTGGTCCTGGAGAAGGAGGCTGAGGGCAAAGGTTTCCAGGCAATTGGGCCAGCAGGAGCTCTTGGGGCTTGGGTGGTGCAGGGTGAAGTAAGCTGAACAAGAGGGTTAGCTCTGGAGTCCTGGGCCTCTAGATACTCCAGCCAAGGATAGCAAGAGTGGAGGCTGCCAACAGAGAGGACAGGAAGGCAGTGCATGGAGCCCTTGCTGACAGTGGCTCTGTGTGCTGCTGCAGCCACTCGAATTCCTCCAGCAGTTGGCGTCGCTGCAGCTCAGGGCCCACCTTCTCACGGATGGTCTGGTAGTAGCGGTTCAGGTATTGGAGCTGCAAAGGGTAGGAGGAATGAGATCTTCCCCAGTGTGAGCTGTCAGGAGCTGAGGTCTTGGTGCCATCCAGTCCCCTTCTGTGGTAATCCAGCTGCCTACCTTGGCCCAGGTACCCACAGGCACCCCATAGATCCCCAATATGAGATTTATGCACTTAGCACCCCACCTTTGGTGCTTCCCTCCTGATTCTCCAGCCATTCATCAGGCCTAAGGGGTCCTCTGGGGCTTTTCAGAGGCAGTTTGACACAGTGGCTGTTTAATGTCATAATGACTTTCTTGGGTGTGTGTGTGGGTGGAATGGATTGCAGACCTGGGAATGAGAATAGGTAGGGCAGGCATTATTATCCCATTTTACAGAAGAGGGGTCTGTGGCCCAGAGTGGAGAAGGGATTGATTTTAGTTCTAGGACTTGAGATGGCAGAGTCGAGAGACCCAGTGTCAGACTCTCCAGGAATTTACTACCTGATTTGACTGGAGCATTCTAGAATCTCTGAAGTTTCTGGTGAGTGAGGAAGGAATATCCCAGTGTATACCTACAGATACCACCAGTGTGGACCCTCCTAGCAGAGAGGAAGGGTCAGAGGGTCTTGGGGTAGGGGGAGCAGAGGTGAGAGAGGCCCAAGGTGGAGAAGGCAAGCAGTGGTTCAGGGGCTGAAGGGTAGACTCACCTGCTCAGAGGACAGCAAGCTGACATCAATGAGGTTCCGGTCATAGGGCACCAAGGACACCACTTCAAAGGTCAGGTAGGTCCCTGGGTACTGGGAGGCCACAGGGAAGGTGGAAAAGCAGAAAGTGAGTAAGGAGGAGGAGCTAGGGTGAAGGAAAGGCAGAAACACTACCCAGAAGCCCTGGGCACAGGGAATTGACCTTTTTTAAATCCAAGACTCAAGGGAGGTCTGAGCCTCCTACATTGTCTTTAGTTAACTCCTTTTCTACCACTTAGCACCCCACCTTTGGTGCTTCCTTCCTGATTCTTAAGTTTAGATTTAGGTATGTATTTCTCAGTGTGTGCATCCACACAGCACCTAGGGAGCTTGTTAAATGTGTGGATTCCCAGACCCATCCTCCCAGACCACTGGAGTGAGAATCTCTAGGGCAGAGCTGGGAACCTACAATTAAATAATTTAAAGATAAGTATTAGATTTTTATATTTATCAATCTAATTTCTATTTGTACATCTATCTATCTGTGTCTTTCTATCTATGTATCTATTGATGGATCTATTTATAGAGATAAGTATAAAGAAGAAAAAATAGCCCATAATGTTATCTCAGAGCTCTTGCATGTATGTGCTTAGAAAATTCAAACTACAAAAAGATACCTTCCTGTCTACTTTCCTTCCTGAAAACATTTTAGGCATAATACAGTATATACATGTATATATTTTAAAAATTCATGTAAAATGGACCCTATCATACAATACTCTGCACTTTCTTTTCCCTGCCTCACTTCAATAGTAAACCTAGGAGAGTATTCCATATTAACACAAGGAGATGCAGCTCATTCTTTTTTGTTTGTTTGTTTTGTATTACAATATAAATTTTTTTAATTTTATTGTTGACAGTATTACAGATGTCTCCCATTTTCTCCCTTTTTGTCCCCCCACCCAAAGCCCTTCCCACCCCAGGCCTTCCCCATGCTATTGTCTGTGTCCCTGGTTATGCATATATGTTCTTTGGCTAATCCCCTCCTCCTTGACACCCCCCACTGAGATCTGTTATTCTGTTCCATGCACACCTCTGGACCTATTTTGTTTTTTAGATTCTACTTATGAGTGAAATCATGTGATATTTGTCTTTCTGTAACTGGCTTATTTCACTTAGCTTAATAGTTTTCAGGTTCATTCGTGCTGTCACAAAGGTTAAGAGATCCTTCTTTTTTATGCAGCTTGTTCTTTTTTTTTTTTTTATCCTCACCCGAGGATATTTTTCCATTTTTTTTTTGTTAAGGTAGAGTGGGAGGGAGAGAGAGGAACAGAGAGAGAGAGAGAGAAACATCGATGTGAAAGGAACACACAGAGTGGCTGCCACCCGCACAACCAACCAGGGCCGGGGACAAACTGCAACCGAGGTACGCGCCCTTAGCGGGAACCGAACCCGGGTCTCTCAGGACCGCAGGCCGACGCTCTAACCGCTGAACCAAACCGGCCAGGGCGCAGCTTGTTCTTTTTAAGGGCTGCATAAGGATCCATAGTATGTGGATCATGATTTATTTAACCAGTGATAGATATTTAGGCTATTTCTACTTAAACTATTACCATTGATACCACAATCAACATCATTGTATATAAACATCTTGGTGACCTTTTGTGACTATATCTAGAAGGTATGTATCTGGTAGAGGGAATGCTGAGACAAAAAGTACAGGCATTTATAATAGAAATTTTTATAGATATTGTCAAACTGCCCTCCAGAAGGGTTGTACCAATCTGTATTTCCCCCAGCAGTGTATGGGAGTGCCTGTTTCCCACAAAATCACCAGCACTGGGTATCATCAGTCTTATTTTCTTCCAATCAGATAGGTGAAACATAGTATTCTACTGTTTTGATTTGTATTTCTTTTAAATAATTAATTCGAGCATCTTTCATGTTTATGGATCATGTGTTGATCTTAGTGAGTTGCCCCTTTGGGTCCTTTGTCCTTTTTCCCCCTGTTTTCCCTATTTTGTCTTATCGATTTGTCAAAGCTTGTTGTAAAAGGACATTTACCCTTTCTCTGACATGTGTTGTGTTTGTGATACATCTTTTGACTATGGTACTGTTTCCATATAGATATATTTTATTTAATTTAGTCAGAATTATCAATCTTTTCCTTCACAGCTTCTGGGTCTTGCATAGAAAGACCCCTTTCCACCCTAGGATTAAAAATGAATTCATGTAGGTTTTCTTGTAGATCTTTTATGATTTCACATTTAAACCTTGATCCATTTGGGATTGTATTTTGGTGTAATAGTGAGATTCTTCCATTTAATCCCCACCCCAAATGATCAGCCACTTATTCTTCCTTCCCCTTATTAAACAATCTCTCTCTTCTTTACTGTTTTGAAATGTCAACTTTATTGTAAACTAAATACCCATTTTGTTCATGGATATTAGAGGGTTTATTTCTGGGCTACCTTTTGTGTTCCATTGTTACACGTGTCTCTCCCATCTCCAGTGTCACACTGCTTTAGTTATGGTAGCTCCATAGCATGTGTTAATATATGAAAAGGCTAGTTTCCCTTATTGCTCTTTTTTTCTTAGAATTTCCCTAGTTATGTAGCTATTTTTTAAAATCCTCATTGCAGGAAATGTTTTTATTGATTTTTTAGAGAGCAAGTAAAGGAGAAAGAGAGAAAGATCGATTGGTTGCCTCCAGTACACACCCCAACCAAGGATCGAACCCGCCACCTGGGTATGTGCCCTGACAGGAAATTGAACTCACAATTTTTCAGTGTACTGGATGACACTCCAACCAACTGAGCCACATGGACCAGGGCAGTAGCTATAATTTAATGTTAATTTTTACAAATAAACTTTACTAGCATTTTGTGAATTTACAGATCAATTTAGAGAGAAATGACATCATGATAATATTGAGGCTTCTTTTCAGAAAGCACCATTTACTGAAATCCTTTTTATGTCCCTGAGTAGAGATTTTATCCATGTAAGTTTTTAAAAGTTTCCACCTAGGTATTTTATCTTGTTGGTTGCAATTATATGAAATTGTTACTTCTAAGAAACTCCCCTGGTGATTATTATGTGCATTGAGAAACAATGATTTAGGGCAGGTATACTGATTCATTTAATCTGGAGTGGGACCTGGGCATTGGCATTTAAAAAGAGCTCTCTAGATGGTTCTAATAGTCTAATATGCAAATAGGTTTAAGAAACTATGATTTATGAAATTTTTCTGGAGCTAAGGAAGACTCCAAATAAATTCATGTCTACACATTCAGATGCCCTTCTCCCCTGACCTTTTAACCTTCTCTAGAAACCCCCCCCACACACACACAGTCCAAAGTCATTACCATATTGTTCAAATTCCTGCCTATCTCGGTGGCACTTTACCTTGGTCTTTGCTTCTACCACGAGGGCCACATCTTCAAGACGGATCCCAAATTCACCATCCTGATAGTACCCAGGTTCTGGGAAACACAGGGATGCTAGTGACATTAAGTAGGGGGAACACCCGAGCCAGACTTCCTATACCAATTGAGGAATGGGTACAGGGTATGGCTGCCTGGCTGCCCTCGGCTGGTGGCTGGGGCAAACCCACCACTTGTTAGATGTTCATTAGCTACCCAGAGACAGCCTGCTGGGCCTCAGCTCCCTCACCCTCCCTTGTAGCCCAGTGAGGAAGACTTTAGGGCCCACATAGGTCCTGAAGGTACTCCCATCTCCCTGTGTGCCACTGTTCTGTTACCCCAGCATTTAACTGGACACTCTATAATTTGGATGGGCAGCCGGGAACCAACTCCCAAAAGCAAAAGGAGGGTATGGACTGAAGGGGGCTGGGGTTAGGGTGGGACAATCCATTTGAAACTGGGAGTGGGGAGTAGAGGGAGGGCAGCACTGTAGCCCAGGTGTGCCTGTGCCTGTCATGCTCCCTAGACTGCAGTCCTGGGTTAGTCTTGGGGTGAGGAGGGGTGGAGTAGCCCAAGAGTCATACCAATGGAAGTGAACATGCCCTTGCCCATAGTAAGGCCGCTGGAATGGAATCCCACTGGCCCTGGAAAGGAAGATGTAGGTAAGGTGTCAGCTCTCCTGTACTCACCAGCTTGGAACCTAGCAGGCTCTGGGCAACAGCAAGTAACTGGGGAGCCCTGGGCACTTCTAGCCACACTTGTCTACGATATTATTGTCTTCCTGTGACTGATACAGAATACATTGGCACTAGCTTTTATTTCTGCAGGGTATATACCAGTCAGCCACTAGGTATTGACCTGCTACTCCTCTCTCTGTGCCCCTCCCAGATGCCAGGCAGGCAGCAGGAGTGGCCAAGCTGCTAGCATTTCTTAATTACCCCATGGAGCATCACATCCCACCAGCTGGGTAACCTTGGGTGGGTCACTGCATCTCTAAGAGTCTTGACCATTTCCATAGCCCTGAAAGGCTCTACCACCTTCAGAAGAAGGGGAACCCCTAGGGAGTGTTGAGGAGATACTTACACTCATGCACACACAGGAAGTTGCCAATTCCATGGCCTGTCCCGTGACCATAATTGAGCCCAACATCCCATAAGGCTTTGCGGGCAAAGGCTTCCAACATCAGTCCTAGAAGAGAGATGACCCCTAGTTAGTCAGCTGGACCCCAGACTGTTCACCTTGTTCCTTCTTGCTCTCTTGTTTCAGAGCCAACTACCAGGATAGTGTCTGTGGAGAGGGGCTGCTGAGAGGCTGGTAAGCATGTACTATCTCCAGCACACCTAACATTGTACCCATTACCTGGACTGATGACTACTACAATTTCTCCCCATCTGTCAAGACACATATTTTCTCCAGGAATCCTCCCATGACTTCTGAAGCACACACTAACCTCCCCAACCTGAGCTACCCTTAGATTAAGAGGCAGGATACCTGGATTCGAGGCCTGACTTTCCTAGTGACCCTTTATGTAACCTTGGGCAAACCACTTTCTCTCTCTGGGCTGTATTTTCTTCTCTATACAATGTATGGGGTGATATCGTCCCTACCCCAGCCCTCCTTGAATGGTGGTCTGAGTCTAGTGAAATCAGTGCCTAAGGCTCTAGGTCTAGCCTGGCCTCTGAAACCTACCTGATGTGGCAGCAGGAAAGATGAGTCTGGACAGATCCATATTTCCAATCAACACACGGGTATATGCCTCCTGAAGGGGGAAGAGGGAGAAGTAATGTGGTGCACAAGAGGGGTAGCCTGAGAGTTTCCAGTTGGTTGGCCTGTGTATCTGTAGGTGTGTGGGCCCTGGCCTGTGTGTGTGTATGTGTGTGTGTGGGGATGTTGGATGGGAGGTGTATGTTCATGTGTGGTCACTCAGGTTCTGGAAGATGGCCAGAGGTGACTGAGGAGACCTGCCCAAAGCTGGGGCTTGGTCCATGCAGTTCTCTTTGGCTGGTCCATGGGATGCTTGTAGGTCATGGTGAGCTGAGGCAGTGACAGCATGGGCTTGGGAGGCAAACTCCCTGGGCTGGTATCCTGACTTGGCCATTCACAAACTCTGAGACCTTAAGTGAGCAACTTTAACCTCTCTATGTCTCACTTTCCTCATTTATAATGGGACAAGCACAGCACCAGCTCATAATGTTGCTGGGAGGAATAGGGAGGCTCATGCACATAAAGTGCCCCAAGCAAAGTAATACTCAAGTTGAGGTCTGTGCCCTTATTACCATTACCATGTTCATTCTTTAGTTTTCTTACGGTTGTAAGCTTGGTTTGGGGTCTGATAATCTGACCAGTCAGACTTTTTTGGTCAGGGCTGTTACCTTGTTGGAAAAGGAAGGAAAGTGGGCTGACAGCAGCCTCTTCTCCTGGTCACTCCTTGTGGCAACATGGTGAGTCCCCTTCAACACACACACACACACACACACACACTTATCATCTTGGGCAGGACAGCCTGGGGCAGCGGACTCAACTCGCTAAACTGAGTTCCTTGAGGCCTACCCAGTGTCGGCTATTTCTGTTTACAGCACAATGCCTGAACTACAGTCTGCTTGTTGAATGCATAAATGCAGCCCCCTGCTTCCCACCTGCCCCAGGGCCCCCCTAGTGCACATAGATGAGGTCTCTGCCTCTGCACCAGGCAGACCAGCCCTCAGTGCTTCCTGAAAAACTCCAGGTCCTTTCCACCTCTGAGACTTTACTCCTGGAATGCCTTTCTTCCGCCTTTCTGCTGAGCACAGGGCTAGGCACACAGTACCAAATAAATATTTGTTCATTGATTTACTGAAATGAGATGATAATAAGCTTGGGCATATCTAAATGAATGCCAGTCACATCATGGTTATGTACCAATTTCAATGACAGCACACAGGTAGCCACACAGACTGTGAAGCTCTGTTGGTGGCCTAAAACATCTCTGGGGAAGTACCTGGGAACACTGGATTTTGTGATATTAACTTGCCGTGTGAACGTGGGAAAACTATTTAACCTCTCTGGGACTCAGTTTTAGATTCTGTAAAATGAAAGGACTCTTAGTAATTTCTTGGGTTTCCCTGAATGAGAGTGGGTAGCGGAAATCTTGGTCCAATACTTACCTTTTGGAAAGCAGAGGGGGTGCCCCAGTGGACTGTTCTGGTGATGTCTGTGGTTCCGTCCCTGTGTAGAAGGAAAATCAACATGTCCAGCTCTGCTGAACAACTGGGGGTAGAGAGCATGGCCCTGTGCTTCCTGTGTGCTTTCTAAGAGTATTTGAATGGCAGGGCTGGGATGGGGGTGGGGTGAGAAGTGAAAGGAAGATGGCCATCATCATCAAATGCCCATCTTCAACATTCTTGCTTGAAAGGGCTCTGCAAAGCTATCAAGTTCAAATCACTATATTGTCAGATAGTCCTGATTTTTCAAGAACATACCCTACCTCCATCCCTTCCATGTTGGCTATTTATCAACTTAGGTTTGCTTGGGTCAGGCTGACTCTAAAAACAAGGTTTTCCCCAGGCTTTGTGAGAGGTGGGAGGGGATTGTTCCATTTTTACAAACGGAGAAACTGAGGTCCAAAGACATCATAACATTCACACATTCACATAGTTATTTACCATCTATATAACACTTTGGGCAGCTTCCTGGGGAAGGAAATAAAGCAGGCCTCATTATCCCCATTTCACAGATGAGGCAACTGAGGGTGGGGGGCCATGTCCCTGTCTGAGTCTCAGTGAAGCGAGACCTGCAGCAAGAACTCACTCTCCACACAGTGGCTCCGTTGTAAACATGGATCTAACACAGGAATTTGCCCAGTAAACTGAAGCCAGAAGCCAAAAAATCTGACTCCCAACTACCAGCTGCAGCTGTTCCCCTAGGATGGCCCATGTAACCACCCCCAGGAGAAGGGGAGGGGATAAATGGTCCCAGGGCCCTGGAGACTCCTTCTTGGGAGCAGGTTACAGGATGTGGCAGACTTCTCCAGAAGGAGAGAAGAAATGAGGTGACCATTTCCCAGGCCTCCCCGTGCTCTGAGCATGCCCCAGTCCAGCAACACCCCACAAATTAACTTCCCCTTTGCACATTGGCTGTCTTAAGTACACAGTGAGCTACAGTGGCAACATTAAAGGCTGCTGGGCTGAGTGTCTGTTGTGCTGGCTCTGAGAGCTGGGCTCAGAACATGCAAAGTACCTTTGTCATTAGCACATTCACCATTTCTACAGGATAAAGGATGGCAACTGTTGGAAACCACTCCTTATTCCTCCATCAGTTCCAGCACCCCTTCTTTCTCCCACTTTAAGCTTCCCACAGTCCACCTGCTTCCTAGATGAGAAGGAAAACTCTTCTAGCTCCTCTCAGCTCAGCTCCTGTGTGAATGATTGGTCACATATTTGGAAGGAGTGAGGTTAGCCTATTTTGCATGGCTGTCATATCTGAGTGTTCAGGTTGTGCACTGTGTAAGGGTAATACATCTGAAGGGACGCCATTCACTTCATGGTTCTGTACTAATTTTAATGAGAGAATATAAGTAGACACAGATTGTGGAGTCCTGGTGCAGGGGGATAGTACATAGAAGAGTGCCCTTCATGTGGTTATACATGCACTTAGAGGAACACACACACATTTCTACTCACAGACACATACCCATGCTAATGGGTGTGCCCTGTCTCAGCTGTGCTCTGGGTGTCCCCTGAGGCTGCTATTCTGCCCCCACCCCCAACCTGACATGGTCACTTCACCCATGAAGGTCGGAGGGGAGGGTGCTGAGGAGAATGCATGGCACTGGTGGTGTGAGGGCTGTGTCCAGGGTGTGCATGAGTGTGTGAGAGTATGAGTGCACTGTTTGTGCAGCCAGGTGGGGCTGCTAAACATGGCTGTTCAGACTGTGTAATAATATGTGGCCTGAAAAACATTTTATTTGAGCAAGAGGAATATTTTCCTGATTCTCACAGAGGTGCTGCATGGGCAGCCTCACTGTTTTGGTGTCTGTGTGTTTCCCACTATGCACAAACGCCACCAGCCCCGCCCCGGCCCCGCAAGTGTAAAAATGGGAAGGCTCATTCAGTGTAGGGCTCTCCCTTCTCTGATGAAGAATCTGTGCCCAGAAAAGGAAAGCTTTGGGCAGCTATTGTCCAGCCCAGGGTGTCTGGGCTGAGACAACTGGGTCAGGGTGTGGTGGAGGCTACATACCAGTATTGTCCCCCAGAATCCACCAGGTACATTTCATCTGAAGACAGCTTGCGGTGTAGCTCCTTGCTTGGGCTGAGAAGGGCAGAGATGCTGAGAAAAGGAGCAGCCTATCCCTGCACTGGGTAGGGTGAGGGTCCTGAATGAAAGCGGAGGAATCCCCCCTCACCCCTGGGAATTGGAATTCCAGGTTGACTCCTTTGGGGAAGTCATTATCTCCCAAAGGGTCCTAAGAAAGCCCTCAGCTTCTGCCACTAATGTCCTCAGCAAGTATCTGTTTATCTTGTACTTCACAAGCAAGGCCTTGGTCTCCAGGGAAGAGAGAAGGAAAGAGCCCAGAATATGGGAGCTGGGAAAGCCTTAGAGAGCACCCACGGCACCCATCTTCTTTTACATAAGAAGAAACCAGTCTGCAGAGGCCAAGGGGGTTGCAAAAGGCCATGGGGTAAAGCTGGGAGGGAGCTGGGCCTGGACTCTTTAACTTCCTACTGCTTCCTAGAGCAGAAGGCCCTGAGAAGCCAGGGTACAGGAAGGGAGGGTACCCAAGGGTGGGGCTGGAGAGCAAGGTTTGGTAGGGCTGAGGGGTTCCTACACATGCCAAGGCAGATGAGGGCTTGGGAGATGCCAGGAGAGGGAATTCTAGGATAGGCCAGACTAGCCCTTGGAGGGTGCCTGACCTATCCTTGTTGTGCTCATGCTAGGCTGAGGCATCTGGTCAGCTTGACTCCCCCCTAAATTTTATCAGGCAAGCCTACAGGTGTTTGTTTCCTATGGATCCAAACATATGGCCAGCCTACATCTTGGGCCCACCTTAGTTGGTTCAGGCTGAATAAACAGGCCTTTCTCCCCATGTGCTTGTGAGCTTTAAGAATTAAATAACATAAGTAACTCGCAAGGCACCAAGGAAAAACATCTATCAGCAGCCCTGCCTCTCTTCCAGATCCCTTAGAGCACTCACAGAGTCCCAGCCTCTTGGGGGAAAATTGTGCAGGCCTTTTTTTTTTTTATCCTTACCCGAGGACATTTTTCCATTTTTTGTTCAGATAGAGGGGGAGGGAGAGGAAGAGAGAGAGAGAGAAATATTGATGTGAAAGGGACACATCGAGTGGCTGCCACCCGCATGACCAACCAGGGCCGGGGACAAACTGCAACCTAGGTACGTGCCCTTAGCGGGAACTGAACCTGGGTCTCTCTGGACTGCAGGCCGATGCTATAACCACTGAGCCAAACCGGCCAGGGCTGTTCAGGCCTTTTAATTCCAAGGAGATTCCCAACCTACCCACTGGGCTCCACTCCCCACACCCAGCCCCCACAGTGTTAAAGGTTTCAAAGCTTAAATATGAAGTCAGATCCCAGAGCATTCCCTTCTCCATCCCCATGCCCCCTGCTCATATATCCAGGATCCCCCCCACAGAGTCCTAGAAAATTCTTTCTTCTGAGGTACCTGTAGTGGGCTAGGGCAGCATTTAGACCACTAGCAGAGATGGTTTTGAAACTGGGTCCAGAGGAAAACTCTTCTTCTCTGCAAAGTACAAGGCAGGAATGGTCAATGAATGGGCCCAGGATATCTAACAAGGACAAATAAAGGTCACAGCCGCCTCTAACTCAGCCAGACTTTCTCAGCCCCACCTCTTGGTTCCATCTTCTCAAGCCCTGACCTGCCATTTATAGAGCACTCAAGGTCAAAAGAGGGACTATAGACACCAGTTATTCCTCTTCCACCTCCATTTTACAGATGGGGAAACCAAAGCCTGTGTGACTCGATGTGTTCGCAGTAAAGCAAGAGTGAAGAAACCTAGCTCACTGTATTTAAAAATTTCAATGGAGCAGCATCCTGAACCTCAGACCTACAGCCTGCCTACACCTGGGCCAAACATACCCTTAGGAAACTTCCATCCTCAACTTGATAGTCTCAAATGGTCCAGGGGCCAATAGACCTGAACCAGCTACTCCCAGGGAGAACAGGACTATCCCTGAAGCAGACACTAGGGGACAATGTTGGCTTGTGGTGTCTGAAATTGTCCTACTGTGGGGGGGGGTGGGGCTCTGGAGAATGTTTCCAACACTTCTTGCCCAATTCCAGGACCACCCAAGAACTGGTCACTCCTTGTTCCAGAGAGGCCCCCAAATACAAGGAGGATCTTCCCCCACTTAAGTATGGGGATTGATTTCCTCTCCCTTCTCCCATCCCTAAATTAAAAGATAGTCAGCTAAAAAGGACAGCCATTGGTCCTTCACCCTCGGAATTTGTCCAGCAGCTTTGCTCCTGAGAACTCGTCTACTGTGCCTTTGGGTACGTTCTTCTCCAGCCAGACCAAGTAGCGGATCACTGGCACGGCATCCCGCACCTGGAGTGGGGCAAGCAGAGAAATCAGCTGAGAAACAGTCTCAGCCAAGGCTTTGGGTTGATGAGATCAGGTAACTGCTCTGGGAGCTGAACTTTAAGAACATGAGGGTTTCACCAGCTATTTGATAATATAAAGGGATTCTTGTAAGTGTTTATTTACATGATCTCAGGGTGGTGACGTTTTTAAGAGTCCTGATCTTTTTAGAGATATTTACTGATGTGTTGACAGAAAAAAAGGATATAAAGGAAATCTAGGGATTTGCTTTAAGGTCACCCAGTAGCAGAAGGTGGGGAGTGGAGGAAATGAATGTGGGCTTGCACAGAAAATGGGATGGACCATACTTGATGACGGTTGAAGCTCAATGATGGTGCATGGAGATCATTATGCTATTTTCTTGAACTTCACATGTGTCTAAGATTTTCCATGAGAAAAAGTTTTCTAAAATGAGGAGCTTTATCCTTATTTTATCAGGAATATTCAAAAGAGTGAGCCATCCTCTTGCCAGGGTGAGAAAATCATTACACTGAACACTTACTGAAAACTTAAAATGTGCCAGACGGTGCTCATAGCAATACATGTCATTTAATATTATAATTATATGTATACAATTATATACAATTACAAATTTATATAATTATATATTTATATGTATATACACATTATATATGTAAATGTATATGCATACACACATTTATATAATATATGATTATATTATAATGAATATATTTAAAATATTTAAACATATACATATCTTAATCATTTATTAATATTTATTATATACAGCCAGCCCTCATTAGTCACAGATTCTGTATCCATTGATTCAACCAACCATAGATCAAGAATATTTGAAAAAATATTCAGAAACTTGATCCCTAAATGACACAGTATAACAACTACAAAGTGGGGCAAAAGTAGGTTTACAGTTGTTTGTATGGAAAACAATACAATAACTAATAATGCAAGAATAAACTCTGTTTTGTGTACTCACAACTGTAAACCTACTTTTGTCCCACTCTCTAGTTATACCATATTTGCATTGCATTTGGTATTATAAGTAATCTAGAGATGATTTAAAGTACATGGGAGGATGTATGTAAGTTATATGCAAATACTATGCCATTTTACATAAGGGACTTGAGTATCTGCAGATTTTGGTATCTGAGGGGGTCTTGGAACAAATCTTCTGTGCATATTGAAGGATGGATGTTATTTATGTTATAATATATGTGTTTTATATATACATATATTACATATAGTATAATATATATTGTATAATATATTTATTTACTTTTATTTAATCTTTAAAACAACCCTCTGTTATAGATTACTATTATAATCCTCATTTTACAAATGAGATAACTGAAGCCCAGAGAGGTGAAGTAACTTGCCCAAGGTCACCCAGCTAGGAGGTGAGTGGAGGAACTGGGGTTTGAAATCTGACACCCTAGCTCCAGGGCCTGTATTCTGAAGCACTGCACCATGCTGGGAGTAAGGGAGTAAAGCACTAGTGGGTGCCCAAGAATTCTGTGTCCACTTCTCTGTTTCATTGAAGGGGTTTCTTCAGGCTTCTCCTGCAGGGTATCTTTTCTAACCCTTCAGACCAGGAGCTCCAAAAAGGCTATTCTGTCTGCCCATAGACTTACGTGACTGGCCCTGAGGAGGGCCTGTTCCTTGCTGTTTTTCACCGCCTTGGTTACCATCACTGGGGAGTAGGTTTCTTCTATGAGTTTATCCTGTGTGGGCAAAGAAGAGGAGATCTAGGAACCCTTTCCAGGGCACAATCGTGTTTGAAAAGGATTGGCAAGAAAGCCCGGCTAAGGGGAGACTTGTCCATCCCTATAGATGATGATTTTTCCTTGTGTGCTTTCTGGCTATGCAGGGCTTTCCTAGTCTTCCATAGCCAACTTAACCATTCTTTCCTCCCTGCCCCTGGATCACTCCCTGCCTCTGGATCACACCAGCATTCTGGGATGGATCAGCCAGTAGTTGGCTGCATGAGTTTCCTGCACATATCATACCCTAACACCTGTCACTTACTGAGTGTGCCGGGCACTGGGTTTCTCACTCACCATCTCCTCTAACGTTTCTCAGAGCAACTCTTCTGAGGCTGGAACTCTTAGCATCATTTTACAGGTGAGATAACAGAGGCCCAGCTTGGCTAACTCAGTTGTCCAAGGTTGTTGCATAGCCAGTTCCAGGCAAAGCCAGGACTCAGTCTCAGGTTTGGTGACTTCAAAGCCTCTGGCTCTACCAGGCTGTACTCCCTCTAGCTTCCTTGACAATCTCTGAGTTCTCTGTGGACAAACATGAGGTTCTTCTTCCTTCTCCTCACAAGGAGGCCTAGAAGGGGACTCACTGCACCATTGTTGACTGACCAACTGCCTGAATGGACGAGGGGCTGTGGCCCCACTTTAGGTGAGACTTATCAGGGCTGGAATGAGGCAGTGCCTGGCCCAGGTTGGGGCCTGGCAAACCCACCTTGGGTATCACTTTGTAGAACGCATACATAGTATTGCTGGTCCCAATCCAGATCCTCACAGCTCCTGAGGTGTAGGCTTGGACGCTGTCATAAACTTGGTTATAATCTTCGAGTTGCACACACATGGGGCCTGTGCAGCTGGAGTTCAGATACTGCAGGGTCTCAGAGTTAAAGCGACTCTTGTTTACAAATAACCTGCGTGGGAAGGCAAGACCGGGAGGCCCTGAGAGTCTCTCAGGACAATGCAAAGGACCAGAGGTTGCTGGAGGTCAGAGAGCTGGAGCAGTCCAGATTTGGAGTAAGTGGGAACAGGGGTCAAAGGGTCAGGAAAAGCTCCATGCTGATGAGAAGGCTGCATATTGTGGTAGGGAAAGTGCTGGAGCAGTGAGGGGTATACATTGGAGGAAGTCCCCCACAGCAAGCCAAGGAAAAGTCATACCTGATAGAGGAGTCCGTGAGCAGTGCGTAGGAATAGAAGAAAGGGTTATAAGGGATGTCGCTACTGCGAAGATTGAAGAGCCCTGGGGAAGAGGATGATGGGGACTATTTATGAGGCTGAACTGCCTGAAGCCAGTACATTTGAAGCCTATGCCGCATTATTTGCTTTGGCGCCCCAAAGATTGCCAGTAGCACACCTGCTTCATCCACCTTTGATGTTTCTTAGTCTTTGTGGATGGGGGTATCTTTGAGGTGGGGATGAGAACTATGGACTCTTTCTCCCAGAAAAATGCAAATACCCAGCCAGCAGTAAGCACACAGTTTCAGTGGGTTCTCAGATTATCTGAAGCTTTGAGCTAGGGTCAGGTAAGAAGCCCTGAGCCACATAGGGACAGAACAGAGCCTCACTGGGTGCTAAAGCTGGATGTGTGAGTGCCATGAGATGGTGGTCAGGCTGCTGGGAGTTGTTTGCTGGGCCTCTTCCCCTTCATAAGACAGAAACCCTTGCCTGACCATAGGGTCAGGCTATTCCTCCAGTGGCCTGGGGGCTGGCCCCAGATTGCCCTGGGCTTCCTTGTTGCCTTATTCAGCAGACATGATTTCCTTCTCCTTCCCCTTGGTTCCCCATGGCCACAGAGCTCTCAGAACTGGTGAGTACCTGGTAGTTAGGGGAGGAGTCCTGCACTGCCCGCCCAGGAAGACTGGAGGATGGGGGGAAGTGTCTGCAAATCTGTACTCACAGGCTGTCTCATCAAGCATCGACAGAAGCACAGCAGTTGGGGCCTTGCGATGTTTTTGCATCTGGCTGCGGATGCTAGATACTTTCTCCTGCCAGGTGCTCCCTAGAAGCAAAGGAGTCCCCAAAAAGCATGAGTAACATACCTTCTCTTTGACACTTTGTCTCTGAGGGGGCTCCCTTGGGCAATAGTTTTCCATTTCTTTAAAAGCAGTAGAACTCTTTCTTCAAACAAACTTCTACTTGTGTAGTCATTAGGGCTATGGGCTATGGACCCAGACTATCTGGGTTCAAATTCTAGCTCTGCCATTACTAGCTGGGTGACCTTGGGCAAATTACTTAGCACCTTTGTATCTTAATTGGCACATATGTAAAATGAGAATAGATCATAGTGATGGTATCATTAAGGTTGTTATGAGGATCAAATGAATTCATATATTTTAAAAATTGTAATAGAATTTATTGGGATGACATTGGTTAATACAATTATATAGGTTTCAAGTGTATATTGTATTATGTGTTCACCACCCCAACTCAAGTTTCCTTCCATCACCATTTATCCCCCCTTTACCCTGAATTCATATTTGTAATGTACATAGAATGATGTATTGGGGTATAGTAAGTCTGGTATAAGTTTCTGATCAATAAATATGCATGCAAAACAGAGATTCACGAAAGCAGCCCTAGTTGAAAGGGCAAAGGAATAGGATTGGGCCATGTTTAAGCCTCTTCCCTGCAGTAACTCTAGTGCTTGATAAGCCACAGATTTGGGCTAAGCACTTTGTATACAGTGTTTTGATTCTTACTTGGCCCATTTTACAGAGTCTTAGGGGAAGCAAAGTGACTTATCTAGGGTCTTATAGCTGGCAAGGGGTGGAGCTGAGATTTGAATCCAGTTTGTTTGACTACATGGCTCACACTCTGTATAGACACTGGACTATCTTGCTAACATTGTCAGTCTCCAAACCTGTCCTTAAACTCAGTGTCACAGAGCTGTCCTTTCTGGGATGCTTATATCCTGGTCCTAGGACTTTAGTTTTCACCTTTTATTCCAGTTCCCTGTAATGCATATAAGGAGTCTACCTCTACACAGGGCTAGGAATTTACTGGCAGAAGGTCATAAGCTCTTCATAGGGTCCTAGTTAGGCTCAGAGATTAGCATGAATAACTGAATGCCATTAAAAAAATTTATGCGAACAGGTAAAACGATTCAATAAGAACTAAAGCTTTGGGTATGATACTTTTTTATTTTAATTTTTTTAAAAATAATTTTCTTTCTTTATTGATTTTACAGAGAGAGTAAAGAAGAGAGAGAGAGAGAGAGAGAGAGAGAGAGAGAGAGAGAGAGAGAGAGAAACATCAATGAGAAAGAAAATCAATTGGCTGCCTCCTGCACACCTCCCACTAAGGATTTGACCCACAACCTGGGCATGTGCCCTGACCAGGAATTGAACTGGTAACCTCTTGATACATGGGTAGATGCTCAACCACTAAGCCACCTGGGCAGGTATGATACTTTTTACTTTGTTTCTAGTCCCCTCACCTTGGGCATGATACTTTGTAAGTTTTATTTTATTTCATTTTGGTAAAACACACATAAAATGTATAATTTCAACCATTTCAAAGTGCACAATTGAGTGACTTTAAGAACACTCATAAGATTGTGCAACCACCATCACTATGCCAGAATATTTTCATCATCAGCAAAGGAACCCCTGCAACCCTACATCGTCACTCCCCATTTGTGCCTTCTCTCATCCCCTGGAAACCACTAATCTGCTTATTGTGACAATGGATTTTCTTCGCAAGATAGTTTGTACAAATGGAACCATCCACTATGGGACCTTCTCTGATTGGCTTCTTCCATCTAGAATTATGTTTTCAAGGTTTATGAATGTGATACATTTTTGAGACAAATAATGAAAGCAAATTTAAATTGTCTGATACATACAGGTATCTTTGAGTAACTAACTTTTCATGTTCTTTCCTTTGCCCTTTGCCCTTTCTGCCCTTCAAAACCTATGAGTTGCTGGAGAAACAGTCTCTCATTTCTATAACCTTAGAGACTCAAGAATTAAGTTTTTTGGGCTTCCAGACCCTTCCTTGAGGACTAGCAGCCTCAAGGAAGGCTTGGTTTCCCCTCACTTGTGGGAAGTGAAAAAACTCATACAGATTGTCTTCCAGTTCCTGGAAGGTTTTCCTCTTTATCCCCTCCCCTTCCCGACATAACTCTGCCATTCTTTGTCTGAAAGAGAAAAGTTTTAGTTTTGATGGAACAGCCTTGGATAGCAAGTTTCTTTAAAAACTGTCAAGATGCAGAAAAAATGATTCTGCAAGTTACATCAGAATGGATAAAGAAAATTAGACACAATTTGAACTTGTTTAATCAGACCTGCTATTTTGAGATTTCCCTCCTGCTGTTTTAAAATTCCTCTCCGAACAACAAATGTACATAAACCTGCATGTGGAAAGGGCCTCTCAGATTGCCCAATATTCCTAGGAATCCAATTCCATTGGTTCGTTCAGAATTCCCAAGAAGGTAGAGGGTGGTGGTGGTCAAGACTCTGATTCACAGTCAGTAGCCTGGTCCTGCCAGGATTTTAGTTACTGCTTACAAGAATCATAGAACATATTGTTCTTTTATGATGTATTTAGATAGTATTAGCAGGTTCAAAATTATTAATGTTAGAGTTTCGAGGGTCAGCTAACTTTCCTTTGTAGTCGGGCTGAAACTCAAACCCTAATCTATGCCACACATTGACCCCAAGCTTATTTACTCCCTTTGTCCACCCCAGTCCACCAAACTGCAGCAATCTTAAATCTAAATTCCTCATCACAAGAGGGTTGGAAGTCAAGGTTTGAATGATTCAATACAAGCTGGTCTCCAATACCACATAAGCAACTCACATCATGTTTTCTCTCTCTTCAAAAGGGTATGTTATCATGGGACTACATTAAACTAAAAAGCTTCTGCACAGCAAAAGAAACAACCATCAAAATGGAAAGGGGCCCTGGCTGGTTTGGCTCAGCGGTTAGAACATTGGCTTGCAGACCAGAGAGTCCTGGGTTCGGTTCCCGCTAAGGGCATGAACCTCGGTTGCGGTTTGTCCCCAGCCCCAGTTGGCCAGTCGATGGGTCTCTCACATCAATGTTTCTCTCTCTCTTCCTCCCTCTATCCCTCCTGCTCTATCTGAAGATAGGAAAAAAAAGGTCCTCGGGTAAGGATTAAAAAAAAGAAAAAAAAAAAAAAGGAAAGGGAACCCACTATATGGGAGAGCATAATTGCCAATGATACATTAGATAAGGGGTTAATTTCCAAAATATTTAGAGTACTCATACAACTCAACAAAAGGAAAACAAAGAACACAATTAAAAAATAGGCAGAGGACCAAAAGAGACATCTCTCCAAACAGGATATACAAATGGCCTAGAGATATATGAAAAAATACTCAATGTCACTAATCATCAGAGATGCAAATTAAAGCAACAATGAGGTATCAACTCACACCTGTCAGAATGGTCGCCATCAACAAATCTTCAAAGAACAAGTGTTGGCGAGGGTGTGGAGAAGGGGGACTCTAGTACACTGCTGGTGGGAATGCAGAATCGTGCAGCCACTATGGAAAACACTATGGTGTTACCTCAAAAAGTTAAAAATTGAAATGCCATTTGACCCAATGATCCCACTTCTAGAAATATACCCTAAGAAGACTGAAACACCAATCTGAAAGAATCTATGTACCCCTATGTTCATAGCAGCACTATTTTCAATGGCTAAGATCTGGAAACAGCCCAAGTATCCATCAATAAATGAGTGGATAAAAACGCTGTGCTACACATACACAATGGAATACTATGCAGCTACAAGAAAGAAAGATCTCTTATCCTTTGAGACAACATGGAGGCACCTGGAGAATATTATCTTAAGTGAAACAAGCCAATCAGAGAAAGACAAATATCAAATGATATCACTTATTTATGGAATATAATGAACAAAACAAACTGATGAACAAAATAGACCCAGAGATATAGAAGTAGGGCACAGACTGACAAACCTCAGAAGTGGGGTTGGGAGTAGGAAAGACATAAACCACAGAACTTATATGCATGTATGTGTAACCAATGGACATAGATAACAATGCTGGGGACGGGGTAGGGGACGGGGATCGGGAGGAGGGTGTCAATGGGGTAAAAAGGAGAAACATCTGTAATAAAAATAAATTAATAAAAATAATTTTTAAAAACGGGTGTGTTATTTTTATATTTTTCTGACTCTCTTGTTTTCTGTCTCCCTGTTCCTTTTTGCTTCAAATCCTAACACTCTTTATTCCACCATTTTCTAACTATGGTCTGAGGACCTTTTGATTCAGAGTCACTTTTTTTTTAATCCTCACCTGAGGACATTTTTGCATTTTATCTTGAGATATAGAGTAGGAGGGAAAGAAGGGGGAAGAGAGAGAGAGAAACATTGATGTGAGAGAGACACATCGAATGGTTGCCACCCACACGACCCCAACCAGGGCCAGGGACAAACTGCAACTGAGGTACATGTCCTTAGCAGGATCCGAACCCGGGCATCTCTGGTCCCTGGGCCGACGCTCTATCCACTGAGCCAGACTGGCCAGGACCAGAGTCACTTTTGAGGGGGCCAAGAAATCTGCATTTTACTCAAACATCCGAGGCAATTTTGGTTACATGAAGGTTTGAGAACCATTGCTTTGGTACCTCTTAGGACAAAATTTTTTCAGCCAAAGTAGCAGCAGCAGGGAAGGAGAGCTGGCTTGGGGAATTACCTGTGAATGCCTCCTGTAGGGCATAAATGGGCTGGCTTGGAACTGGAGGCCTCTCTGACCCCCATACCAGGTCCACAAGGTTGGTTGTGATTGACACCAGCTCTCTGTGAGAGCCTTGGAGGGCCATGTCATAAGTCTTCCAGGTGCCTGCAGAGACAGGAAGGAGTCACTTGTCCCCGGCCCACTTACACGGCAGAAAAAATTGTGACTCAGGCACAATTAGTCCTCATCTACTCTGTCACCTGTTCTGCTCCTGTAGCCCCATCTGCCCAGAGCCTGCTCAAGTAGTCTGGGCCTCCTGAGTCATATACTCTCACTTTCTGCTTTCCATTTTCAAACTCCAATTTCCACAAGCCAACCCCAATACTGTCCATAGCCAATTAGCTAAACTCATCTTATTAAATTTGAATGACTGTGGGGCCCTCTTTTGGTACTATCCATTTTGACTGAGCTTCAATGTCACAGCCCAAAGGAATGGTGATGTTCAGACCATTGAAAAGACTGTCAAAGAAGCCATTTCTGAAGCAGGAGTCTTCAGTACATATTCACAAGGACTCTATCCTTGGGGTTAGCCTGGTCAGTCAGTTGGGGCCCCAGAGCTCAGGGAGCTGTATTCCTGGGGAAAGATGACTGTGCTTCTTTACTCAAAAGCCTTCTTAGTCATTTGACCCTTCCAAACTGCCATCCAGAAGAGGGCTACTAAGTGATTCTAGTGCCCTAATTGGTAGAGTTCCAGGTCACAGAGGATTGTTCTGTGTTCAAGGATATTCTAGCCTATTCATCTGCTAGATCTTAATAATTTCCTGCATCTTCTAGGTTGGGTCTCTGCACTCATAACTTAAAAAGTCTGTATTCATTCTTTTAAATACATTGTCATCACATAATCCATGAATAGTCTTGTTGCACAATATTCTGCAACCATAAGTTTAAGCACTCTATCTTTAGTCACCCGCCCTTCCTTCTACCAAGGTATGTTTCTTTACATCCCAGGGAAATTGAGTCACCCTCATCGATGTGGACAAATATAGGGACTGAAGGAAGAACTTACCAATGGAGAAGAGGAGGGGGTCAAAACCCACACGCCCTCCAGTAGGAATCTCAGTGAGGAGCCAGTTGACAATAGGGGCACTGCCAACTTAGAGGAAGACAGGAAGGAACAGAGGTTACCTCCAGGGCCAGTCCCAGGCCCTCTAGCCAGGCTTCTGACTGTGACAGTCCTGTCTTATGTGTCCTCCTTGATAGCAGCCTCAAAGTTTAGGGATGGCTTTGAATTTCCTCAGCTTCCCATAGTGACCCAACTTGGCCTTGAATACACCCCTCACCTGTACATCACTGAACTTAGTGTGGGTTCCAGGGCTTGGGAGACAAATCCATGCAGCCCTTTTACCTTCCTTGTGGAGCTCCCAATTGCAGTCCATCTCCTGCTCAGCTTGGGTCCAGTAGCGACTGTCGGTCCAGAGACCTGCTTTTCCCATGGTCACCACTGCAGTTCCTAGGGCAGAACAGAGAAACTTGGAGGAGATGGTGAAGGTGAGGAATGTGGTTTTATTAGTGCATGTGCCATGCAGTGCTGGCTCTGAGAATGTCACAGAGGCTTCTGGAAAGAGTTATTTCCTCCATTGAAGGGAAATGAGGCAGGAGATGTAAAGAGAGCCTTGATGGAAGCCAACAGAAATGGTGTCCTGTTTTGTGTTGAGGGCCTCTCCTAAGGGAGCCATTAAGACTTTTAATAGGAGAAATGGGGTCTGCTTTCAGCAATCTAAAAGAGATGATGCTGCATGTGAGTGGTCTCAAAAAAGATGGTGTAGTCAGTACAAGACTCAGTGGCTTAGAGGGGCACTAAGCCAGGAACTTAGAGAAGCCAAATGCAGCATCTTTGGCAAAGAGAAGGGTCCGTGATGGGCAAGTCAAAGCAGATTAAAGCCCAGGGGATGAAGGTTTAAGGATCAGTAAGAGAAGCTTGGATTTCATTCAAGGGGTCAGGATCAGGGTGAGAGGCCCCTTCAGAAACTGGGACCTCTACATTTATGTATAAGGTCTCTACATTTGTGTCTCATTTGACCATGTGAGGTGATGTTTTTCCTAAAGGGCCAGCAAAGAAAAACTTTGTTCCTAAGTGAGCCATTGTGTGAAGGGAATCAGTGGACTCCTAGTGGCTAGACATAGGAGTAGTTTCTGTTCCAGAAAAGGGGCCCAGGGGTTGCTAGGTTGGACCTGGCTGCAGCAGAGTCACTGAGCATGGGAGGGAAGCCAGAAAGACCTGCCTCACGCAGAAGTGTGGCTGGTGGGCTATGAGATATGTGCCCTGGGGAATCTGATGAGGTACCTGCCCTGGTGACTCATTTTGGAGTGGTAGAGGGGCTTCTGGACATTAGGTCCTGAAGTCCTGGATGCTGAGAACTAGCTACACCAGGGCATCTTGTGACCACCTCTGACTTGACCAACAGAAGCAATGAAGCTGTTACCTGAAGACCCTGTAAAGCCTGTAATCCATGCAAGCCGCTTGTCATGTTCGCCAATGTACTCGCTCTAGGAAATCAACAACACCATCGTTATCCTTTTTCATGAAGTCAGACCCCACATGGAAGGCTCCCAACCACATTCCATTTCTTTTTGTTAAGATTTATCCAGTCCTACAAGCCCAGGTATGCTGGATACCTCTTCCTGGAAGCCCTTTGGAACTTTCCCCAGCTCTCAGGATCTTATTCTCCTTTGAACAACTGTATCTCTTAGAGTCTAAACCCCATAATCTAGCACTGGACCTTTCTGCAAAGAAGTCTTGTCTCCCTGGCCAAAATGCAAATTCTGTGCAGTCTGGGGTCATGTTTTTTGGTTCTTCTGGGTTCTTACTTCCAGTTGTCCCTTTATCTCCTCAGTTTAACATAGTACACCGAGTCCATCATAAATATTTTCTGCAGAGGACTTTATACATTATTGCATTTATTGTATCTTGATCCTAATAATCTTCACAGATTTCATTATTCCTATCTTGCAGAAGAGGAAACTAAGGCTCAGAGAAGTTTAAACATTTACCCAAAGTTCTTAGTCTTTCCCAGCAGGTGGTAAAACTAATTCAAGTAATCTTATTGACACTGAAAATTCCTCCTCTTCCAACTGGGCTGGTGCTGGAAAGGTCAATAGGGTGGAGGGGCAAACAGTAGTGGGAAAAGATCGAATGGGTGGGCAGGGGCACTGCTTTGGGAAATGCATTTCTTCTTCAGACCATATTGTTTCCTGTCTGCTTCCCCTCCCCCAGCCTATACCCCAAACTCGTGTATTCTGGGGCTCTGGATAATTTCTTTCAATGCTCTATCCATTAGGTTATAAGAAGGGCTGAGTGGTAAGGAAGTTTAGCATTCTTCCAGTCCACTTCCAGCCCACATTCTAACCTCCTAGGGCATGGTGTCATAAACATTCATTCTGGATCTGCCATCTAGGAAGTGATCAAAATCCATCCTGAAGTTGTTTATAGTTTCATTGTCTGAGGTCAAGATTTGGCAATGTCTTCTCTCCTATGTAAAGGATTACATTCTTTCAGCTGCCCTAAACTCTTGTGTCCAAGCTCCTCACTTCTTTCCCTTTGCCTGTTAAATCCTTTCTCTGCCTTCATCTTCTGAGTCTTAATAATCTCCTGTTTGTGGTCTGTTCTCATTGGCTGACCCAGGGTAGCAGAAAGGGCAAGATGGTGGGGGAAGGGCATCCCTTACCATGTGGCCATCCGTATTCGGGATGATGTAGGCAGAGAGATTCCAGGTGTGCATCTGCTGGCGAAGGTCTTTGAGCTGCACTGTGGTATTGATCACAGTAACCGGAAGGTACTGACATGGGACAGGAAGACACCAAGATACACACAGAGACACATATTGCTTAGAGAAAATGATGTCTGGGCCCTTAGCATCCGGAGGAGCCACCAGCTTCTTCTTAGGCAGGGGTTGGGGGCTGGTAGGGTGGGTGGGATGGGCCCATCTGGAGAGACTTGGGGCAGCAGCTGATGTTGTGGGCTAGTCTGGATTAAGGTGCATGGGCTGAGCAGAGATGGAGGTGTTGAAGAGCTTGGAGAGGGACCTTTTGTGACAGTAATGGGACCTGAGTCTAGGATAGGGGTGTGGGTGAGAGTTGCAAGGGATAGTCTCTTTTTGGATACCTTGGAAGAAGCAACACCAATTTAACAAATAAAAATGCAGGATGCCAATCCAGTCACATTTGAATTGCAGATAAACAATGAATAATGTTTTAGTATAAGTATGTCTCATGTACTATTTAGGGTATACTTTTATAAATATTAGACATTATCTAAAATTCAAATATAACTTGGCATGCAGTATCTCATCTGGCAACCCTACCTTGGAGACTTTTTCAAGTTTCTATTTACTGGTTTCAAATGGCAAAGGAGAGTGAATGAGTACCCCCAGGAGTTTGGGACATTTTCCAGAAAGTTTCCCTCCAAGACAGACATTTTTTTAGAGGCTGCTTTATTTTTAAAATAAAGTATGAGTTTTTTAAAATTTGTTTGTTTTCTTTTGTTTTGCCTTCTGTTTCACAATATTTCTATGTTTGTTTTAATGTAAAAGTAGTGTGGCTGGTCTACCCACCTGTCTGCCCCAGTGGTCTCATGAAGTTGACAGTGCAAGCAGATGTACTCCTGAGGCCCACTAGCTCTCACCTTTTGGCCTACCCCTGCCTGGGGAAGCTCTTTTATCTATTTTCATTGTGGAAAGAATAACTTTGGTCTCCAGCCAAGAAGCTGATGACTCTTCAGCTCCAAATTATTGGGCTTTCTTCAGATCTTCACACCCTAGGCCCCCCTCTCTTGCCCTTCCATTGGTTCTTCTAACTTTCTGTCTTCCTCCCTCCCCCCTTCTTTGCCTCCCACTTTGTTGTTCCTCTAGAATTCTTGTTTTCTTTCCTCCCATCCTCCTCCTGGCTTCTGCCTAGACTCAGTCAAAGGTTAGCTAGGGGCCTCCCACCATCCTTCTTTCCCCTCCTCCCTCCCTCTAGTGGGGCTGTCCAGGTCTAAGCCAGGACAAAAGTAAATAATCTGCTGTGGGAATGGGTGAGAGGGAGGGAAGAGGGGCAGATATTAGACACCTGAGAATGTGCTGCCCTTCCTGAGAGATGTTAATCAGAAATAGTGGCACCAAAGTCCAGAAATCAGGAGACAGGTTAGTAGAGGGAAAGGCCAGCAACTGAACCAATGGGGGGTGGGGAGGACAATGGGACCTGTGGGGTGAGGCTGGGATGGGGGTCAGGGCAGGCTAAGCCAAGGTCTCACATGAGGGCTGGTTGAACAGTTTCTCACGTTCTCTCTTCTCAGGTCCACTGGCTTTGCATGACCCCAGGCACAAACTAGGAACCAGGAGAAAAATCCAGAGTCACTTGGTGATCAGATAGTTTTTAGAGAGCATAGGGACATGTTTCCCCAACCCTCCTTCCTATTCCTGCAGGCCCTCTATCCTTTGAAACACACGATGCTGTCCAACTCTCCTTAAGGATAAAAAGAATCACATTCCATAGAAAGTCAGGCTGAATTGGTTGGCACCCTGGGTCACAATCAAAGACACCTGATTCATCCACAACTGATTGCTACTTTTGGAAGGGTTTTAATGCTCATTAAATCAATTTTTCCTTCTAATTTAATTGAGTCTCTTCAGGGTATACTGAACTGGAAAAGTTGTGTGTAAATTAAATTTTTGTAATCAAATATCTTTGAAAGTCTCTAGAGCAGCAGTTCTCAACCTGTGGGTTGTGACCCGTTTGGGGGTCGAATGACTCTTTCACAGGAGTCACCTAAGACATAAGAGAAGCAAAATTACAGTTATGAAGTAGCAACAAAAATAATTTTGTGGTTGGGGGGGGGGGTCACCACAACATGAGGAACTGTATTAAAGGGTCTCAGCATTAGGAAGGTGAGAACCACTGCTCTACAGGATCTTGCTAAATAATCACCCAACCTTCATTTTACTCTTCTATAAATCTAATTTCATATACATTGGGTTTACTTAAATTCAAGGTCCCCTTGTACCATTTCTTATAATCTAAATCTCTGCCTATCATTTAAGGCTAGTTTTAAGTATCTAAGACAGGCAATCTTAGTCTGACATCATCACCTGGTGGGGAAAGGTGGGTTAGCATGAAAGAACTCCTACTAATATGCCAGACACTGAAGTCATCAATTTATCTATAGCATCTCATTTGATACCTGTAGAAGTTCTGTGAGGTGAATATTATTGTGTACTTTCTATAGAGGAGGAAGCTGAGGCCCAGATAGGTTTAGTATAGTCAATTGCTGAAGTTTTGTCACAGTAAGTCAGTGGTAGGGCAGTGGTTTGAATCTGGACTATTTGAGTACAAAAATCCAACCATGGAAGGATAGTGCCACAGAAGGGACAGAGTACACAGAGACATAGTTTTCAACTTGGGCTGTGCCCCAAATTTGGTGTGACCCAATGAGAGTCATCCAGTATTCATTGAACAAACATTTCCTAAAGTGCCTACTGTATGCCAGGCACTGGGCTAAGTCCTATAGGCTCTGGGCCCTAAAAGCCCAGTGATCTCTGATAGTCTTCCCTTCTAGCACCTCACCTTTTGAGGAGGATCTCTCTGGAGGGTAATGGGGGGCCTGGATATGGACACTTTTGAGTGGGTTGAGCTATAGATAGAAGGAGGGTGGCTGGGGTTTAACACCATGAATGCCCTGTCTGGTTGTGCTGGTCTTATAAAACTCAAGGGGGAGATTAGACCCATCTTATTGATTTAAGAAAATGAACCCTCATTTCTGCAGGAACAGATCTCTGGCAAAATGGTGGCGCTAAGATGTCAACATAAGCAACAAGACTCAGCCAACCTATGTCCTCTGGGCACCAAGACTGCTGTTCTCTGAGGCCCAGGCTGTGGTTCTCAAGGGCAGGCTCTGCAGCCAATCATTCTGTGGTCCCTGACACAGGGCCTGGCACTGGAGAGGTGCTCAGGAATTGGGTACTGAATGAATGAGCAACGTCCTGCTGACAGAGAACAAAGGGAAGGAAGGTATCCTCAAAGCTGGAAGTGGAATGGGTGTGGAGGATGTTGAACTGGGTAGTTAGTTATGACCAAAGGGGACAAATAGGGGTGACAAAAACCAAGCTTTAGTTAGGCTCCTCTGAGCCTTCTTCTCATTAGGCTTTGACTTTGGCCTGCCATACCCATCCTTTTCTTGATGGTCCTGAATCTCCCAGTCTTAGAAAGAATCTTGCTAAGTGACTTTAGAAGGAACCCCCCACCCTTAATATCTGATCACCCTTTGATATCTGATCAAATTCCTCACTCCACCCTTGGTATCTGATCACCTTGGCCTGACTTCCATAAGAATCCTATTAAGTCGGTTTAGCAAGAATCTCCCTATTCTTTATGTCTCCTCTTAGGAATTTCAAATCCACTGACTTCCTTACTCTGTACATTAGCCATCTGTGCTGTATTCAGAGTTGAGCCTGATCTTCCTCCTCTATTGCAGTGTTCCTATTCCTATAGTGTTGAATAAAATCTGTCTTACTTTTTATTTATTGAGAGAGGAAGGGAGAGAGACAGAGAAAGAGAAAAACCATTGATGTAAGAGAGAACATTGATTGGTCACCTCCCGTACACATCCCAACCAGGGAATGAACCCAAACCTTCTGGTGTGTGGGACGATGCTCCAACAAACTGAGCCATACTAGCCAGGGCTCTTCCTTATACAAGTGCCAGAATAATTTTTTCTTTAACAGATAGGGATGGAAAGGTGTCAAACCATACTGGAACTGAGTCTTGAGGGTCCCAAAGACTGTCTCTGATGTTCTTCTTCCTCAAGAAAGAGAAGGGGACCAAGAGAAAAAGAGACAACCTGGGCCCCAACCCTCACTCCAACCATTTCTGAGCCCAGAAGGGGAAGCTAGAGCTGCTCTCCAGCTGGACCTGCCCTCCCAGCATTAGTGGGGATGAAGAGACCAGGATGCACATACCAGAGAGGAGGACAAACAAGGGGCAATAGCCCCAGGGAATCCCGGCCATGGAGTCTCCAGATGCTGGTGCTGGGTCAATAGAGGGATGAGGGAGAATGAGCAGGTTTCTTCCTTTTCTGGCCTCTTCCTCCAGGCCTTTCCCAGGCAGGAGCAGCCAGGGGGCAGGGGCTGGCAATGTGGAGGAGGTGTCCGACTGGTGGATGAAGAATCCCCTTCGATCTGTTGTTTCTGAGGGATCCAGGAGTCAGGGTGGGCAGAGAAGCCTCTGTTGGTTCCCAATCTCCTAGAATAAATGTGAGCCTGCCCAGGGCAGAGTCCAAAGATCTGAGCCAGAGAAGTAACAGCTGGTCTCAATCAACTTGCTTCTCCCAACCCCCTTATGTACAGCAGCCAACTTCAGCCATTCCTGAATTTTGTCCCCCTCCCTCTGGCAAGCTGTTTTTCATTAGCTCTCTGACCACGGGCTCTGCCTACAGTCCCACTTTGCTTCTAGATGAATGTTTATCCTTTCTCCTCCTCTACAGTGGCTTGTGTCAGAAAAAGCCAGTGATTTCTCTCCCTAGTGCCTAGGAAGCCCCACTGCACCCCTCAGGGAAGTTGTTTATAGCTGGAGACTTACTTTCTTGAGCTGAGGTGAGTCCCCTCAGGAGAGCCCATTCTATAAAAGTGCTGCCAGCCACTGGCAGAGGGAAAGACTGCCCTTCTTTTGGGACTGTTAATGCCATTCACGCCTGAGAGGGAACAAGGCCCAAAGACCTGTTTAGAGGGATCAGGGGATACAACTGAAGAGGAAAGAAGACCCACAGAAGAGAGTTTGGGGGCTCACAGAAAACAAATTTGGTTAACTGGACATGGAGTTTCTGCCATAGCTTCTAGAACATGACTTTGTGCAAATCTACTGTTCAGCTACAAACCATGGCTTTCTGCTCATCACATGTGTCTAAACTCCTAAGAAAAACTTTCTTCTAAGTGAAGACAACATTTACAAATACATGTATTTACATGCCTATAATATTTTGGTTGTGCATGCTTTGTCTTTAAGTTATTAAAGGAATGTTTAACTTCTTCCCTATGAAGAAGTGGTGAAACTGAGGACAGCTTTGTCTCCACAGCCACTGAATTGGAGGACAGCTTGTTGCACTAGTGCCAAAGCAGCTCCCAGTAAATGTCCTCTAGAACCCTCAGCCAAAAAAGGATACTTCAAAGAGACAAACAGACCTGATGAACAAGTGCTCACTTAGCCTGGGGGGGCCCCAGAGGCAAACCACTCATTCCTTTTTATTTTATTTTTAATGTATTTATACTCTGCTTACAAGCACAAATTTAAGGCAGCTTTAAAAGAATCCATCCAAATACAATAAAATAAACCATTTTGAAGAGGGAAAAGGACCATCCTGGGACTCTCTGAAGGAGGGAAGTCTAAGTGAGTGAGAAGGTTTAGTGAACTCCACCTCTAGGAATAAAAGCTGAGGGCAGAGCCCTCAGCCTCAGAAGATAGACTGGGGACAAGGACTGGGAGAACCCCATGTGGTTTTGGGCCTGCTGACATGCCCATTATCTTTTCTGTACCCCCTTTGCCCCCACCATTTCAGGACTGAGAATAAAGCTATTCCCAGAGACCAGAGGACTGGGGAAATGCCTTCTCAAAGGCCATTCCCTGCACCGTATTAACCATCCTGCAAAGGGAAAGTAGGTCAAATTAATGGGGTCATGTGTGTGGGGGTGGATTTGGAGAAGGGGGGAGATGACCCTGCAGACAGTTGTCTAGGACAAACAGCTCTGCCTTCACCAGTGAGTTTAGGAGCAAACTGCCAAGGTTTCAGTCCCAGCTCCATCACCTACCATGTGCATGGTACTGAGCCAGTGACTTCACTTCTGTGACACCACAGTTTCCTTGCCTGTGAAATGGGGTAATAACAGTACTAACTTAGTACTAACTTCTTAGGGGTGTGATGAGGATTTTTTTTCATCCTCACCTGAGGACATTTTTTTTGCATTGATCTTCAGATAGAGCGGGAGGGAGAGACAAAGGAAGAGAGAGAGTGAAACATCGATGTGAGAGAGACACATCAAGTGGCTGCCACCCACACAACCCCAACCGGGGCAGGGGACAAACTGCAACTGAGGTACGTGCCCTTAGCGGTACCGAACCCAGGACTCTCTGGTCCATGGACCGATGCTCTATCCGCTGAGCCAAACCGGCCAGGGCTGTGATGAGGATTAAGTGGATTAATCTCTGTGAAGCTCTCAGAATGTGTTTGCCACAAGGAGTTAATACTACATAAGTGTCTGATGAGTCAAATGTACAACTAGAAACTGCACCTGTCTCATCTATACCTTGTTCTTTCTGCCTCTGGCATCCAACACTGCTGAAATGGCAGTTAATATTATACCAAAGATCAGCTGGGCTGAAGCGCCAACTCTGGAAGCAAATCAAACTATTTATTGGTGTCCCTCCCCATCTTCTGGACTCTGCCCTGGGGATGCACTCAGAGGCTACCAAGGCTCTGCACAGTACTCAGCCCTCTGGTTCTGTACTCAGGGTCCTTGTATTTTTCCTGGTGGCAATGATGACTTCACATGTTTTCCCCCTCATCTTCTCCCGTATCTCCTTATCTCAAAACCAATGTCTTTAGTCATCAGTTTGCGGGACTTGAACTCAAGTTGGCAGCAGGCCTGAAGTGGAAAGCAGTGATTCAGGGTGGAGAGGGTGAACGACAGAGTCCTTGCACCAAAGATGTTTGGAAGGTCACTGGAGTCTTTCTGTGGCCTCCGCAGGCAGGCCCTCTCTACCTGTCTCACTTTTTGGTCCAAGGTTCACCTCAAAGCCAAATTCTGAAATTGGAGAAATTCTTCAGGGTCTTTCCTGTTCATGCCTCTTTCTTTGTACCCAGATCCCTCCCCAGGGTTGTCACCCTGCCTTCTGATCTGGGTCTGCCCTCTCTGAGCACCAATGCCCGCCTAACTTCCATCAGAATGCATCTTCCCAACTTGCATTTTTCTCCCACTCAGTGAGAGTAGGTGTCCTGAGTCATAGTTCAGATCACGATAACAGGTCATTTTATCTGTTTGACTGACAAAATACATGTAAAGCAAGCAGCTATGCTGTGGGACCCTCTGGAAGACAGAACCCCAAGGAAGGCCTGAGAAGTAAAGTGAGAGCCAGTAGATCAGAGTGGCAAAGGACACCCTGGCAGCCTTGCGGAGCAGAAAGGGGGCAAACAGTTGCCCGGGGAGGCACAGAAATGGCACCTCAGGCATGGTCATGGGGAGGGTCAGCAGTCAGGGAGCAGATTGGAGGCAATAATGCAAACAACAGTCTGAGAGGGCACAGACAGGCAGCTCCATGGCTTATTTTGTCTGACATTAAGTATTGCTACCCCAGCTTTTGTTGTTGTTTACTTATGTTTGCATGAAATATGTTTTTCCATCTCTTTACTTTCAGTCTGTGTGTGTCTTTCGATCTGAAGTGGTTGTCTTGTAAGCAGCATATGTGTGGGTCTTGTTTTCTTATCTATTCTTTTTCTTATTATTTTAAATGCAACATTTTCCCTATTTTCAGTTATACATGGTTATTGCTAGTATGAACAAAAAACATGTCATCTTGTTTATTTATTCCAGAATTATTTTATTATAATTTCTTGTTTTTAGGTGTACAATTACATAATAAACAAGAGATAGTGTATACTTTCTTTACCAATATTTGCATTTTTCTTTTAAAATTACAGTTGACATTTAATATTATTTTATATTAGTTTCAGGTGTACAGCATAGTGGGTTGACAATCATATACTTTGCAAAGTGACCCTCCCAATATTTCAAATACCCATCTAACACCATATATAGTTGTTAAAATACTGTTGACTATATTCCTATGCTGTATTTTACATCCCCATGACTATTTTATAATGACCAATTTGTACTTCTTAATCTCTTCACCTTTTTCACCCAGCCCTCTGATCTCCCTACCCATTGGCAAACATCGATTTCTTTTCTGTATCTATGAGTCTGTTTCTGTTCTGTTTGTTTGTATACATTGTTCTTTTTTTTTTTTTTGTACGTGCCTCTGGTGGGAACTGAACCCGGGACTCTCTGGTCCACAGGCCGGCGCTCCAACCGCTGAGCCAAGCCAGCCAGGGCTGTATATATTGTTTTTTAGATTCCACATATAAGTGTAATCATATGGTATTTGTCATTCTTTGACTGATTTATTTCACTTAGGGTAATGCCCTCTGAGTTTACCCTTGCTGTCACAAATGGTAAGATTTCATTCTCTCTCTCTCTTTTTTTTTATCCTCACCCGATTACATTTTTCCATTTTTTGTTCAGATAGAGTGGGAGGGAGAGAGAGGAAGAGAGAGAGAGAGAAACATCGAGTGAAAGGGACACATCGAGTGGCTGCCACCCGCACGACCAACCAGGGCCGGGGATAAACTGCAACCGAGGTACACGCCCTTAGCGGGAACCGAACCCGGGTCTCTCTGGATCGCAGGACGACCCTCTAACAGCTGAACCAAACCGGCCAGGGCAGATTTCATTCTTTTTTATGACCAAGTTATCCTCTTTTCAAATGTCTATTGGCCATCTGTATGTCATCTTTCAAGAAGTGTCTATTCAGGTTCTTTGCCCATTTCAATTGGATTTCTTATTTATTTATTTATTTATTTATTTATTTATTTATTTATTTATTTAGGTGTTGGGTTGTAGGAACTGTTTATAAATTTTGGATATTAACTTCTTATTAGATGTATCATTGGTGAACATGTTCTCCTATTCAGCTAGTTTTCTTTTCATTTTGTTAATGGTTTCCTTTGCTGTGCAAAAACTTTTTAGTTTGATGTAGTCTTATTTGTTTGTTTTTTCTTTTGTTTTTCTTGCCTGAGGAGATATATCAGAAAAAAATATTGCTAAGAGAAATGTTAGAGAGTTTATTGCCTGTGTTTTCTTCTAAGTGTTTTATGGTTTTGAGTCTTACATTACCTTTTTAATGAGTCTTACATTATGTTTTTAATCCATTTGAGTTTATTCTTGTATATTCTTGGTATAGTTTCATTTTTTACATATATCTGTCCAGTTTTCCCAACACCATTTATTGACTAGACTGTCATTATATGTTTTTGCCTCTTTTAGTATATATTAATTGACCATATAGGTGTGGTTTATTTCTGGCTTTCTATTCTGTTCCAGTGATCTATGTGTCTGTTTTTATGCCAGTGCCATGCTGGTTTGATCACTATAGCATTGTTGTATAGCCTTTTCAAATACTTCTTTGTCATATTACATGTTTTCTTCTCCAGATGATCTGAAGTTCAGCTCCTCAAGTCCTGTAAAAATCTATGCTATGATTAAAGGTGAGATCACATAAAATAATTGGATTAATCTGAGGAGAATATCTATCTTTATAAAACTGAGTCTTATTTTCCTGGAACATACCATGTCTTTTCATGATTCACGTATTTTATGCCCTCTGGTCAAGTTTCCCATCCTCACACTCACCCACTGTAGTGGCCTGATTTCAGCCCCTTTCACTCCACTACAAGTGCTCTTGCTAGACTCACCAATGACCTTTGGTATGTTCTCCCTTTGAGAGTGGAGGCTATATTTACTCCCTTTGAAGCTGGGAAGGTTTTGTGACTATTTTGACCAACAGCATATTGTGAATATGATACCATGTGGTTTCTAAGGCTAGATCAGATAAGGTGATACCGCCTTGTTTGCTGCAATGTTCTTTTTTTTAAATAGAGGTGAAATGAACATAAAATTAATTGGTTTACAGTGGACAATGGCATTTAGTACATTCACAGTGTTGTGAAACCATTACCTCACCTAGTTTCAAAATATTTCCACCACTCCAAAATGAAACTCTTGTCTTTCTGCCTCCGGCAAACACTGATCTGCTTTCTGTCTCTGTAGATATACCTACTCTTGATATTTTATATAAATGGCATCATGCACTATGTGATCTTTTGTGTATGGCTGTTTTCACTTAGCATAAAGTCTTCAAGGTTCTTCCAAGTTGTAATATGCGTCAGTACTTCATTTTTCTTATGGCTGAATAAAATTCCATTATATGGCTATATTACAAAATTTGTTCATCCCTCACCTGTTGACTGAAATTTGAGTAGTTTCCACATTTTGGCCAATCTGAAGACTGCAGCTATCAGCATTCATGCACAAGTTTTTGTTTCAACAGCTGTTTTCAATTCTTCTGGGTACATAACAAGAGTGAAATTTCTAGGTTATAAGTTAATTCTGTTTAATTTTTTGAGAAGTCAGCAAACTGCTTTTCACATCACTTTACATTCCTACAAGCCTTGCCAACACTTGTGGTTCTCTGCTTATTAAAAATTATAGCCATTCTAAATGGGTGTGAAGTTATACCTCATGTTTTTTTAAAAAGTAATTAATTGATTTATTTTTGTTACAGATGTTTCTCCTCCCCCCCCAACTGATTTCACCATCCACTCCCTCCCCGCCCTGTCCCCAGCTATGTTGTTCATGTCCATTGTTCATGCACACATGCATGTAAGTTCTGTAGTTTATCTCTCCCCTACCACCCACTGTGCTGGGGATTGTCAGTCTGTACCCCATTTCCACGTCTCAGGGACTACCCCATTCCTCAGACTGTTATGTTCATTATATTCCACAAATAAGTGAGATCATATGATACTTATCTTTATCTGCTTGGCTTGTTTCACTTAGGATAATACTTCTAAGGTCCCTCCATGTTGTCTCAAAGGATAAGAGATCTTTCTTTCTTACAGCTGCATAGTACTCCATTGTGTATATGTACCACAGCTTTTTTTTACCATTCATCTACTGATATACATTTGGGTTGTTTCCAGATCTTAGCTATTGTAAATAGTGCTGCTACGAACATGGGGGTACATATATTCTTTCTGATTGGTGTTTCAGGCATCTTAGGGTATATTCCTAGAAGTGGGATCATTGGGTCAAATGGCATTTCAATTTTTAATATTTTGAGGTAACACCATATTTTTTTCCACAGTGGCTGCACCAGTCTGCATTCCCACCAGCAGTGTACTAGAGTCCCCTTTTCTCCATACCCTCGCCAACACTTGTTGTTTGATGATTTGTTGATGGCGACCATTCTGACAGGTGTGAGGTGATACCTCATTGTTGTTTTAATTTGCATCCCTCTGATGATTAGTGATGTTGAGCATTTCTTCATATGTCTCTTGGCCATTTGTATGTCCTGTTTGGAGAGGTGTCTGTTCAGCTCCTCTGCCTATTTTTTAATTGGGTTCTTTGTCTTCCTTTTGTTGAGTTGTATGAGCACTCTCTATATATTGAAAATTAACCCCTTATTTGATGTATCATTGGCAATGATGCTCTCTCATACAGTGGGCTGCCTTTCCATTTTGATGGTTGTTTCTTTTGCTGTGCAGAAGCTTTTTAGTTTGATGTAGTCCCATGTGATCATTTTTTTCCTGTTTCTCTTGCCTTAGGCGATGTTATCAGTGAAAATTCTGCTGCGTATGATGTCCAAAATTTTGTTGCTGACATTTTCTTCTAGGATTTTTATGGATTCACAGGTCACATTTAAGTCTTTTACCCATTTTGAGTTTATTTTTGTGTATGGTGTAAGTTGATGGTCTAGTTTCATTTTTTGCATGTAGCTGTCTAATTTTCCCAACACCATTTATTAAAGAGGCGGTCTTTACTGCATTGTGTGCTCCTGCCTCCTTTGTCAAATATTAATTGAGCATATTGCCTTGGGTCCATTTTTGGGTTCTCTGTTCTGTTCCACTGGTCTATATGCCTGTTCTTGTGCCAGTACCAGGCTGTTTTGATTACAGTGGCTTTGTAGTATAACCTGAAATCTGGTAATGTGATCCCTCCAACTTTGTTCTTCCTTTTCACGACTGCTGTGGCTATTTGAGGTCTTTTTTGGTTCCATATGAACTTTTGAAGTAATTGTTCTAATTCTTTGAAGTATGCCGTTGGTATTTTGATGGGGATTGCGTTGAATCTATATATTGCTTTGGGTAATATGGACATTGTAATGATGTTAATTCTCCCAATCCATGAACGGGGTATGTGCTTCCACTTTTTTATATCTTCCTCTATTTCTTTTTTCAATGACCTGTAGTTTTCTGCAAATAGGTCCTTTATTTCTTTGGTTAAGTTTATTCCTAGGTATCTTAATTTTTTTGCGGCAATGGTAAATGGGATTGTTTTCTTAGGTTCTCTTTCTGTGAGTTCATCATTGGTGTATAAGAATGCCATCGATTTCTTGACGTTAATTTTATATCCTGCTACTTTGCCAAATTCATTTATTAAGTCTAGTAAATTTTGATGGAGTCTTTGGGGGTTTTCTATGTATAGTATCATGTCATCTGCAAATAATGACAATTTCACTTCCTCCTTTCCAATTTGATTCTCTTTTATTTCTTCTTCCTGTCTGATTGCTGTGACTAGGACTTCCAGTACTATGTTAAATAAGAGTGGCGAAAGTGGGCATCCTTGCCTTGTTCCTGTTCTTAAGGGAAATGCTTTTAGTTTTTGCCCATTGAGTATGATGTTGGCTGTAGGTCTTTCATATATGGCCTTTATTATGTCTAGATATGATCACTCTATTCCCACACTGCTGAGCGTTTTTATCAGAAATGGCTGCTGGATTTTGTCGAAGGCTTTTTCGGCATCTATTGATATGATCGTGTGGTTTTTATTCTTCATTTTATTTATGTGGTGTATCACATTTATCGATTTGGGAATATTGTACCAGCCTTGCATCTCTGGGATGAATCCCTCTTGGTCATGGTGGATAATTTTTTTTGGTGTATTACTGCATCCAATTTGCTAGTATTTTGTTCAGGATTTTGGCATCTATGTTCATCAGGGATATTGGCCTGTAGTTTTTTTTCTTTATTGTGTCTTTTTCTGGTTTTGGAATTAGAATTATGCTGGCTTTATAAAACGAGTTTGGAAGTCTTCCTTCTTCTTGAATTTTTTGAAATAGTTTGAGGAGAATGGGTATTAGTTCTTCTTTGAATGTTTGGTAAAACTCCCCCGTGAAGCCATCCAGGCCTGGGCTTTTGTTTACGGGGAGAGTCTTGATTACATCTTCAATTTCTTCTGTTTTTATTGGTCTGTTCAAGTTTTCTATCTGTTCCGTGTCCAGTTTTGGGAGACTATGTGTTTCTAGAAATTTGTCCATTTGCTTAGATTGTCAAATTTGTTGTCATATAATTGTTCATAGTAGCTGTTAACGATCTTTTGTATTTCTGTGGTGTCAGTTGTTACCTCTCCTCTTTCATTTCTGATTTTGTGTATTTGGGTTCTCTCTCTTTGTTTTTTGGTGAGTCTAGCTAAGGGTCCATCAATCTTATTTATCTTTTTGAAAAACCAGCTCTTTGTTTTATTGATCCTTTGAATTGTTTTTTTGGTCTCTATGCCATTTATTTCTGCTCTGATATTTACTATTTCCTTCCTTCTACTTGCTCTGGGGTTTTCTTTCTAGTTCTTTAAGTTGTGAGGTTAGATAGTCCATTAGAAATTTTTCTTGTTTTTTTTGAGGTAGGCCTGTAGTGCTATGAACTTCCCTCTCAGAACTGCTTTCGCTGCATCCCATAGATTTTGTGTTGTTGTGTGTTCATTTTCATTGGTTTCCAGGAAGTTTTCAATTTCTTCCTCGATCTCCTTGGTAACCCATTCATTGTTTAATAACATACTATTTAGCCTCCATGTGTTCAAATGCCTTTGCATGTTCTTTTTGTAATTGATTTGTAGTTTCATGCCATTGTGATTTGAGAAGATGCTTAATATGATTTCGATCTTCTTGAACATGTAGAGACTTAGTTTGTGTCCTATCATGTGGTCTATCTTTGAGAATGTCCCATGTGCACTTGAGAATGATGTGAATTCTGTGTTTTTGGGGTGTAATTCTCTGTAGATATCTATTAAATCCATTTGGTCTAGTGCTTCATTTAGAGTCTCTGTTTCCTTGCTGATTTTTTGTCTAGAGGATCTATCCAGTGATGTCAGTGGGGTGTTGAAGTCCCCTGCTATGATTATATTGCTGTCGATTTCTCCTTTGAAGTCCTCCAGAAGATTTTTAATATGTTTTGGTGCTTCTATATTGGGTGCATATATGTTTGTCAAGGTTATATCTTTCTGTTGGATAGATCCTTTCAATATTATGTAGTGACCTTCTTTGTCTCTTGTTATGGCCTTCATTTTTAAATCTATTTTATCAGATATGAGTATTGCTCTCCCAGCTTTTTTTTTCTTTTCCGTTTGCTTGGAAGATTTTTTTCCATCCCTTACTTTCAACCTATGTGAGTCTTTTGTTGTGAGGTAGGTCTCTCGTAAACAAAATATAAATGAGTCATGCGTTCTTATCCAGTCAGCTACTCTGTGTCTTATTATCGGAGCATTGAAGCCATTTACATTTAAGGTGATAATTTATATGTACTTATTTATTACAATTTTTGTTTAGTTTGGTTATATTTTTCTTCCTATTTCTTCTACTAATTACAGCAGTCCTTTTAACATTTCTTGCAGTGCTGGTTTGCTGCTAATGTATTCCCTTAGCCTTTTTTTTTTTTTTTTTTTTTCTGGGAAGCTCTTTAATTGACCTTCTGTTTTGAATGATAGCCTTGCTGGTAAAGTAATCTTGGATTCAGATCCTTGTTTTTCATGACCTTGATTACTTCATGCCGTTCCCTTCTTGCCTGTTGTGTTTATGTTGAGAAGTCAGCTGAGAGCCTTATGGGGGTTCGTTCCTTTGTAGGTAACTTGTTGCTTATCTCTTGCTGCTTTTATGGTCTCTCTTTGTCTTTATTTTTTGGCATTATAATTACTATGTGTCTTGGTGTGGGCCTGTTTGGGTTCTTCTTACTTGGGGCTCTTTGTGCTTCTTGAACGTGAATGCCTTCTTCCTTCACCAAATTAGGGAAGTTTTCTGTCACTATTTCTTCAAATATATTCTCTAACCATTGCTCATTTTCTTCTTCTTTGGGGACTCCTATGATGCGAATATCATTACGTTTCCAGTTGTACCATAGTTCTCTTAAGCAGTCTTCCTGTTTTTTTAATGGTTTCTTCCTTTTGGTTTCCTGATTGGTTGATTTTTTTCTACCCTGCCTTCCAATTCACTGATCCGGTCTTCAGCTTCCTCTACTATGCTGTTTAGACCTTCCAATGTGTTCTTTATTTCTGATATGTCAATCTTGATTTCTTCTTGGTGGTGTTTAATTTCCAATTGGTTGGTTTTCAACATTCCTGTCTCTACTCATGGTGTTGATGTCCTTACTCATGTTGTTCAGCTTCCTCAAGATCATGGCTCTGAATTCTAGCTCTGTTAACTTGCTTAACTGCTCCTCATTTATGTCATCTTTGGTAGAGGTCTCTTGTTCTTTCATTTGGCATTTGTTTTTTTGTCTCACCATTTTGGCTATCACAGTGGGCTTTGGTGCCTGCCACATTTTCTCTGTGGGTGTTGGTGTTCTGCTGTTTGCGGGTCCCTCTCCTGGGTTTGGATGAGCAAGGGAGGACCCACATGAAATACCACTGTCAAGTCTTCCTTTCCTGTGTAGAGTTGCTAGCCCAGGAATGGTTCAGTTATCCTCTAGCTTTTTGCCTGGAGGCTATCAGTAGCGGTTACTTGATGAGCCTTGGCTTCTCAGTTGAATGAAAAACTCCCTTAGGTGTTCAGAGTAAGGGGATTTCCTGAGGGTGGCACAGGTGCTGGGTGTTAATGAGCCTCAATTTGCATTTCAATGGCCACCTGGGTGGGGTTGAATCTCTGAGGGAGGGGCTGCTGCCTCTCCCCAGAGCCCTGGGAAGTAGTAAGATGGCCACCGTCCTGGGTGGCTATAACTCAGCAAAAGTTCTGAGTGCCCTCCAAATCCTGAGTGTCCCCACACAGTTCCAGTCCAGTCTGCCCTCCCTCTGCCAGAGCCCAAGGTGAGTGACTGTGGCTATTTTAGCATCTGTCCAGGTTCTGCTCTATGGAGCCACTTGGGAGTGTAACCCCAAAGTCACTTCTCGCAGCTAAGGCCACTGCTGTCTGTGGGCTCCCAGCCCCCCTCTTTTACCTCCGCAGTCCTACCAGGATCAAGTCAGTGTCCCTGGTTATATGGTCCTCACAAGCTGCTTTTCTGTTGCTTTTTTCTGATGATTTGTATTTATTTTAGTTGTAATTCCAGTTTGGTCCTCGGAGATGATCTGTGTAGCTTCCATTCACTTCACCGCCATTTTGGAAAATCTCAACTGCATTGTTATGCACCAACAATGAACTCACAGAAAGAGAAACTAAAAAAAACAACAACAATCCCATTTACCATCGTAGCAAAAAAATTAAGATACCTAGGAATAAACTTAACTAAAGAAGTAAAGGAACTCTTCACAGAAAACTACAGGTATTAAAAAAAGAAATAGAGGAAGATATAAAAAAGTGGAAGCATATACCTTGTTCATGAATTAGAAGAATTAACATCATTAAAATGTCCATACTACCCAAAGCAATCTATAGATTCAATGCAATCTCCTTCAAAATACTAATGACATATTTCACAGAACTAGAACAGACACTCCAAAAGTTTATATGGAACCAAAAAAGAGCCCAAATAGCCACAGCAATCTTGAAAAAGAAGAACAAAGTAGGAGGGATCACATTACCAGATTTCAGGTTATACTACAAAGCCACTGTACAAAGCCTGGTACTAGCACAAGTACAGGCAGATAGATCAATGGAACAGAATAGAGATTCCTGAAATTGACCCAAGACAATATACTCAATTAATATTTGACAAAGGTGGCAAGAGCATACAGTGGAGTCAAGACAGTCTCTTCAAGAAATGGTGTTGTAAAAATTGGACAACTACTTGCAAAAAAAATGAAGCTAGACCACCAACTTTTACCATACACGAGAATAAACTCAAAATACATAAAAGTCTTAAATGTAACTCGTGAATTCATAAAAATTCTAGAAGAAAATATAGGCAACAAAATTTTAGACATCATACACAGCAGAATTTTCACCGATACAACACCTAAGTCAAGAGAAACAAAGGAAAAAATGAACACATGGGGCTACATCAAACTAAAAAGCTTCTGCACAGCAAAAGAAACAATCATCAAAATGGAAAGGGATCCCACTATCTGGAAGATATTATGTGCCGATGATGCATCAGATAAGGGTTAATTTCCAAAATATAAAGTGCTTATAAAACTCAACCATAGGAAGACAAAAAACCCAATTAAGAAATGGGCAGAGGAACTAAACAGACACCTCTCCAAACAGGACATACAAATGGCTAAGAGACATATGAAGAAATGCTCAACATCACTAATCATCAGAGAGATGCAAATTAAAACAACAATGAGGTATCACCTCACCTCTGTCAGCATGGCTGCCATCAACAAATCATCAAACAACAAGTGTTGGCGCGGGTGTATAGAAAAGGGGACTCTAGTACACTGCTGGTGGGAACGCAGACTGGTGCAGCCACTATGGAAGACAATATGGTGTTACCTCAAAAAGTTAAAAATTAAACTGCCATTTGACCCAGTGATCCCACTTCTAGGAATATACCCTAAGAAACCTAAAACACCAATCAGAAAGAATATATGTACCCCTCTGTTCATAGCAGCACTATTTACAATAGCTAAGATCTGGAAAAACCCCTGTGTTCATCAGCAGATGAGTGAATAAAAAAGCTGTGATACATGTACACAGTGGAATACTATGCAGCTGTAAGAAAGAAAGATCTCTTATCCTTTGAGATGGCATGGAAGGACCTGAAGAGGATTATGCTAAACAAAACAAGCCAAGCAGAGAAAGGCAAATATCACATGATCTCACTTATTTGTGGAATATAATGAACTAAACAAACTGATGAACAAAATTGACCCAGAGACATAGAGGTGGGGTACAGACTGACAAGCCTCGGAGGAGGGGGTGTTGAGGGGGAAGAGATAAACCACAGAACTTATATGTATGTATGCATGAGCAATGGATATAGAAAACAAAGCTGGGGATGGGGCAGGGGCGGTGGGGGGATAAGGAGGAGGGTGTCAATGGGGGAAAATGAGAATCATTTGTAACAAAAACAAATTAATAAAAGGAAAAGAAAAGAAAATGTCCATGCCCAGAAGGGGCATGGGCATGCTCTAAAGAGAAAAGAAAAATCAGTATCTTTGTTGTTGAGTTATGAGAGTTAAAAAATTACACACACACACACACACACACACACACACACACACACACACACACATATATATATATATATATATATATATATATATATATTCTGGACAGTAGGCCCTTATCAGATAAATGGTTTTCAAATATTTTCTCTCATATTATAGGTTATCTTTTCACTTTCTTGATGTCTTTTGATGAACAAGAGTTCAAATTTTGATAAAATCCAATTTATTTATTTACCTATCTTTTGTTGCTTGTGTTTTTTGTGTCATATCTAAGAATACGTTGCCAAATCTAAGGTCATAAAGACTTTCTTCCATGTTTTCTTCTAAGGGTTTTATAATTTTTTCTCATACTTAGCTCATTAATTTATTTCGAGTTAATTTTTGTATAATGACCTTGGCACCTTTGTCGAAAATCAATTAGCCATAGATGTAAGGTTTTTTTTCTAGATTCTCCATTTTATTCTATTGGCTTATATGTCTGTATTTATGCCAGTATCACGTTATTTTCTTTACTGTAGCTTTGTAGTATGTTTTGAAACCATAAGTATGAGTCCTTCACCTTTCTTCTTCTTTTTCAAGATGGTTTTGGCTATAGAGGCCCCTTTGTAATTCCACATGGATTTGATGCTCAGTTTTTCCATTTTGGCAAAAAATGCCACTGGAATTTTAATAGGAATTTCATTGAATTTTTAGATTAATTTAGGCAGTATTGCCACTTAACAATATTTAGTCTTCTAATCCATGAACACAGGAGATGTTTCTATTTATTTAGGTCTTTTCTAATTTGTACAAGTAATGTTTTATGCTTTACAATATACAAGTATTTCACTTCCTTGGTTATATTTATTGATAGACATTTTATTCTTTTGCATGCTATTATTGATGGAACTGTTTTTTCAAGTTCTTTTTGGATTGTTTGTTGCTGATGTATAAAAACATGATATCCTCACCTGCCATATAAGCAGCTCACCTACCCTGAGACCTCCAGGTTGTGAGGAAGCTCAAAGTAGCCCACGCATAGAGATGGTTTGGCAAGGCCCTATGACCATATGAAGAGAGACAGATGCCTGGCTAGCCCCAAATACTCCAGCCGCCTCCCTCCCTACAGTGCTCCAGCTCTAGGCACTCTCTGACTGCAACTACATGACAGACTTTGAGCCAGACTACTCAGCTCCCCAAATTACTAACTCACAGAAACCATCAAAGATGATAATACTGTTATTTTAAGCCACTAAGTTTTAGGGTGACTTTTATAAAACATAGCAATAGATAACTAGAACAGCCTTCTAATGACAGAATCTAAAGGACCATTTTAAAGGGTATGGACCTTTCTGTGGTAGTTGATCTCGTAGAACTCTTCCTTTTCTTTGACTTCCTTGACAATTTTTTTTTTTTTGGTTTTCCTCCTCTATCCATGTTTGCTTCATCTCAGTCATCTACCTATACTCCTTTGATTCTACCTTCTTAAATACTGATGCTCTGGCTTGTGCCCTCACCTTTGCTCTTGCTGGAAAAATTTCACCTATCTATAAGTTGATGCCAGTCCAGACCTGTTTCCTGAGCTCTAGACTCATAAAGCCAATTGCTCACTGACCATTTCTATCTGGGTATCTCACACTCACCACATCCAAAATAAATCTCTTCATTTTTTCCCCACATTCCAGCATGTTCTTCATCCAAGTAATGTTCAATGTTCCTATTTTAATAATTAGCATCCTTTTACACCCAGTTGCCCAAGCCAGAATGCTGAGAATAATTTCAGACCCTTCCCTCTTTACTGTCTTTATATTCAGTCACCATATTTTGTCAAATCTACTTCCTCTTTAAAAAGAATTACTGCCTAGGAAGAGTGAATGCAGGCAACATTACCTTTACATCTAAAGATCATTGTGATTGTCTTCTGCAACAGTTGTGCTCCCCCCCTAATCAACACAAATGCACACATAGTCTTCTGTATTCAGACCTGACACATCCAAACCACAGCTGGTGTGGTCTATGAGTTTGGAGCTGTTTTCTTCAGCAAAGAAGGTGAGCTGCTAGAGCCATACAGATCTAATTCCAAAGTCTGTGTTCTCAACCACTGACCATGGCGTGGAGGCTAGTATGGAGGGAAGAGGGTAGAGGCAGACAAACCAGTTAGGGTCTGTGGCAATTGCAACATCTCTGCCACTCACCGGCTCTGTGACAGTAGGCAAGACATCTACTTCTCTGAGTCTCAGTTCCTTCATCTGTAAAATGGGGATAATAATAATTTTACCTACTTGTAAGGTTGTAGCCAAGATTCAGTAAGATAATGTATGTGCAATATTCAGCATAGTGCCCTGCACACAGCAAGTGCTCAATAAATGATTATTGCATTTTCAAGAAGGAGGCTTAAATGAGAACATGGCTGACTCTAGCATTTTGCCTTCTTTGCTGGAGACAACAGCTCCAAACTCATGGACCACACCAGATATAACTTGGTATGTCGGGTCTAAATAGAAAAGACTTTGTGTGCATTTATGTTGATTAGAATTGAATATGGATGTTGCAGAAGGTATTCTCATTGTGTTCTTTTTTTTGTTGTTGTTAACACTATACAGATGTCCCTCATTTTCTCCCTTGCTCCCCTCCATCCAGCCCCTGCTCACCCTGTGTCCAAGGGCTATGCGTATATGTTCTTTGGTTAATCTCTTCCAGTAGTCCCCACCCACTTCCCACATTGTGTTCTGAAGTCAGGCTGGCAGCTAGGGACTAGAGAATTTGAGAGGTGCTTGGAAGCTGACTTAACCTGACCAACTGAAGCCAGCATGTTTGGAGCCAGACAGCAGAGGGCAGCAGAGGTTGATGCAATAGCAGTTTCCTGGGTTGGAGTAGGGTGGGGAAAAGAAACCTAAAGAACCTGGGATTCTAATTCCAGTTGCGAGGTGGGCTGGGGACCTTTCCAAAGGAGAGGAGTGCTCTTGGGATCCATCTCCCTTATGGCCTGGGATTAACATGGTTAAGGAAGTAGGGCAGCTTGTGAGGGGCTAAAGGGGCTAGAATTTAAAGGTGGGAGCTGTGTGAGTGAGTTGGGATGTTTACAAATGATATTAAGGAAAATACATTTATCCCAGTCTTGTGTGTATTGGGGCCTTCTCACTTTCCTCAGAGTCCCAATGGTCCTTATAAAACCAGAGTTATTAACTGGGGACCCTAGAGGGTAGAGATACTATTATGTATATTCAATGATGAATTGGTAATACTGGTAGGGACCACATTACTAAGGTATGGATGGAAGAAGCCTCAGAGAAGGGAAACGACTTGCCTAAGGTCATATAGTTAAGATTTAAAGTAAAAGTCAACATTTACTGTGACTCTATAGGCACTGCTGTACAAGTTGCATATGTGACCTCACTTAACCCTCACAATACTTTATCAGGAAGAATCAGATGTTTTATTATTACATTTTATAGATGAGGAAACTTCAGCTCAGATAAGCTAAGCCATTTGCCCAAGGTGTAGCCAGGATATAAACCCAGGCAGCCCAACTCCAGCGCCTGTTCTATTAACCACTACATTCTGCTATTTGCCTAGACAAAGGGTTAGGGTTCTAGACTCCCAAGTCAGGGCTGTTATCATTCATCTACAATGTCTTAGATAGAAATCCAATTTTAGTAAGTCATATCCTGGTCTCAGAAATGTAATAGCAAGGCAGTTTGCTACTTTATATGGATTCTCAGCTATGTCATTTGTAAGGTAAATACCCTCTCATTTAAAAAAAAAATCTCTCATTTATAATTTAACTGCTTTGTGATGTTCCTATATTGTCTGAGCTGTCTGGGGGATGTGTGGTTGGTGTGCTTCCTACAGAGTACTCATGTGCTCTGTTTTAGGGAGCTTCTTTACCAGCCTGTTCTGGCTCTCTCCTGTGTTACCTTCCTATACCAGATTGTCAGTGTGGGTCCAGGCAAAGTAAAGGAAAGTCCATTAAAGCAATGGGACTTTTTGGATGATCCTCCACTTTGTTTTCCTTGCACTGTTGCTTATTGTTGACCAAGCAACCATTCTTACTCTTATTGAGTGTCTGTCTTCATGAAGGCATGCATTAACACATTCATTCATTTGTTCATTCATTCATTCATTTAACACTTGCTGAGCACCTATTATGTGCCAAACATTATGCTAGATCCTGGAGGGTACAGTGATGAACAAAGCATACACAGTCCTTGCTTTCATGCAATCTTGAGTCTAGAAGGGAAGTATGTTGATTGCAATCATCCCCTCAGGTGCTCCTAACTGGAATTGGGAATCGCCCATCTTCTCCATTCCCATTTCCTTAGCTTGAGCTCTCACCATGTTTCTTCTTTTTGGTCACTGTAGCTGGCCTGCCAGTATATGCCTCCTCCCACCCCACCCCCATCCCAGCCTGCACATAGTAGACAACAGCAGACAGACTTTACCTTTGAAAATATCCCTTTCAGCATGTCACATCCTTTCCTTGCTCAGCCTGCTCAAACTCTTTCAATGACTCCCCACTTCCTGTCAAATTCCTTCACAATCTGGCCAGGGTCAAGCAATTCTGTGAGTTGATCTTGATCCTGTTCTATCATCCCTTCCCTACTTTTATTTTCTACCTGTCCCTCTGCTCTAGTAGGGAGGGCCTTCTTACTGTCCCTGTACACTGCTATCTTATTCCTTATCTGTACTTCAGTTCTATGTCTGTGAATCTTGCATGGCCTTCAGAAGATCTAATCTTGCCCTGGCCGGTTTGGCTCAGCCGTTAGAGCGTTGGCCTGCGGTCCAGAGAGACCCGGGTTCGGTTCCCGCTAAGGGCATGTACCTCGGTTGCAGTTTGTCCCCGGCCCTGGTTGGTTGTGCGGGTGGCAGCCACTTGATGTGTCCCTTTCACATCGATGTTTCTCTCTCTCTCTCTCTCTCTCTCTCTCTTCCTCTCTCTCCCTCCCACTCTATCTGTACAAAAAAATGGAAAAATGTCCTCAGGTGAGGATGAAAAAAACAAACAAACAAAAAAAACCCAGAAGATCTAATCTTCAGAAGAGTACCATTTCCCGCAGAAAGCTTTCCATAAAGACTGCCCCCCTTCTCTGTGATCCTGGGCCCAAGTCCTGGCTGCTGTGAGGATCAAATGAGAACTCATGATGGACAAATGCTTTGTATTGCATAATGTGAGGCTGTCTTTATATTGGTTCTCATATCTACCATTTATTGAACATGTGTCTTCTTCCAGACAGCAGGGCTCAGTGGTTCATAGAATCATCTCATTGAATCTTTATAATACTCTAGATAAAATATATGGTATTTATTAGGCTCATCATCAAGATGGGAAAACTGAGGCTTGGAGAAATTAGATATTGGCTCTAAGATCACACTTCCAGGGAGGTCCATCTGGGAAGTCTGTTCTCTTTCAAGAAATGGTCCATTGGTCTGAATTGGTTTGAATCTTAATTCTGTTCTTTTTAAACCCCAGTAATTAACTTTATATGGCCTTTGAGGGTATTTTGCACTGGATTTTTAAAAGTTCTATTGATGTTACCCCTGGTCTGACTCTCTGTTTCTATATTATTGTTATTTTATTGTTGTAAGCCACCTCAAAGTCTTTGAGAAACAAAATGTAAGTAATTAAATCCATGAAAATAAAATGCATTTTTCCTTTCTCTACTCCCAGTGTCCAGGACAGAAGTGGGCACTGGTGTTGAGTGCTCATCATCTAACCCTGTGCTTTGTGAAGAATTGAGGAAAAGGCAATCCCAGTCAGAAGCCAAAGGTCAGTTCCATCTATAAAATAAAAGGGCAAAGTGTCTGTGCCAGGTCTTCTAGAAAAATGTCAAACTGCAGCATGGACTGTATTTCCTTCCACGTTTTATTTTTACTTTTAAGGAGCCATCAGGTGGTAATGAATGATTCATACTTTACTTACTCTTGTTTATTTCCCTTCCTTGACCTTCAGACTTTTTTCTCCTTAATGTTTGTTCTGGGTTTTGATAAAGCACTGAGGTACTTGACTTGTGTTGGTAACATTTTTCTCCAATGTCTTCTTAGGAAAAAAAATAATTAAGAAGAAATGACACTATTCCAAAACCATTTATTATTTATTTATTTATTTATTTTTGGTATGTGCCACTAGCAGGAACCATACCCGGGACTCTCTGGTCTGCAGGCCAACGCTCCATCTGCTGAGCCAAATCGGCCAGGGCCCCAAACCATTTATTATTCTATCAGTGGAAGGATTGCACCTGCTACTTCTAAGGTCAGTTTGAACGTTTTCTTTTACAATAAAACTTCATGAGAAGACATTCCATGAGTACTAAATGGCTCTGGAGGGCCCTACCTGGTCTTACTTTGCCCACTCTGGGCAGAAAGACTCTTCTGAGTATAAATAATCTCCATTCACTGAGTTTCCATTCTTCAAGACAGCAAATGTCACTTGGCAGCACCATTTGTATACAAATGGTTGATGTTGGGGATTCTTTTCATTTCATTAAGTCAAATCTCCTAAGACCTCCATTAGGCTACAATTTGTTAGCTTACTTGGTGTTACTGTGAATTATTCAAAGTTATAAAGCTTCATTTCTTTACAAGTAACATTCAATACAAATGTTTCACTAATTTGAAGGGCTACCTCCAATTAGTTTGACTAAGTGAGGTTGGATGGACTGCATTCAATAGCAATTTATTGATTTCTTTCACCATTCAAATCACTCTCCCTAGGCAATAATTCTTTTTAACAGCCCCAGCACTCTCAGAAGAATGGAGCAGTGGGCTCTCCCTCAGAGACAAAGATGTACTGTTCATTCATCTGTCCCTGAGTTGGAACCCCTTTGCACTGCTACATCCACATGCTTGTTGTCTTGCCCTTTGTGGCTAAAAACATGGTCTTAAGTTTATGGTCAGTATATGGCTGGGATGGAGAATTGGTTCTGTGCGATGTAGTCCAAGTGCTTTACCTCTCTAAATTAAAGTTACCTCATTCTACACTTTTATACACAGCCTGTGAATGAGATTAAGGGCAGTCAGTGGCCAGGATTAAGACTTAGCCTGTGGATGAAGAACTAAGTGAAGGGCCTTCTTTTTTAAATCCCGACTGCTGGCTTATAGATAGCCCTATGCTCTACCCTACTGAGCTTAAGTCACATGACACTATAAAACTAGAGGAAACTAGAATTATGGAACAAAGACTTTTAGAAAGGTGGGAAAAGATACTAGATATGTCCTTCCCAGTATTTAAACAATTTCTGTAAAGAAAGCAAGATGGAGAGGCTCACTTCCACAATCACTGGTGTAGCAAGGAATTGTCACGTTCCAAATAAATACTATTTGAATGGGTTCTTTGCTGTGAATTTCTTTCTGGGAGACTCTGATCATGAGATGCTGCCAGAGTATGTTTCAGTGAAGCTGTCTCTTTTCTGTCTATACTAAGGGTGGGGAGGAAAAGAGATGGGCTGGGCCACCTTGGCCATGTTTGAGTTACAAAATGACGACAGAATTCCTGCTTAGAATGCTAGGGAAATAGGCTTCTCTGATCTCCTGGGAGGAGTTGTAATTACAAAGTTTTGAGAAGCCTAGGGAATCTGTAACTGGACAGGAAAAGACAGACACAGAGGGCGAGATTAAGTGCAAGGGAGTGAAGCACCACTTCCCTCTGCAGGATGTTGGGGCTAGCTTAGAGAAGAGGAGGTGGTGGTAGTGATAGGGGAATGTTCCCTGCTTGATCTAAATGCTCACAACCACCCTATGAGGTCATTGCCATTATTAATCCCACTTTACAGGTCATAAAATTGAGGCACAGAGAGAAACAGAGGTTACATGGCTAGTGAGTTGTAGAGCTGTAATTTGAACCCAGGACTATTTGACTCCAGAGTCTCCAGTTATGGTTATTGGGAAGTCCAGTTGGAATAGCAGGGAGATATGGAGAAGAAGAGGTAGAGGGGGTTATGGTAACATGGCACCTCAAGGACCTTGAGGTGGCCTCAATGCCAAAAGGTACAAGTATAGTGGTTAAGATCATATACCAGGGAACCTACAGTCTAAGTCAACAGTCTGGATTCAAATCTCAGATCTACTGCTTCCTGGCTGCGTGAACTTGGGCAACTTACTTTGATTTCTCTATACCTCAGCTTCTTCCTCTGTGAAATAGGGATATAGAGCTAATAATAGTACCTACTTCATGGGGTTAGTGTGGATTGAATGAATCAATACAGGAGAGTGTTTAGACAATGCCTGACATCTAGTGAAGACTACCTAGCTATTTAACATCTAGTGTAACAATGAAGTACACAACTGCTAGGACTATGGTTGGCTTCCTGCAACCTACTTGAGAGTTCCTGTGACTTAAATGAAGCAATGCATTAAGAGAAGAGCACGCAGTGAGCACTCGATTCCCAACAGCTGTTTTGCATTATTACATCAGTCCCTTGCGACTAACTCTAGGGTAGATTCCACATTCTCCTGCTGTCCTAGGATCTGGGAGTTCAAATATTAAATGAGGGGGTCATTGGCAAGGGATGGGGAACAACTTTGCTATGCAAGGAATTTCATTTTTAATACAAGTGACTGTACGTCCTGCTGACAGACAGTGAAGGGGGAAAGAAGCCATGGCCTGAGATACCAATGGACTGAGATCTAGAGCTTCAGGAATATAGTCCTTGTAAGGTGGTAGGGCCAGTGGGGAAGAACCTAGTTTCCAGAGCCAGACCTGTTGTGTTCAACCCCAGCTCTATCACATTTTGTGTGACCTTGGGTAAGTCATTTCGCCATCTAAAAAATGGAGGTAGTATTTGCCCTCCTCACATGGGGCATTACAAAGATTAAGTGCATGAACATGTATAGAGAGCTTAGAGCAGTGCATGACACATAGTCTGATTATTGTTGATCTATTTCCAGAGAGACCAGGGAGATGAGTGAGATATGAGGAAAGACTGTGGCATTCCTCTCCACCCTCTCCCCTTCCTCACTGGCTGGAAGATGCTCTTGTCCAAATGGGAAGTTGAAGCTAAAATAGCACAGCAAAGGAAAGGAAGCACTCCCAGAGCAGATGGGCTTCCACTCACAGTCCTGAGGAATGTGCTGACTATTCAGGAACAGGCCGTTGGCAGTCACTTAACACATTCACAAAACAAAGGGAAATGATCAAGTCTGTCACCAGGGTCAGTGCCAACTTATTTAAGAAAGTGGCAAGGCTGGAAAGAAGGATGTGTGGAATGGGAGGCCCCATACATTTCTGAAGTTCACAAAACCTCCAGGGCACCAATCCCAGGTGAACATGGCTGGAACATCCCCTTCCCACATGCCTTTCCAAAGTCCCCAAGTGAGCATTCTTGACCAGAAAGTGGGGCTGGGGACTCTGAGCCAGGATAGGTGGGCTGGTAACTTGCATGGCCTAAGTGAATTGAGGCCCTCATGCTTTCTTTATTTTACTCAGCAAACTTATAATCAAGTGTCCACTCTGCCAGGCACTGAGCTAGAAACCACGAGAGATGCTGGCATGAATGATACAGGTAAGGTCATTGTCCTGGAAGAAATCACAGAGGATAGAGGATTTGCTCCCTACACATGGGGAAAGCATCTGAGATATGCTGAGGGGTCAGGGACCAAATGGCCACCCCCTTTCCAGGGAGTTGACCAGGAAAAAAGAGAGTGTCTGGAAAGGATTAATGCTTAACATGGAATAACCTTTATTGGTGGAATTAATGGGAATGTTATTTCCTGGCAGGGAGTGTGTGTGGGGGGGTGACATGGCAGATTGTAAACTCATTAAAAGAAAAGCTTTATGCCTCTGTCAATCCCTCGACTAGTTGTTAGCATGGCTTTATACCTAAAGATACCTATAGGCAGGGCATTTAGAATTAGATCTCATTAGCTTTGATTGAGTGCCTACTATATGCCAGGCACAATGCCAGCTGCTCTCCCACACTTGAATATCTTAGATAATCTGTCTGAGGGGGATTAATGTAAATATTGAGTGACTAGACATGAATTATAGAAATGTCCATTGGTATAACATAACCCAGTAATTCCCAAAGTGTGGTCCCTGCACCAGCATTACCTGGCAACTTTTTGGAAATGCATATTCTGGGCCCTATCCCATATGTACCCAATCAGAAACTCAGGGGTGTGGCTCAACAATCTGTATTTTAACAAGCCCTCCAGGGGATGCTGATGAACAGTCAAGTTTGCAAACCACTGCTCTAACCTAGTGATCTTTAAAGGGGCATCAGAGCTGCCCTGGCACTTTGGGAGAACCTCTGAGGGCAGGGAGTGGGGCTGGAGCTCCTCTATTTTCACCTGTCTTACATATTGAGCTGCTCCATCAGATTTTGTTTAAAGAAAGTGCTTCAAACTGAAAAAGTTTGAAAACCATGCTTCCACTCTACCTGTCCTGCCTCATCATCTGTACAGATGGGGACACTGAGGTACAGAAAGAGAAAGGCCCTGGGAAACAGGGATGGGACTAGCAGCCAGGCTTCCTAACTTTTAACCCAGGGGCATCTCAGGTGACCCCTTCATGAAAGATGAAACAGAAAGATGAGCCTTTGAGTTGTCTTTTATTGAAATTCTGGGAGCTGCTTGCTTCTCTTTCTACTTATGTCAGGAAAGATCAGAGGCTTCTCCTGTGGTTCAGAGCCTATAGCCTCAGACTGCCTCCTGGCAAGCTTGACTCCCCCTGTGCAGCCTCATCTCAAGGTGGAATATCATGGGGGAGTCTGCCTGAGCTTCCAGCCTCTCTCTCCATTCCCCTGCCAATCCTCTCAAGCCCACATGATGTCTAAGGCTCTGCCCAAGTCTGCATTTTCCTGCCCTCCATTCTTTGTCCACCCCAATCCAATGTTTTGTCATTGCCATCATACTATGGACTGGGGTCACTGCAAGCCTCTCCTGGGGAATCATTGCATTCTATACCATGTCTCCTCCCTTCATAACCCCCAACACTGCCAGACCTATTGTCTCAGCACACAGCTTGTAGGGCTGATGAATGGGCAGGGGAGATGTTGATGGGGTTGGGGTCTGCACTTCCTGCTGCTGATTCTGCCCAAGGCCCAAAGACCCAGCTGGCAGGACATACCCACTGTTGCCTGTGCCCTTTCAGGTGCCAGGCATTGCCTTTGACTTCAGACTTGAGCTTCTGCCAACCACTTCAGTCATTGTCACAGTGCAGGGGAGAATGCAGCAGTTCCTCTGGGTGCCAACTAAGAACAGCTCAAGGCTTGGACAAAAGTCTAGAGCTGCTGAGCCTATGTGAACAAAGTCAAGGCAACTGAACTGTGGTGTGTGAGTCAGCTGCTTGGCTCCTCCCTTCTGTATGTGTGTGTGGGGGAGGGGTGAATTCTGGAGGAGAGAGAGAATGAAGAGACATTGAAAACATGACCCAATGCTAACATTCACAGGCCAAGCCAGCTCACCCCCTCTGCAAAAGAGCATTTGAAACCCTAGCCAGACCTGTCCCTGTCTGACTTCTTAGCCTCTGTGGAGTGGTATATAGCAGGAATATCACAGTTGATGGAAGACGGGCAGTGTGAGAGAAATTGCCTGGACTCTGGAGTCAGATGGAGGAACACTCAAATCTGGGTTCAGCCACTTATTAGATAATCAGTCTTGTGTGAAAGACTCCACCTCCTTGAACCTCAGTCTCCTCAGCTTCAAAAAGTGATGGCAATATTAGGTTGAACCATATGAAATTGCTATTTTGTTAGCTAAGAAAGGTTAAATATTGCCAATTTCATATTGGTTCAACCCAATAGCACCTTCCTCCTAGGGTTCTTGTGCAGATTCAATTAGGTAATCTACAAAAGTGTTTATACCAGCACCTGGCACATAATAAGTTCCCATGGATAGTGGTGATGATGGTGATTACAATGGGTATCAAACACCTAAAATTTCTTGCTTTGTGTGGAAACCACTGTCCAACAAAGGCTCCCATTGAAGAATCACAAAAGGGAAACAGATTAAATTATTGACTCATTGATCCATCCATTCATTCAACAGCTTATACTGAGAACTTATTATGTGCCAATTACTGTGCTAGGTGCTGGGTTAAAAAAGGTATGGTGCCTGCTCTGGAGGAATCTGCAATTTGGTATGGGAGAAAACCCCAGGACAGGTACCAACAGTCCACTGCTGATAAGTATCATAGTCATAAAAAGTGTATCCCAAGATTCATGAGGTACTGAGGAGGGATCATCTAACTCTAAGGGTCAGGGAAGGCTACACAGAAAAAAGTGACATGGCAGATGGATCCTGAAAGATATGTAGGACTTTCTTGGATGGAGAAGGTGCAGCTGTAGAAGGACATTTTAAGTAGGGGAAACCTAATATGTAGAGGCACAAGACTGTAAAAGGGAATTACTGGAATTGGTTCGAACTCCATTGTGTCTGCAGTGTAGAGCAGGGAAGGAAGTGTCAGGTGCTGAGGATGAAGGAGTAGGTCAGGGATGAGTTAGGAAGTGCATCATATGCCACCCTAAAGGGCTGGGGTGTGATCTTGTAGGTAAATGAGAACCAACAGATAAGGGTTTCCCAGAGTTTCCAGATAGAAAAAAACCCGTTTTTTTGTTTTTGGTTGTTTTTTTTTTTTTTTTTTGGGGGGGGGGGAATGGGAGCTGGAAATCTGAGATAGAAGGTTTTTTAAAAATTATTATTAGTAATTATTCTCAATTTTATTGGGACATAATTTATGTACAACAAAATACACCAATTTTAAGAGTATAGTTCCATGAGAATTTACGAATTTATATACCAGTATCACTTGTGTAAATGGGGTTCCTGCCCCATGCCCTCCATCTTAGGGGTGGGGACCTGTGCTTTGCAATTTCTTCTTTAGATTTTTTAAAGCTCCCCTTTAGTGCTTGGAAGCAATCAGGGGCAGCAATATCATCAGAGTGACCTGCCAGAATATGTCCTAGGTTGACATGGGACCAGATCCATGTTTCTCCCCTTCAAGGTACTCTTTGAGCCTTTAGACAACTCCCTTGCTTGCAGCTCCCCAGATGTCCCAAAGAACTCCAGAATTCTCACCTATGGGATCATCTATGAGACTCATGGCTGGGATCTGGTTCCAGGAGGGCAGCATGGCAAGTGAATTGCTCCACTAAGCCAATGCAGTTTTTCTTTGACACAGTGCTTGAAATTGGGCAACCAAAATGATTTTGGGGTGACTCAAATAGTGCCTATAGACAGGAGCTGCACAAAAGGTATTTTCCCAGGCTCTGAGCATCCTTAGAGTACCTTTGAGTGTAAAACCACTGCTGCAATAAAGATTTATGGCATTTTCATCATGGCAAAATGTTTTCTTGAAGACCTTGCAATCAGTCTCACTCCCATTCCCCACCCTTGACTATTACTTTCTTGCTTTCTGTCACTGTAGTTTAGTTTTACCTATTCTAGAATTTCAAATACATGGAAGCATACAGTATCTAGCCTTTTGTGTCTGGCTTCCTTCAATTAGCATAATGCTTTTGTGATTCTCCACATTGTAGCACATATTAGTAGCCTGTTCCTTTTTATTACCTACTATCCATTGTATTAAAATACCATGGTATATGTTGCATATTGACATACATAATAATGTATAGTGATATACCATTGCATTGATATACTATTGGTCCAGTGAATGGATGTACCATAATTTGTTTATCTCTACACTCATTGCTGAACACCCAGGCTGTTTCTAGTTTGGGGTTTTTTAAATTGAATTTTTTGAAGTGACATGATTAATACAATTATATAGGTTTCAGGTGTACAATTCTATATACATCTTCTGTATATTATATTGCGTGTTCACCTTCCCCAGGTCAAGTCACTTTCCATCACCATTTGTCTGCTCTATACACTCTTCTACTCCCCCCACAACCACCACTCCTTTCCCTCTGGTAATCACCACACTGTTTGTTGTCTGTGTCTATGAGGTTTTTTTTCTTTTTCTAAACCCCTTTCACCTTTTTCACTCAGCTCCACAACCCCCTCCCCACTGACATCTGTCAGTCTGTTCTCTATCTGAGTCTGTTACTATTTTATTTGTTAGTTAATTTTTTCCCATTAGATTCCACATATGAGTGAAATTATATGGTACTTGTCTTTCTCTGACTGACTTATTTCACTTAGCATAATGCTTTGCAGGTCAATCCATGCTATAGCAAAAGGTAAGATTTTCTTCTTTTTTACAGCTGAGTAGTATTCCACCATGTAAATGTACCACAGCTTTTTTATCCACTCATCTAATGATGGACACTTGAGTTGCTTCCAAATCTTGGATACTGTAAATAATGCTGCAATGAACATAGGAGTGCATATGTTCTTTCAAATTAGTGTTTTAGGACTCTTCGAATATATTCCCAGAAGTGGAATTGCTGGGTCGTAAGGCAGTACCATTTTTAATTTTTTGAGGAAACTCTGTACTGTTTTCCATAGTGGCTGCACCAATCTGCATTATCAGCAACAGTGCACTAGAGTTCCCTTTTCTCCACATCCTCACCAACACGTGTAGTGTTTGTTCATTTATTGATGATAGCCATTTTGACAGGTGTAAGGTGATATTTCATGGTGGTTTTAATTTGAAGTTCTCTGAGGAATAGTGATGTTGAGCATCTTTTCATACGTCTATTGGCCATCAACCTGTCCTCTCTGAAGAACTGTCTATTCAGGTCCTTTGCCCATTTTTTTTTTTTATCCTCACCCGAGGACATTTTTCCATTTTTTTTTGTTCAGATAAAGCGGGAGGGAGAGAGAGGAAGAGAGAGAGAGCGAAACATCGATGTGAAGGGACACATCGAGTGGCTGCCACCCACACGACCAACCAGGGCCGGGGACAAACTGCAACCGAGGTACATGCCCTTAGCGGGAACCGAACCCGGGTCTCTCTGTACCGCAGGCCGATGCTCTAACGGCTGAGCCAAACCGGCCAGGGCCTTTTGCCCATTTTTTAATTGAACTTTTTGTGGGTTTTTTTTTGTCTTATTTTTTTGGGGGGGGGGTGTTTTATAAGTTCTGTATAAATTTTGGATACTAACACTTTATCAGAGGTATCATTGGCAAATATGTTCTCCCATTCAGTGGATTGTCTTTTCTTTTCTTTTTTACTTTATTTTTATTTTTTTTATCTAGTTTTGTTACAAATGTTTCTTCGTTTTCCTCCATTGACCCCTTTTCCAAATCCCGCCCCCGCACCCATGCCCAGCATTGTTGTCTATGTCTATGGTTATGCATACATGCATATAAGTTCTGTGGTTTATCTCTTCCCTCTCCTCCCCACGAGCCCGCATCTGATGTTTGTCAGTCTGTACCCTGCTATGTCTCTGAGTCTATTTTGTTCATCTATTTGTTTTGTTCATTATATTCCACAAATAAGTGAGATCATATGATATTTGTCTTCCTCTGATTGGTTGTTTCGCTTAGGATAATACTCTCCAGGTCCCTTCATGTCCACTCAAATGATAAGAGAGCTTTCTTTCTTACAGCTGCATAGTACTCAATTGTGTACATGTACCACAGCTTTTTTATCCACTCATCTACAGATAGACACTTGGGCTGTTCCCAGATCTTATCTATTGTAAATAGTGCTGCTATGAACATAGGGGTACATATATTCTTTCTGATTGGTGTTTCAGGCTTCTTAGAATATATTCCTAGAAGTGGGATCACTGGGTCAAATGGCATTTCAATTGTTCACTTTCTGAGGTAACACCATATTGTTTTCCATAGTGGCTGCACCAGTCTGCATTCCCACCAGCAGTGTACTAGAGTCCCCTTTTCTCCACACCCTCACCAGCACTTGTTTTATGATTTGTTGATGGCAGCCATTCTGACAGGTATGAAGTGATACCTCATTGTTGCTTTAATTTGCATCTGTGATGATTAGTGACATTAAGCATTTTTTCATATATCTCTTGGCCATTTGTATGTCCCATTTGGAGAGGTGTCCTTTTAGGTCCTCTGCCCAATTTTTAATTGTGTCCTTTGTCTTCCTTTTGTTGAGTTGTATGAGTACTCTAAATATTGTGGAAATTAACCCCTTATCTGATGTATCATTAGCAATTATGCTCTCCCGTATAGTGGGTTGGCTTTCCATTTGGGGGGTGGTTTCTTTTGTTGTGCAGAAGCTTTTTAGTTTGATGTAGTCACATGTGTTCATTTATTTCTTTGTTTCTGTTGCCTTAGGTGATGTATCAGTGAAAATTCTGCTGTGTATGATGTCCAAAGTTTGTTGCCTACATTTTCTTCTAGGATTTTTATGGATTCACAGGTCACATTTAAGTCTTTTATCCATTTTGAGTTTATTTTTGTGTATGGTGTAAGTTGATGGTCTAGTTTCATTTTTTGCATGTAGCTGTCTAATTTTCCCAACACCATTTATTAAAGAGACTGTCTTTACTCCACTGTATGCTCTTGCCACCTTTGTCAAATAGTAGTTGAGCATATTGCCTTGAGTCCATTTCTGGGTTCTCTGTTCTGTTCCACTGGTCTATATGCCTGTACTTGTGCCAGTACCAGGCTGTTTTGATTACAGTCGCTTCGTAGTATAACCTGATATCTGGTATTGTGATCTCATCTACTTTGTCTTTCTTTTTCAAAATTGCTGTGGCTATTCGGGGTCTTTTTTGGTTCCATATGAACTTTTGAAGTATGTGTTCTAGTTCTGTGACATATGTCGTTAATACTTTGATGGGGATTGCATTGAATCTATAGATTGCTTTGGGTAATATGGACATTTTAATGATGTTAATTCTTCCAATCCATGAACAAGGTATGTGCTTCCACTTTTTTATGTCTTTCTCTATTTCTTTTTACAATGTCCTGTAGTTTTCTGCAAGTAGGTCCTTTACTTCTTTGGTTAAGTTTATTCCTAGATATCTTAATTTTTTTGCCGCAATGGTAAACGAGATTGTTTTTTCAGTTACTCTTTCTGTGACTTCATCATTGGTGTACAAGAATGCCGTAAATTTCTTGACATTAATTTTGTATCCTGCTACTTTGCCAAATTTATTTATTAAGTCTAGTAGATTTTTGATGGAGTCTTTAGGGTTTTCTATGTATAATATCATGTCATCTGTGAATAATGACAGTTTCACTTCCTCTCTTCCAATTTGGATCCCTTCTATTTTTTCTTCATGTCTGATTGCTGTGGCTAAGAATTCCAGAACTATGTTAAATAAGAGTGCTGAAAGTGGACATCCCTGTCTTGTTCCCGTTCTTAAGGCAAATGTTTTTATTTTCTGCCCATTGAGTATGATGTTGGCTGTAGGTCTTTCATATATGGCCTTTATTATGTCGAGATAAGATTCCTCTATTCCCACATTGCTGAGTGTTTTTATCAGAAATGGATGCATGATTTTGTCGAATGCTTTTTCAGCGTCTATTGATGTGATCATGTAGTTTTTATTCTTCATTTTGTTTATGTGGTGTATCACATTTATTGATTTGCAAATATTGTACCAGCCTTGCATCCCTGGAATGAATCCCACTTGGTCATGGTGAATAATTTTTTTTTGATGTATTGCTGGATCCGGTTTGCTAGTATTTTGTTCAGTATTTTGGCGTCTATGTTCATCAGGGATATTGGCCTGTAGTTTTCTTTCTTCGTAGTGTCTTTTTCTGGTTTTGAAATTAGAATTATGCTGGCCTCATAAACTGAGTTTGGAAGTCTTCCTTCTTCTTGAATTTTTTGAAATAGTTTGAGGAGAATGGGTGTTAGTTTTTTTTTTTTTTTTGAATGTTCGGTGAAACTCCCCCTTGAAGCCATTTGGGCCTGGGCTTTTGTTTACTAGGAGAGTCTTGATTATCTCTTCCATTTATTTAGTTGTTATTGGTCTGTTCAAGTTTTCTATCTCTTCTCGTTCCAGTTTTGGGAGACTGTGTGTTTCTAGAAATTTGTCTGTTTTGCTTAGATTGTCGAATTTGTTGCCATATAATTGTTCATAGTATCTGTTAATGATCTTTTGTATTTCTGTGGTGTCAGTTGTTACTTCTCCTCTTTCATTTCTGATTTTGTGCATTTGGGTTCTCTCTCTTGGTGTCTTGGTGAGTCTAGCTAAGGGTCCATCAATCTTGTTTATCTTTTCGAAAAACCACCTCTTTGTTTCATTGATCCTTTCAATTGTTTTTTGGTTTCTATGTCATTTATTTCCGCTCTGATCTTTACTATTTCTTTCCTTCTCCCTGCTTTGGGCTTTTCTTTTTGTTTGCTTTCTAATTCTTTAAGTTGTGAGGTTAGACAGGAAATTAGAAATTTTTCTTGTTTCTTGATGTAGGCCTGTAGTGCTATGAACTTCCCTCTCAGAACTGCTTTTGCTGCATCCCATAGATTTTGTGTTGTGTGTTTATTTTCATTGCTTTCTAGGAAGTTTTTAATTTCTTCCTCGATCTCCTTGGTAACCCATTCATTGTTTAATAACATGCTATTTAGCCTCCACGTGTTCAATGTCTTTGCATGTTTTGTTGCAATTAATTTTTAGTTTCATGCCATTGTGATCTGAGAAGATGCTTGATATGATTTCAATCTTCTTGACCTTGTAGAGATTTAGTTTGTGTCCTATCATGTGGTCTATCTTTGAGAATGTCCCATGTGCACTTGAGAAGAATGTGAATTTTGTAGCTTTGGGGTGTAATTCTCTGTAGATATTTAATAAATCCATTTGGTCTAGTGCTTCATTTAGAGTCTCTGTTTCCTTGTTAATTTTTTGTCTAGAGGATCTCTCCAGTGTTGTCAACGGGGTGTTGAAGTCCCCTGCTATGATTGTATTGCTGTCGATTTCTCCTTTGAAATCCTCCAGAAGATTTTTAATATATTTTGGTGCTCCTATATTGGGTGCATGTATGTTTATCAAGGTCATATCTTCCTGTTTGATAGATCCTTTCACTATATATAGTGGTCTTCTTTGTCTCTAGTTATGGTCTTCATTTTGAAATCTATTTTATCAGATATGAGTATTTCTACCCCAGCTTTTTTTTTGCTTTCCGTTGGCTTAAAAATTTTGTTTTCATCCCTTCACTTTCAACCTATGTGAGTCTTTTGTTGTTAGGTGGGTCTCTTGTAAACAACATAGAGATGAGTCATGCTTTCTTATTCAATCAGCTACTCTGTGTCTTTTTATCAGAACATTCAGTTCATTTACATTTAAGGTGATTACTGATATGTACTTATTTATTGTCATTTTTGTTTAGTTTGGTTATATATTTTTTCCTATTTCTTCTACTAATTACAGCAGTCTTTTTAACATTTGTTGTAGTTCTGGTTTGGTGCTAATGTATTCCCTTAGCCTTTTTTTTTTTTTTTTTTTTTTTTTTGTCTGGGAAGCTCTTTATTTGACCTTCTATTTTGAATGACAGCCTTGCTGGGTAGAGTAGTCCTGGATTCAGATAATTGTTTTTTATGACCTTAATTACTTCATGCCATTCCTTTCTGGCCTGTAGTGTTTTTTGTGAGAAGTCATCTGAGAGCCTTATGGGGTTTCCTTTTTAGGTAACCTGTTGCTTATCTCTTACTGCTTTTAGGATTCTCTCTGTCTTTAATTTTTGGCATTTTAATTAAAATGTGTCTTGGTATGGGTCTGTTTGCGTTCTTCTTACTTGGGGCTCTCTGTGTTTCTTGAACTTGAATGACTTCTTTCTTCACCAAATTAGGGAAGTTTCTGTCACTATTTCTTTGAATATATTCTCTAACCCTTGCTCATTTTCTTCTTCTTTGGGGACTCCTATGATGCGAATATTATTACGTTTCCAGTTGTCCCACAGTTCTCTTAAGCTGTTTTCTTGTTTTTTAATTGTTTTTTTCCTTTTGGTTTTCTGATTGGTTGATTTTTTCTACCCTGTCTTCTAATTCACTGATCTGGTCCTCAGCTTCCTCTACTCTGCTCTTTGGACCTTCCAATGTGTTCTTTATTTCTGATATGTCATTTTTTTTAAATTTTTTTTTTATCCTCACCCGAGGACATTTTTCCATTTTCTGTTCAGGTAGAGTGGGAGGGAGAGAGAGGAACAGAGAGAGAGAGAGAAACATCGACGTGAAAGGAACACATCGAGTGGCTACCACCCGCACGACCAACCAGGGCCGGGGACAAACTGCAACCCAGGTACGTGCCCTTAGCGGGAACCAAACCCGGGTCTCTCCAGACCACAGGCCGACGCTCTAACCGCTGAGCCAAACCGGCCAGGGCTGATATGTCATTCTTGATCTCTTCTTGGTGGCTTTAAATTTCCATTTGGTTTATTTTCAGCATCTCTATGTCCTTACTCATGCTGTTGAGCTTCCTCAAGATCATGTCTCTGAATTCTCGCTCTGTTAACTTGCCCAACTGCTCCACATTGATATTATCTTTGGTGGAGGTCTCTTGTTCTTTCATTTGTCTTTTGTTTCTGTGTTTCACCATTTTGGCTATCACAGTGGGCTTTGGAGCCTGCCAAGTTTTTCCTGTGGGTATTGGTGTTCTGCTGTTTGTGGTTCCCTCTCCTGGGTTTAGATGAGCGAGGGAGGACCCACTTTAAACACCACTGTCAAGTCTTCCTTTCCTGGTTAGAGTTGCTAGCCCAGGATTGGTACTGTTATTCTCTAGCTTTTTGCCTGGAGGCTAGCAGTCCAGGTTGCCTGAAGAGTTTTGAGTTGTTAGTTGATTAATAAACTCCCTCAGGTGCTCAGCATAAAGGGAATTCCGGAGGGTTGGGCAGATGCTGGTTGTTAGTAAGCTTTAATTTGCATTTCAATGGCTCACAGGTTGGGGTTGAATCTTCGAGGGAGGGGCTGCTGCCTCTCCCCAGAGCCCTGGGAAGGAGAATACAGCCATCGTCCTGCGTGGCTGCAACTCAGCAAAAGTTCTGAGTGCCCTCCAAATCCTGAGTGTCCCCACACAGTTGCAGTCCAGTCTGTCCTCCCTCTGCTGGAGCCCAAGGTGAGTGGCTGTGGCTATTTTAGCCTCTGTCCTGGCTCCATGCTGTGGAGCTGCTTGAGAGCTTACCTTGAGGGCGCTGCCCACAGCTGCTGACCGTGGGCTCCCAGCCCCTGTCTCGCGCCTGTGATCATCAGGAATATTGAGCTGTAGTTTTCTTTCTGTGTAGTGTTTTTATCCGGTTTAGGAATTACGATTATGCTGGCCTCATAAAATGAGTTTGGAAGTCTTCTGTATTCCTGGACTTTTTGGAAATTGTGAGGAGAATGGGTGTTAGATATTCTTTGTATGTTCAGTAAAACTCCCCCGTGAAGTCGTCTGGTTCTGGGCTTTTGTTTGTGGGGAGTTTCTTGATTACATCTTCAATATCCTTAGCTATTGGTCTGTTCAAGTTTTCTATCTCTTCCCGGTTCAGTTTTGGGGGACTGTGTGTTTGTAGAAATCTGTCCATTTTTTTTTTTTTTATGAATTTTTATTTCTTTTTTTGTTACAGATATTTTACCTTTTTACCCCATTGGCAACCCCCACCCTACCCCCCCTCCACCCTGTCCCCGGCTTAGTTGTCCATGTCCATTGGTCATGCATACATGCATATAAGTTCTGTGGTTTATCTCTTCCCACCCCCCCACCCCCCATCCCCTCTTCTGAGGGATGTCAGTCTGTGCCCTACTTCCATGTGTCTGGGTCTACTGTATTCCTCAGACTGTTATGTTCATTATATTCCGTATATAAGTGAGATCATGTGGTATTTGTCTTTTTCTGCTTGGCTTCTTTCACTTAGGATAATACTTTCCAGGTCCCTCCATGTCGTTTCGAAGGATAAGAGATCTTTCTTTCTTACCGCTGCATAGTACTCCATTGTGTATATGTACCACCGCTTTTTTATCCATTCGTCTACTGGTGGACACTTGGGCTGTTTCCAGATCTTAGCTATTGTAAATAGTGCTGCTATGAACATGGGGGTACATATATTCTTCCTGATTGGTGTTTCAGGCTTCTTAGGGTATATTCCCAGCAGTGGGATCACTGGGTCAAATGGAAGTTCAATTTTTAATTTTTTGAGGTAGCACCATATTGTTTTCCATAGCGGCTGCACCAGTCTGCATTCCCACCAGCAGTGTATTAGAGTCCCCTTTTCTCCACACCCTCGCCAACACTTGTTGTTTGATGATTTGTTGATGGCGGCCATTCTGACAGGTGTGAGGTGATACCTCATTGTTGTTTTAATTTGCATCTCTCTGATGATTAGTGATGTTGAGCATTTCTTCATATGTCTCTTGGCCATTTGTATGTCCTGTTTGGAGAGGTGTCTATTCAGCTCCTCTGCCCATTTTTTAATTGGGTTCTTTGTCTTCCTTTTGTGGAGTTGTATGAGCACTCTATATATATTGGAAATTAACCCCTTATCTGATACATCATTGGCAATGATGTTCTCCCATACAGTGGGTTGCCTTTCCATTTTGATGATTGTTTCTTTTGCTGTGCAGAAGCTTTTTAGTTTGATGTAGTCCCATGTGTTCATTTTCTCCTTTATTTCTGTTGCCTTAGGTGATGTATCAGTGAAAATTCTACTGCGTATGATGTCCAAAATTTTGTTGCCTACATTTTCTTCTAGAATTTTTATGGAGTCATGGGTCACATTTAAGTCTTTTATCCATTTTGAGTTTATTTTTGTGTATGGTGTAAGTTGATGGTCTAGTTTCATTTTTTTGCATGTAGCTGTCCAATTTTCCCAACACCATTTATTAAAGAGGCTGTCTTTACTCCACTGTATGCTCTTGCCACCTTTGTCAAATATTAATTGAGCGTATTGCCTTGGGTCCATTTCTGGGTTTTCAGTTCTGTTCCACTGGTCTATATGCCTGTTCTTGTGCCAGTACCAGGCTGTTTTGGTTACAGTCGCTTTGTAGTATAACCTGATATCTGGTATTGTGATCCCACCTACTTTGTTCTTCTTTTTCAAGATTGCTGTGGCTATTCGGGGTCTTTTTTGGTTCCATATGAACTTTTGAAGTATTTGTTCTAGTTCTATGAAATATGTCGTTGGCATTTTGATGGGGATTGCATTGAATCTATAGATTGCTTTGGGTAGTATGGACATTTTAATGATGTTAATTCTTCCAATCCATGAACAGGGTATGTGCTTCCACTTTTTTATATCTTCCTCTATTTCTTTTTTCAATGACCTGTAGTTTTCTGCCAATAGGTCCTTTACTTCTTTGGTTAAGTTTATTCCTAGGTATCGTAATTTTTTTTGCGCAATGGTAAATGGGATTGTTTTTTCAGTTTCTCTTTCTGTGAGTTCATCATTGATGTACAAGAATGCCGTCGATTTCTTGACGTTAATTTTGTATCCTGCTACTTTGCCAAATTCATTTATTAAGTCTAATAGATTTTTGATGGAGTCTTTAGGGTTTTCTATGTACAATATCATGTCATCTGCAAATAATGACAGTTTCACCTCCTCCTTTCCAATTTGGATCCCTTTTATCTTTTCTTCATGTCTGATTGCTGTGGCTAAGACTTCCAGTACAATGTTAAATAAGAGTGGCGAAAGTGGACATCCCTGTCTTGTTCCTGTTCTTAATGGAAATTTTTTTAGTTTCTGTCCATTGAGTATGATGTTGGCTGTAGGTCTTTCATATATGGCCTTTATTATGTCGAGATATGATCCCTCTATTCCTACATTGCTGAGCGTTTTTATCAGAAATGGATGCTGGATTTTGTCGAATGCTTTTTCAGCATCTATTGATATGATCATGTGGTTTTTATTCTTCATTTTGTTGATGTGGTGTATCACGTTTATTGATTTGCGAATATTGTACCAGCCTTGCATCCCTGGAATGAATCCCACTTGGTCATGGTGAATAATTTTTTTGATGTACTTCTGGATCCGATTTGCTAATATTTTGTTCAGGATTTTGGCGTCTATGTTCATCAGGGATATTGGCCTGTAGTTTTCTTTCTTCGTAGTGTCTTTTTCTGGTTTTGGAATTAGAATTATGCTGGCCTCATAGAACGTGTTTGGAAGTCTTCCTTCTTCT